>NC_080452.1:1513461-1816153 GCF_028018845.1 Melospiza georgiana
AACATGGCTGCTTTCACAGCTTTTTTCTTGGCACCATCACTATACCTTCTCTGATATATCTCCCTATGGTTAGGGTTAGGGTTCAGCCTAGGGCTAGGATTTTTTGAACCAGGAAGCCCTGTGTTCCAGGCTTACTGTAGCTGCCAAAGGCATCCCAAAGGGAGCGCAGAAGTGCCACAACATGGCTGCTTTCACAGCTTTTTCCTTAGGAAGAACCCTAATACCCGGCTGATTTACCTTCCTAGGGTTACTGTTAGGCTTGGGCCAAGGACTTTTAAAACCAGGAAGCCCTGTGCTCCAGGCACACTGCAGCTGTTCAAGGCATCCCAACGGGAGTGCAAAAGTGACACAACTTGGCTGCCTCCACTGCTATTTCCATGAGACCATCCCCAACCTTAGGCTGATTTTCCTTCCTAGCGTTGAGGTTTGAGTTAGGCGTAGGGTTAGTGTTCTTTAACCAGAAAGCCCTGAGGTCCAAGAACACAGCAGCTGCGAAGGACTACCCAAGAAGAGCACAAAAGTACCACAACATGCCTGCCTCCACAGCTATTTCCTTGGGGACATCCCTAATTCCTGGCTGATTTGCCTTTCTCGTCGTCGGGTTGGGGTTAGGTAGGCCTTGTGCTAGGATTTTGAAAATCAGGAAGCCCAGACCTCCAGGCACACTGGAGCTGTGAAAGGCATCCAAAAGGGAGTGCAAAAGTGCCACAACATGGCTGCTTTCACAGCTTTTTCCTTAGGAAGAACCCTAATACCCGGCTGATTTACCTTCCTAGGGTTACTGTTAGGCTTGGGCCAAGGACTTTTAAAACCAGGAAGCCCTGTGCTCCAGGAACACTGCAGCTGTTCAAGGCATCCCAACGGGAGCGCAAAAGTGACACAACTTGGCTGCCTCCACTGCTATTTCCATGAGACCATCCCGAACCATAGGCTGATTTTCCTTCCTAGCGTTGAGGTTTGAGTTAGGCCTAGGGTTAGAGTTTTTTAACCAGAAAGCCCTGAGTTCCAAGAACACAGCAGCTGCGAAGGACTACCCAAGAAGAGCACAAAAGTACCACGACATGCCTGCCTCCACAGCAATTTCCTTGGGGACATCCCTAATTCCTGGCTGATTTGCCTTTCTCGTCGTCGGGTTGGGGTTAGGTAGGCCTTGTGCAAGGATTCTTAAAATCAGGAAGCCCAGACCTCCAGGCACACTGGAGCTGTGAAAGGCATCCAAAAGGGAGTGCAAAAGTGCCACAACATGGCTGCTTTCACAGCTTTTTCCTTAGGAAGAACCCTAATCCCCGGCTGATTTACCTTCCTAGGGTTACTGTTAGGCTTGGGCCAAGGACTTTTAAAACCAGGAAGCCCTGTGCTCCAGGCACACTGCAGCTGTTCAAGGCATCCCAAGGGGAGCGCAAAAGTGACACAACTTGGTGGCCTCCACTGCTATTTCCATGAGACCATCCCCAACCTTAGGCTGGTTTTCCTTCCTAGCGTTGAGTTTTGAGTTAGGCCTAGGGTTAGTGTTCTTTTAACCTGAAAGCCCTGATTTCCAAGAACACAGCAGCTGCGAAGGACTACCCAAGAAGAGCACAAAAGTACCACCACATGCCTGCCTCCACAGCTATTTCCTTGGGGACATCCCTAATTCCTGGCTGATTTGCCTTTCTCGTTGTCGGGTTGGGGTTAGGTAGGCGTTGTGGTAGGATTTTTAAAATCAGGAAGCCCAGACCTCCAGGCACACTGGAGCTGTGAAAGGCATCCAAAAGGGAGTGCAAAAGTGCCACAACATGGCTGCTTTCACAGCTTTTTCCTTAGGAAGAACCCTAATACCCGGCTGATTTACCTTCCTAGGGTTACTGTTAGGCTTCGGCCTAGGACTTTTAAAACCAGGAAGCCCTGTGCTCCAGGCACACTGCAGCTGTTCAAGGCATCCCAAGGGGAGCGCAAAAGTGACACAACTTGGCTGCCTCCACTGCTATTTCCATGAGACCATCCCCAACCTTAGGCTGGTTTTCCTTCCTAGCGTTGAGGTTTGAGTTAGGCCTAGGGTTAGGGTTCTTTTAACCAGAAAGCCCTGAGTTCCAAGAATACAGCAACTGCGAAGGACTACCCAAGAAGAGCACAAAAGTACCACCACATGCCTGCCTCCACAGCTATTTCCTTGGGGACATCCCTAATTCCTGGCTGATTTGCCTTTCTCGTCGTCGGGTTGGGGTTAGGTAGGCCTTGTGCTAGGATTTTTAAAATCAGGAAGCCCAGACCTCCAGGCACACTGGAGCTGTGAAAGGCATCCAAAAGGGAGTGCAAAAGTGCCACAACATGGCTGCTTTCACAGCTTTTTTCTTGGCACCATCACTATACCTTCTCTGATATATCTCCCTAGGGTTAGGGTTAGGGTTCAGCCTAGGGCTAGGATTTTTTGAACCAGGAAGCCCTGTGTTCCAGGCTTACTGTAGCTGCCAAAGGCATCCCAAAGGGAGCGCAGAAGTGCCACAACATGGCTGCTTTCACAGCTTTTTCCTTAGGAAGAACCCTAATACCCGGCTGATTTACCTTCCTAGGGTTACTGTTAGGCTTGGGCCAAGGACTTTTAAAACCAGGAAGCCCTGTGCACCAGGCACACTGCAGCTGTTCAAGGCATCCCAACGGGAGTGCAAAAGTGACACAACTTGGCTGCCTCCACTGCTATTTCCATGAGACCATCCCCAACCTTAGGCTGATTTTCCTTCCTAGCGTTGAGGTTTGAGTTAGGCGTAGGGTTAGTGTTCTTTAACCAGAAAGCCCTGAGGTCCAAGAACACAGCAGCTGCGAAGGACTACCCAAGAAGAGCACAAAAGTACCACAACATGCCTGCCTCCACAGCAATTTCCTTGGGGACATCCCTAATTCCTGGCTGATTTGCCTTTCTCGTCGTCGGGTTGGGGTTAGGTAGGCCTTGTGCTAGGATTTTGAAAATCAGGAAGCCCAGACCTCCAGGCACACTGGAGCTGTGAAAGGCATCCAAAAGGGAGTGCAAAAGTGCCACAACATGGCTGCTTTCACAGCTTTTTCCTTAGGAAGAACCCTAATACCCGGCTGATTTACCTTCCTAGGGTTACTATTAGGCTTGGGCCAAGGACTTTTAAAATCAGGAAGCCCTGTGCTCCAGGAACACTGCAGCTGTTCAAGGCATCCCAACGGGAGCGCAAAAGTGACACAACTTGGCGGCCTCCACTGGTATTTCCATGAGACCATCCCCAACCTTAGGCTGGTTTTCCTTCCTAGCGTTGAGGTTTGAGTTAGGCGTAGGGTTAGTGTTCTTTAACCAGAAAGCCCTGAGGTCCAAGAACACAGCAGCTGCGAAGGACTACCCAAGAAGAGCACAAAAGTACCACAACATGCCTGCCTCCACAGCAATTTCCTTGGGGACATCCCTAATTCCTGGCTGATTTGCCTTTCTCGTCGTCGGGTTGGGGTTAGGTAGGCCTTGTGCTAGGATTTTGAAAATCAGGAAGCCCAGACCTCCAGGCACACTGGAGCTGTGAAAGGCATCCAAAAGGGAGTGCAAAAGTGCCACAACATGGCTGCTTTCACAGCTTTTTCCTTAGGAAGAACCCTAATACCCGGCTGATTTACCTTCCTAGGGTTACTGTTAGGCTTGGGCCAAGGACTTTTAAAATCAGGAAGCCCTGTGCTCCAGGAACACTGCAGCTGTTCAAGGCATCCCAACGGGAGCGCAAAAGTGACACAACTTGGCGGCCTCCACTGGTATTTCCATGAGACCATCCCCAACCTTAGGCTGGTTTTCCTTCCTAGCGTTGAGTTTTGAGTTAGGCCTAGGGTTAGTGTTCTTTTAACCTAAAAGCCCTGAGTTCCAAGAACACAGCAGCTGCGAAGGACTACCCAAGAAGAGCACAAAAGTACCACCACATGCCTGCCTCCACAGCTATTTCCTTGGGGACATCCCTAATTCCTGGCTGATTTGCCTTTCTCGTCGTCGGGTTGGGGTTAGGTAGGCCTTGTGCTAGGATTTTTAAAATCAGGAAGCCCAGACCTCCAGGCACACTGGAGCTGTGAAAGGCAGCCAAAAGGGAGTGCAAAAGTGCCACAACATGGCTGCTTTCACAGCTTTTTCCTTAGGAAGAACCCTAATACCCGGCTGATTTACCTTCCTAGAGTTACTGTTAGGCTTCGGCCTAGGACTTTTAAAACCAGGAAGCCCTGTGCTCCAGGCACACTGCAGCTGTTCAAGGCATCCCAACGGGAGTGCAAAAGTGACACAACTTGGCTGCCTCCACTGCTATTTCCATGAGACCATCCCGAATCATAGGCTGATTTTCCTTCCTAGCGTTGAGGTTTGAGTTAGGCCTAGGGTTAGAGTTTTAAAACCAGAAAGCCCTGAGTTCCAAGAACAGAGCAGCTGCGAAGGACTACCCAAGAAGAGCACAAAAGTACCACAACATGCCTGCCTCCACAGCTATTTCCTTGGGGACATCCCTAATTCCTGGCTGATTTGCCTTTCTCGTCGTCGGGTTGGGGTTAGGTAGGCCTTGTGCTAGGATGTTGAAAATCAGGAAGCCCAGACCTCCAGGCACACTGGAGCTGTGAAAGGCAGCCAAAAGGGAGTGCAAAAGTGCCACAACATGGCTGCTTTCACAGCTTTTTTCTTGGCACCATCACTATACCTTCTCTGATATATCTCCCTAGGGTTAGGGTTAGGGTTCAGCCTAGGGCTAGGATTTTTTGAACCAGGAAGCCCTGTGTTCCAGGCTTACTGTAGCTGCCAAAGGCATCCCAAAGGGAGCGCAGAAGTGCCACAACATGGCTGCTTTCACAGCTTTTTCCTTAGGAAGAACCCTAATACCCGGCTGATTTACCTTCCTAGGGTTACTGTTAGGCTTGGGCCAAGGACTTTTAAAACCAGGAAGCCCTGTGCTCCAGGCACACTGCAGCTGTTCAAGGCATCCCAAGGGGAGCGCAAAAGTGACACAACTTGGCTGCCTCCACTGCTATTTCCATGAGACCATCCTGAACCATAGGCTGATTTTCCTTCCTAGCGTTGAGGTTTGAGTTAGGCCTAGGGTTAGAGATTTTTAACCAGAAAGCCCTGAATACCAAGAACACAGCAGCTGCGAAGGACTACCCAAGAAGAGCACAAAAGTACCACAACATGCCTGCCTCCACAGCTATTTCCTTGGGGACATCCCTAATTCCTGGCTGATTTGCCTTTCTCGTTGTCGGGTTGGGGTTAGGTAGGCCTTGTGCTAGGAATTTGAAAATCAGGAAGCCCAGAACTCCAGGCACACTGGAGCTGTGAAAGGCATCCAAAAGGGAGTGCAAAAGTGCCACAACATGGCTGCTTTCACAGCTTTTTCCTTAGGAAGAACCCTAATACCCGGCTGATTTACCTTCCTAGGGTTACTGTTAGGCTTGGGCCAAGGACTTTGAAAACCAGGAAGCCCTGTGCTCCAGGCACACTGCAGCTGTTCAAGGCATCCCAACGGGAGCGCAAAAGTGACACAACTTGGCTGCCTCCACTGCTATTTCCATGAGACCATCCCCAACCTTAGGCTGGTTTTCCTTCCTAGCGTTGAGTTTTGAGTTAGGCCTATGGTAAGTGTTCTTTTAATCAGAAAGCCCTGAGGTCCAAGAACACAGCAGCTGCGAAGGACTACCCAAGAAGAGCACAAAAGTACCACAACATGCCTGCCTCCACAGCAATTTCCTTGGGGACATCCCTAATTCCTGGCTGATTTGCCTTTCTCGTCGTCGGGTTGGGGTTAGGTAGGCCTTGTGCTAGGATTTTGAAAATCAGGAAGCCCAGACCTCCAGGCACACTGGAGCTGTGAAAGGCATCCAAAAGGGAGTGCAAAAGTGCCACAACATGGCTGCTTTCACAGCTTTTTCCTTAGGAAGAACCCTAATACCCGGCTGATTTACCTTCCTAGGGTTACTATTAGGCTTCGGCCTAGGACTTTTAAAACCAGGAAGCCCTGTGCTCCAGGCACACTGCAGCTGTTCAAGGCATCCCAATGGGAGTGCAAAAGTGACACAACTTGGCTGCCTCCACTGCTATTTCCATGAGACCATCCCCAACCTTAGGCTGGATTTCCTTCCTAGCGTTGAGGTTTGAGTTAGGCCTAGGGTTAGGGTTCTTTTAACCAGAAAGCCCTGAGTTCCAAGAACACAGCAGCTGCGAAGGACTACCCAAGAAGAGCACAAAAGTACCACAACATGCCTGCCTCCACAGCTATTTCCTTGGGGACATCCCTAATTCCTGGCTGATTTGCCTTTCTCGTCGTCGGGTTGGGGTTAGGTAGGCCTTGTGCTAGGATATTTAAAAGCAGGAAACCCAGACCTCCAAGCACACTGGAGCTGTGAAAGGCATCCAAAAGGGAGTGCAAAAGTGCCACAACATGGCTGCTTTCACAGCTTTTTTCTTGGCACCATCACTATACCTTCTCTGATATATCTCCCTAGGGTTAGGGTTAGGTTTCAGCCTAGGGCTAGGATTTTTTGAACCAGGAAGCCCTGTGTTCCAGGCTTACTGTAGCTGCCAAAGGCATCCCAAAGGGAGCGCAGAAGTGCCACAACATGGCTGCTTTCACAGCTTTTTCCTTAGGAAGAACCCTAATACCCGGCTGATTTACCTTCCTAGGGTTACTGTTAGGCTTGGGCCAAGGACTTTTAAAACCAGGAAGCCCTGTGCTCCAGGCACACTGCAGCTGTTCAAGGCATCCCAAGGGGAGCGCAAAAGTGACACAACTTGGCTGCCTCCACTGCTATTTCCATGAGACCATCCCCAACCTTAGGCTGGTTTTCCTTCCTAGCGTTGAGGTTTGAGTTAGGCCTAGGGTTAGAGATTTTTAACCAGAAAGCCCTGAGTTCCAAGAACACAGCAGCTGCGAAGGACTACCCAAGAAGAGCACAAAAGTACCACAACATGCCTGCCTCCACAGCTATTTCCTTGGGGACATCCCTAATTCCTGGCTGATTTGCCTTTCTCGTCGTCAGGTTGGGGATAGGTAGGACTTGTGCTAGGATTTTTAAAAGCAGGAAGCCCAGACCTCCAAGCACACTGGAGCTGTGAAAGGCATCCAAAAGGGAGTGCAAAAGTGCCACAACATGGCTGCTTTCACAGCTTTTTCCTTAGGAAGAACCCTAATACCCGGCTGATTTACCTTCCTAGGGTTACTGTTAGGCTTGGGCCAAGGACTTTTAAAACCAGGAAGCCCTGTGCTCCAGGCACACTGCAGCTGTTCAAGGCATCCCAACGGGAGTGCAAAAGTGACACAACTTGGCTGCGTCCACTGCTATTTCCATGAGACCATCCCCAAACTTAGGCTGGTTTTCCTTCCTAGCGTTGAGTTTTGAGTTAGGCCTATGGTAAGTGTTCTTTTAATCAGAAAGCCCTGAGTTCCAAGAACACAGCAGCTGCGAAGGACTACCCAAGAAGAGCACAAAAGTACCACAACATGCCTGCCTCCACAGCTATTTCCTTGGGGACATCCCTAATTCCTGGCTGATTTGCCTTTCTCGTCGTCGGGTTGGGGTTAGGTAGGCCTTGTGCTAGGATTTTGAAAATCAGGAAGCCCAGACCTCCAGGCACACTGGAGCTGTGAAAGGCATCCAAAAGGGAGTGCAAAAGTGCCACAACATGGCTGCTTTCACAGCTTTTTCCTTAGGAAGAACCCTAATACCCGGCTGATTTACCTTCCTAGGGTTACTGTTAGGCTTCGGCCTAGGACTTTTAAAACCAGGAAGCCCTGTGCTCCAGGCACACTGCAGCTGTTCAAGGCATCCCAATGGGAGTGCAAAAGTGACACAACTTGGCTGCCTCCACTGCTATTTCCATGAGACCATCCCGAATCATAGGCTGATTTTCCTTCCTAGCGTTGAGGTTTGAGTTAGGCCTAGGGTTAGAGTTTTTTAACCAGAAAGCCCTGAGTTCCAAGAACACAGCAGCTGCGAAGGACTACCCAAGAAGAGCACAAAAGTACCACAACATGCCTGCCTCCACAGCAATTTCCTTGGGGACATCCCTAATTCCTGGCTGATTTGCCTTTCTCGTCGTCGGGTTGGGGTTAGGTAGGCCTTGTGCTAGGATATTTAAAAGCAGGAAACCCAGACCTCCAAGCACACTGGAGCTGTGAAAGGCATCCAAAAGGGAGTGCAAAAGTGCCACAACATGGCTGCTTTCACAGCTTTTTTCTTGGCACCATCACTATACCTTCTCTGATATATCTCCCTATGGTTAGGGTTAGGGTTCAGCCTAGGGCTAGGATTTTTTGAACCAGGAAGCCCTGTGTTCCAGGCTTACTGTAGCTGCCAAAGGCATCCCAAAGGGAGCGCAGAAGTGCCACAACATGGCTGCTTTCACAGCTTTTTCCTTAGGAAGAACCCTAATACCCGGCTGATTTACCTTCCTAGGGTTACTGTTAGGCTTGGGCCAAGGACTTTTAAAACCAGGAAGCCCTGTGCTCCAGGCACACTGCAGCTGTTCAAGGCATCCCAACGGGAGTGCAAAAGTGACACAACTTGGCTGCCTCCACTGCTATTTCCATGAGACCATCCCCAACCTTAGGCTGATTTTCCTTCCTAGCGTTGAGGTTTGAGTTAGGCGTAGGGTTAGTGTTCTTTAACCAGAAAGCCCTGAGGTCCAAGAACACAGCAGCTGCGAAGGACTACCCAAGAAGAGCACAAAAGTACCACAACATGCCTGCCTCCACAGCTATTTCCTTGGGGACATCCCTAATTCCTGGCTGATTTGCCTTTCTCGTCGTCGGGTTGGGGTTAGGTAGGCCTTGTGCTAGGATTTTGAAAATCAGGAAGCCCAGACCTCCAGGCACACTGGAGCTGTGAAAGGCATCCAAAAGGGAGTGCAAAAGTGCCACAACATGGCTGCTTTCACAGCTTTTTCCTTAGGAAGAACCCTAATACCCGGCTGATTTACCTTCCTAGGGTTACTGTTAGGCTTGGGCCAAGGACTTTTAAAACCAGGAAGCCCTGTGCTCCAGGAACACTGCAGCTGTTCAAGGCATCCCAACGGGAGCGCAGAAGTGACACAACTTGGCTGCCTCCACTGCTATTTCCATGAGACCATCCCGAACCATAGGCTGATTTTCCTTCCTAGCGTTGAGGTTTGAGTTAGGCCTAGGGTTAGAGTTTTTTAACCAGAAAGCCCTGAGTTCCAAGAACACAGCAGCTGCGAAGGACTACCCAAGAAGAGCACAAAAGTACCACAACATGCCTGCCTCCACAGCAATTTCCTTGGGGACATCCCTAATTCCTGGCTGATTTGCCTTTCTCATCGTCGGGTTGGGGTTAGGTAGGCCTTGTGCAAGGATTCTTAAAATCAGGAAGCCCAGACCTCCAGGCACACTGGAGCTGTGAAAGGCATCCAAAAGGGAGTGCAAAAGTGCCACAACATGGCTGCTTTCACAGCTTTTTCCTTAGGAAGAACCCTAATCCCCGGCTGATTTACCTTCCTAGGGTTACTGTTAGGCTTGGGCCAAGGACTTTTAAAACCAGGAAGCCCTGTGCTCCAGGCACACTGCAGCTGTTCAAGGCATCCCAAGGGGAGCGCAAAAGTGACACAACTTGGTGGCCTCCACTGCTATTTCCATGAGACCATCCCCAACCTTAGGCTGGTTTTCCTTCCTAGCGTTGAGTTTTCAGTTAGGCCTAGGGTTAGTGTTCTTTTAACCTGAAAGCACTGATTTCCAAGAACACAGCAGCTGCGAAGGACTACCCAAGAAGAGCACAAAAGTACCACCACATGCCTGCCTCCACAGCTATTTCCTTGGGGACATCCCTAATTCCTGGCTGATTTGCCTTTCTCGTTGTCGGGTTGGGGTTAGGTAGGCGTTGTGGTAGGATTTTTAAAATCAGGAAGCCCAGACCTCCAGGCACACTGGAGCTGTGAAAGGCATCCAAAAGGGAGTGCAAAAGTGCCACAACATGGCTGCTTTCACAGCTTTTTCCTTAGGAAGAACCCTCATACCCGGCTGATTTACCTTCCTAGGGTTACTGTTAGGCTTCGGCCTAGGACTTTTAAAACCAGGAAGCCCTGTGCTCCAGGCACACTGCAGCTGTTCAAGGCATCCCAAGGGGAGCGCAAAAGTGACACAACTTGGCTGCCTCCACTGCTATTTCCATGAGACCATCCCCAACCTTAGGCTGGTTTTCCTTCCTAGCGTTGAGGTTTGAGTTAGGCCTAGGGTTAGGGTTCTTTCAACCAGAAAGCCCTGAGTTCCAAGAATACAGCAACTGCGAAGGACTACCCAAGAAGAGCACAAAAGTACCACCACATGCCTGCCTCCACAGCTATTTCCTTGGGGACATCCCTAATTCCTGGCTGATTTGCCTTTCTCGTCGTCGGGTTGGGGTTAGGTAGGCCTTGTGCTAGGATTTTTAAAATCAGGAAGCCCAGACCTCCAGGCACACTGGAGCTGTGAAAGGCATCCAAAAGGGAGTGCAAAAGTGCCACAACATGGCTGCTTTCACAGCTTTTTTCTTGGCACCATCACTATACCTTCTCTGATATATCTCCCTAGGGTTAGGGTTAGGGTTCAGCCTAGGGCTAGGATTTTTTGAACCAGGAAGCCCTGTGTTCCAGGCTTACTGTAGCTGCCAAAGGCATCCCAAAGGGAGCGCAGAAGTGCCACAACATGGCTGCTTTCACAGCTTTTTCCTTAGGAAGAACCCTAATACCCGGCTGATTTACCTTCCTAGGGTTACTGTTAGGCTTGGGCCAAGGACTTTTAAAACCAGGAAGCCCTGTGCTCCAGGCACACTGCAGCTGTTCAAGGCATCCCAACGGGAGTGCAAAAGTGACACAACTTGGCTGCCTCCACTGCTATTTCCATGAGACCATCCCCAACCTTAGGCTGATTTTCCTTCCTAGCGTTGAGGTTTGAGTTAGGCGTAGGGTTAGTGTTCTTTAACCAGAAAGCCCTGAGGTCCAAGAACACAGCAGCTGCGAAGGACTACCCAAGAAGAGCACAAAAGTACCACAACATGCCTGCCTCCACAGCAATTTCCTTGGGGACATCCCTAATTCCTGGCTGATTTGCCTTTCTCGTCGTCGGGTTGGGGTTAGGTAGGCCTTGTGCTAGGATTTTGAAAATCAGGAAGCCCAGACCTCCAGGCACACTGGAGCTGTGAAAGGCATCCAAAAGGGAGTGCAAAAGTGCCACAACATGGCTGCTTTCACAGCTTTTTCCTTAGGAAGAACCCTAATACCTGGCTGATTTACCTTCCTAGGGTTACTGTTAGGCTTGGGCCAAGGACTTTTAAAATCAGGAAGCCCTGTGCTCCAGGAACACTGCAGCTGTTCAAGGCATCCCAAGGGGAGCGCAAAAGTGACACAACTTGGCGGCCTCCACTGGTATTTCCATGAGACCATCCCCAACCTTAGGCTGGTTTTCCTTCCTAGCGTTGAGGTTTGAGTTAGGCGTAGGGTTAGTGTTCTTTAACCAGAAAGCCCTGAGGTCCAAGAACACAGCAGCTGCGAAGGACTACCCAAGAAGAGCACAAAAGTACCACAACATGCCTGCCTCCACAGCAATTTCCTTGGGGACATCCCTAATTCCTGGCTGATTTGCCTTTCTCGTCGTCGGGTTGGGGTTAGGTAGGCCTTGTGCTAGGATTTTGAAAATCAGGAAGCCCAGACCTCCAGGCACACTGGAGCTGTGAAAGGCATCCAAAAGGGAGTGCAAAAGTGCCACAACATGGCTGCTTTCACAGCTTTTTCCTTAGGAAGAACCCTAATACCCGGCTGATTTACCTTCCTAGGGTTACTGTTAGGCTTGGGCCAAGGACTTTTAAAATCAGGAAGCCCTGTGCTCCAGGAACACTGCAGCTGTTCAAGGCATCCCAACGGGAGCGCAAAAGTGACACAACTTGGCGGCCTCCACTGGTATTTCCATGAGACCATCCCCAACCTTAGGCTGGTTTTCCTTCCTAGCGTTGAGTTTTGAGTTAGGCCTAGGGTTAGTGTTCTTTTAACCTGAAAGCCCTGAGTTCCAAGAACACAGCAGCTGCGAAGGACTACCCAAGAAGAGCACAAAAGTACCACCACATGCCTGCCTCCACAGCTATTTCCTTGGGGACATCCCTAATTCCTGGCTGATTTGCCTTTCTCGTCGTCGGGTTGGGGTTAGGTAGGCCTTGTGCTAGGATTTTTAAAATCAGGAAGCCCAGACCTCCAGGCACACTGGAGCTGTGAAAGGCAGCCAAAAGGGAGTGCAAAAGTGCCACAACATGGCTGCTTTCACAGCTTTTTCCTTAGGAAGAACCCTAATACCCGGCTGATTTACCTTCCTAGAGTTACTGTTAGGCTTCGGCCTAGGACTTTTAAAACCAGGAAGCCCTGTGCTCCAGGCACACTGCAGCTGTTCAAGGCATCCCAACGGGAGTGCAAAAGTGACACAACTTGGCTGCCTCCACTGCTATTTCCATGAGACCATCCCGAATCATAGGCTGATTTTCCTTCCTAGCGTTGAGGTTTGAGTTAGGCCTAGGGTTAGAGTTTTAAAACCAGAAAGCCCTGAGTTCCAAGAACAGAGCAGCTGCGAAGGACTACCCAAGAAGAGCACAAAAGTACCACAACATGCCTGCCTCCACAGCAATTTCCTTGGAGACATCCCTAATTCCTGGCTGATTTGCCTTTCTCGTCGTCGGGTTGGGGTTAGGTAGGCCTTGTGCTAGGATGTTGAAAATCAGGAAGCCCAGACCTCCAGGCACACTGGAGCTGTGAAAGGCAGCCAAAAGGGAGTGCAAAAGTGCCACAACATGGCTGCTTTCACAGCTTTTTTCTTGGCACCATCACTATACCTTCTCTGATATATCTCCCTAGGGTTAGGGTTAGGGTTCAGCCTAGGGCTAGGATTTTTTGAACCAGGAAGCCCTGTGTTCCAGGCTTACTGTAGCTGCCAAAGGCATCCCAAAGGGAGCGCAGAAGTGCCACAACATGGCTGCTTTCACAGCTTTTTCCTTAGGAAGAACCCTAATACCCGGCTGATTTACCTTCCTAGGGTTACTGTTAGGCTTGGGCCAAGGACTTTTAAAACCAGGAAGCCCTGTGCTCCAGGCACACTGCAGCTGTTCAAGGCATCCCAAGGGGAGCGCAAAAGTGACACAACTTGGCTGTCTCCACTGCTATTTCCATGAGACCATCCTGAACCATAGGCTGATTTTCCTTCCTAGCGTTGAGGTTTGAGTTAGGCCTAGGGTTAGAGATTTTTAACCAGAAAGCCCTGAATACCAAGAACACAGCAGCTGCGAAGGACTACCCAAGAAGAGCACAAAAGTACCACAACATGCCTGCCTCCACAGCTATTTCCTTGGGGACATCCCTAATTCCTGGCTGATTTGCCTTTCTCGTTGTCGGGTTGGGGTTAGGTAGGCCTTGTGCTAGGAATTTGAAAATCAGGAAGCCCAGAACTCCAGGCACACTGGAGCTGTGAAAGGCATCCAAAAGGGAGTGCAAAAGTGCCACAACATGGCGGCTTTCACAGCTTTTTCCTTAGGAAGAACCCTAATACCCGGCTGATTTACCTTCCTAGGGTTAATATTAGGCTTCGGCCTAGGACTTTTAAAACCAGGAAACCCTGTGCTCCAGGCACACTGCAGCTGTTCAAGGCATCCCAACGGGAGTGCAAAAGTGACACAACTTGGCTGCCTCCACTGCTATTTCCATGAGACCATCCCAAACCTTAGGCTGATTTTCCTTCCTAGCGTTGAGGTTTGAGTTAGGCGTAGGGTTAGTGTTCTTTAACCAGAAAGCCCTGAGGTCCAAGAACACAGCAGCTGCGAAGGACTACCCAAGAAGAGCACAAAAGTACCACAACATGCCTGCCTCCACAGCAATTTCCTTGGGGACATCCCTAATTCCTGGCTGATTTGCCTTTCTCGTCGTCGGGTTGGGGTTAGGTAGGCCTTGTGCTAGGATTTTGAAAATCAGGAAGCCCAGACCTCCAGGCACACTGGAGCTGTGAAAGGCATCCAAAAGGGAGTGCAAAAGTGCCACAACATGGCTGCTTTCACAGCTTTTTCCTTAGGAAGAACCCTAATACCCGGCTGATTTACCTTCCTAGGGTTACTGTTAGGCTTGGGCCAAGGACTTTTAAAATCAGGAAGCCCTGTGCTCCAGGAACACTGCAGCTGTTCAAGGCATCCCAACGGGAGCGCAAAAGTGACACAACTTGGCGGCCTCCACTGGTATTTCCATGAGACCATCCCCAACCTTAGGCTGGTTTTCCTTCCTAGCGTTGAGTTTTGAGTTAGGCCTAGGGTTAGTGTTCTTTTAACCTGAAAGCCCTGAGTTCCAAGAACACAGCAGCTGCGAAGGACTACCCAAGAAGAGCACAAAAGTACCACCACATGCCTGCCTCCACAGCTATTTCCTTGGGGACATCCCTAATTCCTGGCTGATTTGCCTTTCTCGTTGTCGGGTTGGGGTTAGGTAGGCCTTGTGCTAGGATTTTTAAAATCAGGAAGCCCAGACCTCCAGGCACACTGGAGCTGTGAAAGGCATCCAAAAGGGAGTGCAAAAGTGCCACAACATGGCTGCTTTCACAGCTTTTTCCTTAGGAAGAACCCTAATACCCGGCTGATTTACCTTCCTAGGGTTACTGTTAGGCTTGGGCCAAGGACTTTTAAAAGCAGGAAGCCCTGTGCTCCAGGCACACTGCAGCTGTTCAAGGCATCCCAAGGGGAGCGCAAAAGTGACACAACTTGGCTGCCTCCACTGCTATTTCCATGAGACCATCCCCAACCTTAGGCTGGTTTTCCTTCCTAGTGTTGAGTTTTGAGTTAGGCCTAGGGTTAGGGTTCTTTCAACCAGAAAGCCCTGAGTTCCAAGAATACAGCAGCTGCGAAGGACTACCCAAGAAGAGCACAAAAGTACCACCACATGCCTGCCTCCACAGCTATTTCCTTGGGGACATCCCTAATTCCTGGCTGATTTGCCTTTCTCGTCGTCGGGTTGCGGTTAGGTAGGCCTTGTGCTAGGATTTTGAAAATCAGGAAGCCCAGACCTCCAGGCACACTGGAGCTGTGAAAGGCAGCCAAAAGGGAGTGCAAAAGTGCCACAACATGGCTGCTTTCACAGCTTTTTCCTTAGGAAGAACCCTAATACCCGGCTGATTTACCTTCCTAGGGTTACTGTTAGGCTTCGGCCTAGGACTTTTAAAACCAGGAAGCCCTGTGCTCCAGGCACACTGCAGCTGTTCAAGGCATCCCAATGGGAGTGCAAATGTGACACAACTTGGCTGCCTCCACTGCTATTTCCATGAGACCATCCCGAATCATAGGCTGATTTTCCTTCCTAGCGTTGAGGTTTGAGTTAGGCCTAGGGTTAGAGTTTTTTTACCAGAAAGCCCTGAGTTCCAAGAACAGAGCAGCTGCGAAGGACTACCCAAGAAGAGCACAAAAGTACCACAACATGCCTGCCTCCACAGCTATTTCCTTGGGGACATCCCTAATTCCTGGCTGATTTGCCTTTCTCGTCGTCGGGTTGGGGTTAGGTAGGCCTTGTGCTAGGACATTTAAAAGCAGGAAGCCCAGACCTCCAGGCACACTGGAGCTGTGAAAGGCATCCAAAAGGGAGTGCAAAAGTGCCACAACATGGCTGCTTTCACAGCTTTTTTCTTGGCACCATCACTATACCTTCTCTGATATATCTCCCTAGGGTTAGGGTTAGGGTTCAGCCTAGGGCTAGGATTTTTTGAACCAGGAAGCCCTGTGTTCCAGGCTTACTGTAGCTGCCAAAGGCATCCCAAAGGGAGCGCAGAAGTGCCACAACATGGCTGCTTTCACAGCTTTTTCCTTAGGAAGAACCCTAATACCCGGCTGATTTACCTTCCTAGGGTTACTGTTAGGCTTGGGCCAAGGTCTTTTAAAACCAGGAAGCCCTGTGCTCCAGGCACACTGCAGCTGTTCAAGGCATCCCAAGGGGAGCGCAAAAGTGACACAACTTGGCTGCCTCCACTGCTATTTCCATGAGACCATCCCGAATCATAGGCTGATTTTCCTTCCTAGCGTTGAGGTTTGAGTTAGGCCTAGGGTTAGAGTTTTTTAACCAGAAAGCCCTGAGTTCCAAGAACAGAGCAGCTGCGAAGGACTACCCAAGAAGAGCACAAAAGTACCACAACATGCCTGCCTCCACAGCTATTTCCTTGGGGACATCCCTAATTCCTGGCTGATTTGCCTTTCTTGTCGTCGGGTTGGGGTTAGGTAGGCCTTGTGCTAGGATATTTAAAAGCAGGAAACCCAGACCTCCAAGCACACTGGAGCTGTGAAAGGCATCCAAAAGGGAGTGCAAAAGTGCCACAACATGGCTGCTTTCACAGCTTTTTTCTTGGCACCATCACTATACCTTCTCTGATATATCTCCCTATGGTTATGGTTAGGGTTCAGCCTAGGGCTAGGATTTTTTGAACCAGGAAGCCCTGTGTTCCAGGCTTACTGTAGCTGCCAAAGGCATCCCAAAGGGAGCGCAGAAGTGCCACAACATGGCTGCTTTCACAGCTTTTTCCTTAGGAAGAACCCTAATACCCGGCTGATTTACCTTCCTAGGGTTACTGTTAGGCTTGGGCCAAGGACTTTTAAAACCAGGAAGCCCTGTGCTCCAGGCACACTGCAGCTGTTCAAGGCATCCCAAGGGGAGCGCAAAAGTGACACAACTTGGCTGCCTCCACTGCTATTTCCATGAGACCATCCTGAACCATAGGCTGATTTTCCTTCCTAGCGTTGAGGTTTGAGTTAGGCCTAGGGTTAGAGATTTTTAACCAGAAAGCCCTGAATACCAAGAACACAGCAGCTGCGAAGGACTACCCAAGAAGAGCACAAAAGTACCACAACATGCCTGCCTCCACAGCAATTTCCTTGGGGACATCCCTAATTCCTGGCTGATTTGCCTTTCTCGTCGTCGGGTTGGGGTTAGGTAGGCCTTGTGCTAGGATTTTGAAAATCAGGAAGCCCAGACCTCCAGGCACACTGGAGCTGTGAAAGGCATCCAAAAGGGAGTGCAAAAGTGCCACAACATGGCTGCTTTCACAGCTTTTTCCTTAGGAAGAACCCTAATACCCGGCTGATTTACCTTCCTAGGGTTACTATTAGGCTTCGGCCTAGGACTTTTAAAACCAGGAAACCCTGTGCTCCAGGCACACTGCAGCTGTTCAAGGCATCCCAACGGGAGTGCAAAAGTGACACAACTTGGCTGCCTCCACTGCTATTTCCATGAGACCATCCCAAACCTTAGGCTGATTTTCCTTCCTAGCGTTGAGGTTTGAGTTAGGCGTAGGGTTAGTGTTCTTTAACCAGAAAGCCCTGAGGTCCAAGAACACAGCAGCTGCGAAGGACTACCCAAGAAGAGCACAAAAGTACCACAACATGCCTGCCTCCACAGCAATTTCCTTGGGGACATCCCTAATTCCTGGCTGATTTGCCTTTCTCGTCGTCGGGTTGGGGTTAGGTAGGCCTTGTGCTAGGATTTTGAAAATCAGGAAGCCCAGACCTCCAGGCACACTGGAGCTGTGAAAGGCATCCAAAAGGGAGTGCAAAAGTGCCACAACATGGCTGCTTTCACAGCTTTTTCCTTAGGAAGAACCCTAATACCCGGCTGATTTACCTTCCTAGGGTTACTGTTAGGCTTGGGCCAAGGACTTTTAAAACCAGGAAGCCCTGTGCTCCAGGCACACTGCAGCTGTTCAAGGCATCCCAAGGGGAGCGCAAAAGTGACACAACTTGGCTGTCTCCACTGCTATTTCCATGAGACCATCCTGAACCATAGGCTGATTTTCCTTCCTAGCGTTGAGGTTTGAGTTAGGCCTAGGGTTAGAGATTTTTAACCAGAAAGCCCTGAATACCAAGAACACAGCAGCTGCGAAGGACTACCCAAGAAGAGCACAAAAGTACCACAACATGCCTGCCTCCACAGCTATTTCCTTGGGGACATCCCTAATTCCTGGCTGATTTGCCTTTCTCGTTGTCGGGTTGGGGTTAGGTAGGCCTTGTGCTAGGAATTTGAAAATCAGGAAGCCCAGAACTCCAGGCACACTGGAGCTGTGAAAGGCATCCAAAAGGGAGTGCAAAAGTGCCACAACATGGCGGCTTTCACAGCTTTTTCCTTAGGAAGAACCCTAATACCCGGCTGATTTACCTTCCTAGGGTTAATATTAGGCTTCGGCCTAGGACTTTTAAAACCAGGAAACCCTGTGCTCCAGGCACACTGCAGCTGTTCAAGGCATCCCAACGGGAGTGCAAAAGTGACACAACTTGGCTGCCTCCACTGCTATTTCCATGAGACCATCCCAAACCTTAGGCTGATTTTCCTTCCTAGCGTTGAGGTTTGAGTTAGGCGTAGGGTTAGTGTTCTTTAACCAGAAAGCCCTGAGGTCCAAGAACACAGCAGCTGCGAAGGACTACCCAAGAAGAGCACAAAAGTACCACAACATGCCTGCCTCCACAGCAATTTCCTTGGGGACATCCCTAATTCCTGGCTGATTTGCCTTTCTCGTCGTCGGGTTGGGGTTAGGTAGGCCTTGTGCTAGGATTTTGAAAATCAGGAAGCCCAGACCTCCAGGCACACTGGAGCTGTGAAAGGCATCCAAAAGGGAGTGCAAAAGTGCCACAACATGGCTGCTTTCACAGCTTTTTCCTTAGGAAGAACCCTAATACCCGGCTGATTTACCTTCCTAGGGTTACTGTTAGGCTTGGGCCAAGGACTTTTAAAATCAGGAAGCCCTGTGCTCCAGGAACACTGCAGCTGTTCAAGGCATCCCAACGGGAGCGCAAAAGTGACACAACTTGGCGGCCTCCACTGGTATTTCCATGAGACCATCCCCAACCTTAGGCTGGTTTTCCTTCCTAGCGTTGAGTTTTGAGTTAGGCCTAGGGTTAGTGTTCTTTTAACCTGAAAGCCCTGAGTTCCAAGAACACAGCAGCTGCGAAGGACTACCCAAGAAGAGCACAAAAGTACCACCACATGCCTGCCTCCACAGCTATTTCCTTGGGGACATCCCTAATTCCTGGCTGATTTGCCTTTCTCGTTGTCGGGTTGGGGTTAGGTAGGCCTTGTGCTAGGATTTTTAAAATCAGGAAGCCCAGACCTCCAGGCACACTGGAGCTGTGAAAGGCATCCAAAAGGGAGTGCAAAAGTGCCACAACATGGCTGCTTTCACAGCTTTTTCCTTAGGAAGAACCCTAATACCCGGCTGATTTACCTTCCTAGGGTTACTGTTAGGCTTGGGCCAAGGACTTTTAAAAGCAGGAAGCCCTGTGCTCCAGGCACACTGCAGCTGTTCAAGGCATCCCAAGGGGAGCGCAAAAGTGACACAACTTGGCTGCCTCCACTGCTATTTCCATGAGACCATCCCCAACCTTAGGCTGGTTTTCCTTCCTAGTGTTGAGTTTTGAGTTAGGCCTAGGGTTAGGGTTCTTTCAACCAGAAAGCCCTGAGTTCCAAGAATACAGCAGCTGCGAAGGACTACCCAAGAAGAGCACAAAAGTACCACCACATGCCTGCCTCCACAGCTATTTCCTTGGGGACATCCCTAATTCCTGGCTGATTTGCCTTTCTCGTCGTCGGGTTGCGGTTAGGTAGGCCTTGTGCTAGGATTTTGAAAATCAGGAAGCCCAGACCTCCAGGCACACTGGAGCTGTGAAAGGCAGCCAAAAGGGAGTGCAAAAGTGCCACAACATGGCTGCTTTCACAGCTTTTTCCTTAGGAAGAACCCTAATACCCGGCTGATTTACCTTCCTAGGGTTACTGTTAGGCTTCGGCCTAGGACTTTTAAAACCAGGAAGCCCTGTGCTCCAGGCACACTGCAGCTGTTCAAGGCATCCCAATGGGAGTGCAAATGTGACACAACTTGGCTGCCTCCACTGCTATTTCCATGAGACCATCCCGAATCATAGGCTGATTTTCCTTCCTAGCGTTGAGGTTTGAGTTAGGCCTAGGGTTAGAGTTTTTTTACCAGAAAGCCCTGAGTTCCAAGAACAGAGCAGCTGCGAAGGACTACCCAAGAAGAGCACAAAAGTACCACAACATGCCTGCCTCCACAGCTATTTCCTTGGGGACATCCCTAATTCCTGGCTGATTTGCCTTTCTCGTCGTCGGGTTGGGGTTAGGTAGGCCTTGTGCTAGGACATTTAAAAGCAGGAAGCCCAGACCTCCAGGCACACTGGAGCTGTGAAAGGCATCCAAAAGGGAGTGCAAAAGTGCCACAACATGGCTGCTTTCACAGCTTTTTTCTTGGCACCATCACTATACCTTCTCTGATATATCTCCCTAGGGTTAGGGTTAGGGTTCAGCCTAGGGCTAGGATTTTTTGAACCAGGAAGCCCTGTGTTCCAGGCTTACTGTAGCTGCCAAAGGCATCCCAAAGGGAGCGCAGAAGTGCCACAACATGGCTGCTTTCACAGCTTTTTCCTTAGGAAGAACCCTAATACCCGGCTGATTTACCTTCCTAGGGTTACTGTTAGGCTTGGGCCAAGGTCTTTTAAAACCAGGAAGCCCTGTGCTCCAGGCACACTGCAGCTGTTCAAGGCATCCCAAGGGGAGCGCAAAAGTGACACAACTTGGCTGCCTCCACTGCTATTTCCATGAGACCATCCCGAATCATAGGCTGATTTTCCTTCCTAGCGTTGAGGTTTGAGTTAGGCCTAGGGTTAGAGTTTTTTAACCAGAAAGCCCTGAGTTCCAAGAACAGAGCAGCTGCGAAGGACTACCCAAGAAGAGCACAAAAGTACCACAACATGCCTGCCTCCACAGCTATTTCCTTGGGGACATCCCTAATTCCTGGCTGATTTGCCTTTCTTGTCGTCGGGTTGGGGTTAGGTAGGCCTTGTGCTAGGATATTTAAAAGCAGGAAACCCAGACCTCCAAGCACACTGGAGCTGTGAAAGGCATCCAAAAGGGAGTGCAAAAGTGCCACAACATGGCTGCTTTCACAGCTTTTTTCTTGGCACCATCACTATACCTTCTCTGATATATCTCCCTATGGTTATGGTTAGGGTTCAGCCTAGGGCTAGGATTTTTTGAACCAGGAAGCCCTGTGTTCCAGGCTTACTGTAGCTGCCAAAGGCATCCCAAAGGGAGCGCAGAAGTGCCACAACATGGCTGCTTTCACAGCTTTTTCCTTAGGAAGAACCCTAATACCCGGCTGATTTACCTTCCTAGGGTTACTGTTAGGCTTGGGCCAAGGACTTTTAAAACCAGGAAGCCCTGTGCTCCAGGCACACTGCAGCTGTTCAAGGCATCCCAAGGGGAGCGCAAAAGTGACACAACTTGGCTGCCTCCACTGCTATTTCCATGAGACCATCCTGAACCATAGGCTGATTTTCCTTCCTAGCGTTGAGGTTTGAGTTAGGCCTAGGGTTAGAGATTTTTAACCAGAAAGCCCTGAATACCAAGAACACAGCAGCTGCGAAGGACTACCCAAGAAGAGCACAAAAGTACCACAACATGCCTGCCTCCACAGCAATTTCCTTGGGGACATCCCTAATTCCTGGCTGATTTGCCTTTCTCGTCGTCGGGTTGGGGTTAGGTAGGCCTTGTGCTAGGATTTTGAAAATCAGGAAGCCCAGACCTCCAGGCACACTGGAGCTGTGAAAGGCATCCAAAAGGGAGTGCAAAAGTGCCACAACATGGCTGCTTTCACAGCTTTTTCCTTAGGAAGAACCCTAATACCCGGCTGATTTACCTTCCTAGGGTTACTATTAGGCTTCGGCCTAGGACTTTTAAAACCAGGAAACCCTGTGCTCCAGGCACACTGCAGCTGTTCAAGGCATCCCAACGGGAGTGCAAAAGTGACACAACTTGGCTGCCTCCACTGCTATTTCCATGAGACCATCCCAAACCTTAGGCTGATTTTCCTTCCTAGCGTTGAGGTTTGAGTTAGGCGTAGGGTTAGTGTTCTTTAACCAGAAAGCCCTGAGGTCCAAGAACACAGCAGCTGCGAAGGACTACCCAAGAAGAGCACAAAAGTACCACAACATGCCTGCCTCCACAGCAATTTCCTTGGGGACATCCCTAATTCCTGGCTGATTTGCCTTTCTCGTCGTCGGGTTGGGGTTAGGTAGGCCTTGTGCTAGGATTTTGAAAATCAGGAAGCCCAGACCTCCAGGCACACTGGAGCTGTGAAAGGCATCCAAAAGGGAGTGCAAAAGTGCCACAACATGGCTGCTTTCACAGCTTTTTCCTTAGGAAGAACCCTAATACCCGGCTGATTTACCTTCCTAGGGTTACTGTTAGGCTTGGGCCAAGGACTTTTAAAATCAGGAAGCCCTGTGCTCCAGGAACACTGCAGCTGTTCAAGGCAACCCAAGGGGAGCGCAAAAGTGACACAACTTGGCGGCCTCCACTGCTATTTCCATGAGACCATCCCCAACCTTAGGCTGGTTTTCCTTCCTAGCGTTGAGTTTTGAGTTAGGCCTAGGGTTAGTGTTCTTTTAACCTGAAAGCCCTGAGTTCCAAGAATACAGCAGCTGCGAAGGACTACCCAAGAAGAGCACAAAAGTACCACCACATGCCTGCCTCCACAGCTATTTCCTTGGGGACATCCCTAATTCCTGGCTGATTTGCCTTTCTCGTTGTCGGGTTGGGGTTAGGTAGGCCTTGTGCTAGGATTTTGAAAATCAGGAAGCCCAGACCTCCAGGCACACTGGAGCTGTGAAAGGCAGCCAAAAGGGAGTGCAAAAGTGCCACAACATGGCTGCTTTCACAGCTTTTTCCTTAGGAAGAACCCTAATACCCGGCTGATTTACCTTCCTAGGGTCACTGTTAGGCTTCGGCCTAGGACTTTTAAAACCAGGAAGCCCTGTGCTCCAGGCACACTGCAGGTGTTCAAGGCATCCCAACGGGAGTGCAAAAGTGACACAACTTGGCTGCCTCCACTGCTATTTCCATGAGACCATCCCGAATCATAGGCTGATTTTCCTTCCTAGCGTTGAGGTTTGAGTTAGGCCTAGGGTTAGAGTTTTAAAACCAGAAAGCCCTGAGTTCCAAGAACAGAGCAGCTGCGAAGGACTACCCAAGAAGAGCACAAAAGTACCACAACATGCCTGCCTCCACAGCTATTTCCTTGGGGACATCCCTAATTCCTGGCTGATTTGCCTTTCTCGTCGTCGGGTTGGGGTTAGGTAGGCCTTGTGCTAGGATATTTAAAAGCAGGAAACCCAGACCTCCAAGCACACTGGAGCTGTGAAAGGCATCCAAAAGGGAGTGCAAAAGTGCCACAACATGGCTGCTTTCACAGCTTTTTTCTTGGCACCATCACTATACCTTCTCTGATATATCTCCCTAGGGTTAGGGTTAGGGTTCAGCCTAGGGCTAGGATTTTTTGAACCAGGAAGCCCTGTGTTCCAGGCTTACTGTAGCTGCCAAAGGCATCCCAAAGGGAGCGCAGAAGTGCCACAACATGGCTGCTTTCACAGCTTTTTCCTTAGGAAGAACCCTAATACCCGGCTGATTTACCTTCCTAGGGTTACTGTTAGGCTTGGGCCAAGGACTTTTAAAACCAGGAAGCCCTGTGCTCCAGGCACACTGCAGCTGTTCAAGGCATCCCAAGGAGAGCGCAAAAGTGACACAACTTGGCTGCCTCCACTGCTATTTCCATGAGACCATCCTGAACCATAGGCTGATTTTCCTTCCTAGCGTTGAGGTTTGAGTTAGGCGTAGGGTTAGAGATTTTTAACCAGAAAGCCCTGAGTTCCAAGAACACAGCAGCTGCGAAGGACTACCCAAGAAGAGCACAAAAGTACCACCACATGCCTGCCTCCACAGCTATTTCCTTGGGGACATCCCTAATTCCTGGCTGATTTGCCTTTCTCGTTGTCGGGTTGGGGTTAGGTAGGCCTTGTGGTAGGATTTTTAAAATCAGGAAGCCCAGACCTCCAGGCACACTGGAGCTGTGAAAGGCATCCAAAAGGGAGTGCAAAAGTGCCACAACATGGCTGCTTTCACAGCTTTTTCCTTAGGAAGAACCCTAATACCCGGCTGATTTACCTTCCTAGGGTTACTGTTAGGCTTGGGCCAAGGACTTTTAAAACCAGGAAGCCCTGTGCTCCAGGCACACTGCAGCTGTTCAAGGCATCCCAAGGGGAGCGCAAAAGTGACACAACTTGGCTGCCTCCACTGCTATTTCCATGAGACCATCCCCAACCTTAGGCTGGTTTTCCTTCCTAGCGTTGAGGTTTGAGTTAGGCCTAGGGTTAGGGTTCTTTCAACCAGAAAGCCCTGAGTTCCAAGAATACAGCAGCTGCGAAGGACTACCCAAGAAGAGCACAAAAGTACCACCACATGCCTGCCTCCACAGCTATTTCCTTGGGGACATCCCTAATTCCTGGCTGATTTGCCTTTCTCGTCGTCGGGTTGGGGTTAGGTAGGCCTTGTGCTAGGATTTTTAAAATCAGGAAGCCCAGACCTCCAGGCACACTGGAGCTGTGAAAGGCAGCCAAAAGGGAGTGCAAAAGTGCCACAACATGGCTGCTTTCACAGCTTTTTCCTTAGGAAGAACCCTAATACCCGGCTGATTTACCTTCCTAGGGTTACTGTTAGGCTTCGGCCTAGGACTTTTAAAACCAGGAAGCCCTGTGCTCCAGGCACACTGCAGCTGTTCAAGGCATCCCAATGGGAGTGCAAAAGTGACACAACTTGGCTGCCTCCACTGCTATTTCCATGAGACCATCCCGAATCATAGGCTGATTTTCCTTCCTAGCGTTGAGGTTTGAGTTAGGCCTAGGGTTAGAGTTTTAAAACCAGAAAGCCCTGAGTTCCAAGAACAGAGCAGCTGCGAAGGACTACCCAAGAAGAGCACAAAAGTACCACAACATGCCTGCCTCCACAGCTATTTCCTTGGGGACATCCCTAATTCCTGGCTGATTTGCCTTTCTCGTCGTCGGGTTGGGGTTAGGTAGGCCTTGTGCTAGGATATTTAAAAGCAGGAAACCCAGACCTCCAAGCATACTGGAGCTGTGAAAGGCATCCAAAAGGGAGTGCAAAAGTGCCACAACATGGCTGCTTTCACAGCTTTTTTCTTGGCACCATCACTATACCTTCTCTGATATATCTCCCTATGGTTATGGTTAGGGTTCAGCCTAGGGCTAGGATTTTTTGAACCAGGAAGCCCTGTGTTCCAGGCTTACTGTAGCTGCCAAAGGCATCCCAAAGGGAGCGCAGAAGTGACACAACATGGCTGCTTTCACAGCTTTTTCCTTAGGAAGAACCCTAATACCCGGCTGATTTACCTTCCTAGGGTTACTGTTAGGCTTGGGCCAAGGACTTTTAAAACCAGGAAGCCCTGTGCTCCAGGCACACTGCAGCTGTTCAAGGCATCCCAAGGGGAGCGCAAAAGTGACACAACTTGGCTGCCTCCACTGCTATTTCCATGAGACCATCCTGAACCATAGGCTGATTTTCCTTCCTAGCGTTGAGGTTTGAGTTAGGCGTAGGGTTAGAGATTTTTAACCAGAAAGCCCTGAATACCAAGAACACAGCAGCTGCGAAGGACTACCCAAGAAGAGCACAAAAGTACCACAACATGCCTGCCTCCACAGCAATTTCCTTGGGGACATCCCTAATTCCTGGCTGATTTGCCTTTCTCGTCGTCGGGTTGGGGTTAGGTAGGCCTTGTGCTAGGATTTTGAAAATCAGGAAGCCCAGACCTCCAGGCACACTGGAGCTGTGAAAGGCATCCAAAAGGGAGTGCAAAAGTGCCACAACATGGCTGCTTTCACAGCATTTTCCTTAGGAAGAACCCTAATACCTGGCTGATTTACCTTCCTAGGGTTACTGTTAGGCTTAGGCCTAGGACTTTTAAAACCAGGAAACCCTGTGCTCCAGGCACACTGCAGCTGTTCAAGGCATCCCAACGGGAGTGCAAAAGTGACACAACTTGGCTGCCTCCACTGCTATTTCCATGAGACCATCCCCAACCATAGGCTGATTTTCCTTCCTAGCGTTGAGGTTTGAGTTAGGCGTAGGGTTAGTGTTCTTTAACCAGAAAGCCCTGAGGTCCAAGAACACAGCAGCTGCGAAGGACTACCCAAGAAGAGCACAAAAGTACCACAACATGCCTGCCTCCACAGCAATTTCCTTGGGGACATCCCTAATTCCTGGCTGATTTGCCTTTCTCGTTGTCGGGTTGGGGTTAGGTAGGCCTTGTGCTAGGATTTTTAAAATCAGGAAGCCCAGACCTCCAGGCACACTGGAGCTGTGAAAGGCATCCAAAAGGGAGTGCAAAAGTGCCACAACATGGCTGCTTTCACAGCTTTTTCCTTAGGAAGAACCCTAAAACCCGGCTGATTTACCTTCCTAGGGTTACTGTTAGGCTTGGGCCAAGGACTTTTAAAACCAGGAAGCCCTGTGCTCCAGGCACACTGCAGCTGTTCAAGGCATCCCAACGGGAGCGCAAAAGTGACACAACTTGGCTGCCTCCACTGCTATTTCCATGAGACCATCCCGAATCATAGGCTGATTTTCCTTCCTAGCGTTGAGGTTTGAGTTAGGCCTAGGGTTAGAGTTTTTTAACCAGAAAGCCCTGAGTTCCAAGAACAGAGCAGCTGCGAAGGACTACCCAAGAAGAGCACAAAAGTACCACAACATGCCTGCCTCCACAGCTATTTCCTTGGGGACATCCCTAATTCCTGGCTGATTTGCCTTTCTTGTCGTCGGGTTGGGGTTAGGTAGGCCTTGTGCTAGGATATTTAAAAGCAGGAAACCCAGACCTCCAAGCACACTGGAGCTGTGAAAGGCATCCAAAAGGGAGTGCAAAAGTGCCACAACATGGCTGCTTTCACAGCTTTTTTCTTGGCACCATCACTATACCTTCTCTGATATATCTCCCTATGGTTATGGTTAGGGTTCAGCCTAGGGCTAGGATTTTTTGAACCAGGAAGCCCTGTGTTCCAGGCTTACTGTAGCTGCCAAAGGCATCCCAAAGGGAGCGCAGAAGTGCCACAACATGGCTGCTTTCACAGCTTTTTCCTTAGGAAGAACCCTAATACCCGGCTGATTTACCTTCCTAGGGTTACTGTTAGGCTTGGGCCAAGGACTTTTAAAACCAGGAAGCCCTGTGCTCCAGGCACACTGCAGCTGTTCAAGGCATCCCAAGGGGAGCGCAAAAGTGACACAACTTGGCTGCCTCCACTGCTATTTCCATGAGACCATCCTGAACCATAGGCTGATTTTCCTTCCTAGCGTTGAGGTTTGAGTTAGGCCTAGGGTTAGAGATTTTTAACCAGAAAGCCCTGAATACCAAGAACACAGCAGCTGCGAAGGACTACCCAAGAAGAGCACAAAAGTACCACAACATGCCTGCCTCCACAGCAATTTCCTTGGGGACATCCCTAATTCCTGGCTGATTTGCCTTTCTCGTCGTCGGGTTGGGGTTAGGTAGGCCTTGTGCTAGGATTTTGAAAATCAGGAAGCCCAGACCTCCAGGCACACTGGAGCTGTGAAAGGCATCCAAAAGGGAGTGCAAAAGTGCCACAACATGGCTGCTTTCACAGCTTTTTCCTTAGGAAGAACCCTAATACCCGGCTGATTTACCTTCCTAGGGTTACTATTAGGCTTCGGCCTAGGACTTTTAAAACCAGGAAACCCTGTGCTCCAGGCACACTGCAGCTGTTCAAGGCATCCCAACGGGAGTGCAAAAGTGACACAACTTGGCTGCCTCCACTGCTATTTCCATGAGACCATCCCAAACCTTAGGCTGATTTTCCTTCCTAGCGTTGAGGTTTGAGTTAGGCGTAGGGTTAGTGTTCTTTAACCAGAAAGCCCTGAGGTCCAAGAACACAGCAGCTGCGAAGGACTACCCAAGAAGAGCACAAAAGTACCACAACATGCCTGCCTCCACAGCAATTTCCTTGGGGACATCCCTAATTCCTGGCTGATTTGCCTTTCTCGTCGTCGGGTTGGGGTTAGGTAGGCCTTGTGCTAGGATTTTGAAAATCAGGAAGCCCAGACCTCCAGGCACACTGGAGCTGTGAAAGGCATCCAAAAGGGAGTGCAAAAGTGCCACAACATGGCTGCTTTCACAGCTTTTTCCTTAGGAAGAACCCTAATACCCGGCTGATTTACCTTCCTAGGGTTACTGTTAGGCTTGGGCCAAGGACTTTTAAAATCAGGAAGCCCTGTGCTCCAGGAACACTGCAGCTGTTCAAGGCAACCCAAGGGGAGCGCAAAAGTGACACAACTTGGCGGCCTCCACTGGTATTTCCATGAGACCATCCCCAACCTTAGGCTGGTTTTCCTTCCTAGCGTTGAGTTTTGAGTTAGGCCTAGGGTTAGTGTTCTTTTAACCTGAAAGCCCTGAGTTCCAAGAACAGAGCAGCTGCGAAGGACTACCCAAGAAGAGCACAAAAGTACCACCACATGCCTGCCTCCACAGCTATTTCCTTGGGGACATCCCTAATTCCTGGCTGATTTGCCTTTCTCGTTGTCGGGTTGGGGTTAGGTAGGCCTTGTGGTAGGATTTTTAAAATCAGGAAGCCCAGACCTCCAGGCACACTGGAGCTGTGAAAGGCATCCAAAAGGGAGTGCAAAAGTGCCACAACATGGCTGCTTTCACAGCTTTTTCCTTAGGAAGAACCCTAATACCCGGCTGATTTACCTTCCTAGGGTTACTGTTAGGCTTGGGCCAAGGACTTTTAAAACCAGGAAGCCCTGTGCTCCAGGCACACTGCAGCTGTTCAAGGCATCCCAAGGGGAGCGCAAAAGTGACACAACTTGGCTGCCTCCACTGCTATTTCCATGAGACCATCCCCAACCTTAGGCTGGTTTTCCTTCCTAGCGTTGAGGTTTGAGTTAGGCCTAGGGTTAGGGTTCTTTCAACCTGAAAGCCCTGAGTTCCAAGAATACAGCAGCTGCGAAGGACTACCCAAGAAGAGCACAAAAGTACCACCACATGCCTGCCTCCACAGCTATTTCCTTGGGGACATCCCTAATTCCTGGCTGATTTGCCTTTCTCGTTGTCGGGTTGGGGTTAGGTAGGCCTTGTGCTAGGATTTTGAAAATCAGGAAGCCCAGACCTCCAGGCACACTGGAGCTGTGAAAGGCAGCCAAAAGGGAGTGCAAAAGTGCCACAACATGGCTGCTTTCACAGCTTTTTCCTTAGGAAGAACCCTAATACCCGGCTGATTTACCTTCCTAGGGTCACTGTTAGGCTTCGGCCTAGGACTTTTAAAACCAGGAAGCCCTGTGCTCCAGGCACACTGCAGCTGTTCAAGGCATCCCAATGGGAGTGCAAAAGTGACACAACTTGGCTGCCTCCACTGCTATTTCCATGAGACCATCCCGAATCATAGGCTGATTTTCCTTCCTAGCGTTGAGGTTTGAGTTAGGCCTAGGGTTAGAGTTTTAAAACCAGAAAGCCCTGAGTTCCAAGAACAGAGCAGCTGCGAAGGACTACCCAAGAAGAGCACAAAAGTACCACAACATGCCTGCCTCCACAGCTATTTCCTTGGGGACATCCCTAATTCCTGGCTGATTTGCCTTTCTCGTCGTCGGGTTGGGGTTAGGTAGGCCTTGTGCTAGGATATTTAAAAGCAGGAAACCCAGACCTCCAAGCACACTGGAGCTGTGAAAGGCATCCAAAAGGGAGTGCAAAAGTGCCACAACATGGCTGCTTTCACAGCTTTTTTCTTGGCACCATCACTATACCTTCTCTGATATATCTCCCTAGGGTTAGGGTTAGGGTTCAGCCTAGGGCTAGGATTTTTTGAACCAGGAAGCCCTGTGTTCCAGGCTTACTGTAGCTGCCAAAGGCATCCCAAAGGGAGCGCAGAAGTGCCACAACATGGCTGCTTTCACAGCTTTTTCCTTAGGAAGAACCCTAATACCCGGCTGATTTACCTTCCTAGGGTTACTGTTAGGCTTGGGCCAAGGACTTTTAAAACCAGGAAGCCCTGTGCTCCAGGCACACTGCAGCTGTTCAAGGCATCCCAAGGAGAGCGCAAAAGTGACACAACTTGGCTGCCTCCACTGCTATTTCCATGAGACCATCCTGAACCATAGGCTGATTTTCCTTCCTAGCGTTGAGGTTTGAGTTAGGCGTAGGGTTAGAGATTTTTAACCAGAAAGCCCTGAGTTCCAAGAACACAGCAGCTGCGAAGGACTACCCAAGAAGAGCACAAAAGTACCACCACATGCCTGCCTCCACAGCTATTTCCTTGGGGACATCCCTAATTCCTGGCTGATTTGCCTTTCTCGTTGTCGGGTTGGGGTTAGGTAGGCCTTGTGGTAGGATTTTTAAAATCAGGAAGCCCAGACCTCCAGGCACACTGGAGCTGTGAAAGGCATCCAAAAGGGAGTGCAAAAGTGCCACAACATGGCTGCTTTCACAGCTTTTTCCTTAGGAAGAACCCTAATACCCGGCTGATTTACCTTCCTAGGGTTACTGTTAGGCTTGGGCCAAGGACTTTTAAAACCAGGAAGCCCTGTGCTCCAGGCACACTGCAGCTGTTCAAGGCATCCCAAGGGGAGCGCAAAAGTGACACAACTTGGCTGCCTCCACTGCTATTTCCATGAGACCATCCCCAACCTTAGGCTGGTTTTCCTTCCTAGCGTTGAGGTTTGAGTTAGGCCTAGGGTTAGGGTTTTAAAACCAGAAAGCCCTGAGTTCCAAGAACAGAGCAGCTGCGAAGGACTACCCAAGAAGAGCACAAAAGTACCACAACATGCCTGCCTCCACAGCTATTTCCTTGGGGACATCCCTAATTCCTGGCTGATTTGCCTTTCTCGTCGTCGGGTTGGGGTTAGGTAGGCCTTGTGCTAGGATATTTAAAAGCAGGAAACCCAGACCTCCAAGCATACTGGAGCTGTGAAAGGCATCCAAAAGGGAGTGCAAAAGTGCCACAACATGGCTGCTTTCACAGCTTTTTTCTTGGCACCATCACTATACCTTCTCTGATATATCTCCCTAGGGTTAGGGTTAGGGTTCAGCCTAGGGCTAGGATTTTTTGAACCAGGAAGCCCTGTGTTCCAGGCTTACTGTAGCTGCCAAAGGCATCCCAAAGGGAGCGCAGAAGTGCCACAACATGGCTGCTTTCACAGCTTTTTCCTTAGGAAGAACCCTAATACCCGGCTGATTTACCTTCCTAGGGTTACTGTTAGGCTTGGGCCAAGGACTTTTAAAACCAGGAAGCCCTGTGCTCCAGGCACACTGCAGCTGTTCAAGGCATCCCAAGGAGAGCGCAAAAGTGACACAACTTGGCTGCCTCCACTGCTATTTCCATGAGACCATCCTGAACCATAGGCTGATTTTCCTTCCTAGCGTTGAGGTTTGAGTTAGGCGTAGGGTTAGAGATTTTTAACCAGAAAGCCCTGAGTTCCAAGAACACAGCAGCTGCGAAGGACTACCCAAGAAGAGCACAAAAGTACCACCACATGCCTGCCTCCACAGCTATTTCCTTGGGGACATCCCTAATTCCTGGCTGATTTGCCTTTCTCGTTGTCGGGTTGGGGTTAGGTAGGCCTTGTGGTAGGATTTTTAAAATCAGGAAGCCCAGACCTCCAGGCACACTGGAGCTGTGAAAGGCATCCAAAAGGGAGTGCAAAAGTGCCACAACATGGCTGCTTTCACAGCTTTTTCCTTAGGAAGAACCCTAATACCCGGCTGATTTACCTTCCTAGGGTTACTGTTAGGCTTGGGCCAAGGACTTTTAAAACCAGGAAGCCCTGTGCTCCAGGCACACTGCAGCTGTTCAAGGCATCCCAAGGGGAGCGCAAAAGTGACACAACTTGGCTGCCTCCACTGCTATTTCCATGAGACCATCCCCAACCTTAGGCTGGTTTTCCTTCCTAGCGTTGAGGTTTGAGTTAGGCCTAGGGTTAGGGTTCTTTCAACCAGAAAGCCCTGAGTTCCAAGAATACAGCAGCTGCGAAGGACTACCCAAGAAGAGCACAAAAGTACCACCACATGCCTGCCTCCACAGCTATTTCCTTGGGGACATCCCTAATTCCTGGCTGATTTGCCTTTCTCGTCGTCGGGTTGGGGTTAGGTAGGCCTTGTGCTAGGATTTTTAAAATCAGGAAGCCCAGACCTCCAGGCACACTGGAGCTGTGAAAGGCAGCCAAAAGGGAGTGCAAAAGTGCCACAACATGGCTGCTTTCACAGCTTTTTCCTTAGGAAGAACCCTAATACCCGGCTGATTTACCTTCCTAGGGTTACTGTTAGGCTTCGGCCTAGGACTTTTAAAACCAGGAAGCCCTGTGCTCCAGGCACACTGCAGCTGTTCAAGGCATCCCAATGGGAGTGCAAAAGTGACACAACTTGGCTGCCTCCACTGCTATTTCCATGAGACCATCCCGAATCATAGGCTGATTTTCCTTCCTAGCGTTGAGGTTTGAGTTAGGCCTAGGGTTAGAGTTTTAAAACCAGAAAGCCCTGAGTTCCAAGAACAGAGCAGCTGCGAAGGACTACCCAAGAAGAGCACAAAAGTACCACAACATGCCTGCCTCCACAGCTATTTCCTTGGGGACATCCCTAATTCCTGGCTGATTTGCCTTTCTCGTCGTCGGGTTGGGGTTAGGTAGGCCTTGTGCTAGGATATTTAAAAGCAGGAAACCCAGACCTCCAAGCATACTGGAGCTGTGAAAGGCATCCAAAAGGGAGTGCAAAAGTGCCACAACATGGCTGCTTTCACAGCTTTTTTCTTGGCACCATCACTATACCTTCTCTGATATATCTCCCTATGGTTATGGTTAGGGTTCAGCCTAGGGCTAGGATTTTTTGAACCAGGAAGCCCTGTGTTCCAGGCTTACTGTAGCTGCCAAAGGCATCCCAAAGGGAGCGCAGAAGTGACACAACATGGCTGCTTTCACAGCTTTTTCCTTAGGAAGAACCCTAATACCCGGCTGATTTACCTTCCTAGGGTTACTGTTAGGCTTGGGCCAAGGACTTTTAAAACCAGGAAGCCCTGTGCTCCAGGCACACTGCAGCTGTTCAAGGCATCCCAAGGGGAGCGCAAAAGTGACACAACTTGGCTGCCTCCACTGCTATTTCCATGAGACCATCCTGAACCATAGGCTGATTTTCCTTCCTAGCGTTGAGGTTTGAGTTAGGCCTAGGGTTAGAGATTTTTAACCAGAAAGCCCTGAATACCAAGAACACAGCAGCTGCGAAGGACTACCCAAGAAGAGCACAAAAGTACCACAACATGCCTGCCTCCACAGCAATTTCCTTGGGGACATCCCTAATTCCTGGCTGATTTGCCTTTCTCGTCGTCGGGTTGGGGTTAGGTAGGCCTTGTGCTAGGATTTTGAAAATCAGGAAGCCCAGACCTCCAGGCACACTGGAGCTGTGAAAGGCATCCAAAAGGGAGTGCAAAAGTGCCACAACATGGCTGCTTTCACAGCTTTTTCCTTAGGAAGAACCCTAATACCTGGCTGATTTACCTTCCTAGGGTTACTGTTAGGCTTAGGCCTAGGACTTTTAAAACCAGGAAACCCTGTGCTCCAGGCACACTGCAGCTGTTCAAGGCATCCCAACGGGAGTGCAAAAGTGACACAAATTGGCTGCCTCCACTGCTATTTCCATGAGACCATCCCCAACCATAGGCTGATTTTCCTTCCTAGCGTTGAGGTTTGAGTTAGGCGTAGGGTTAGTGTTCTTTAACCAGAAAGCCCTGAGGTCCAAGAACACAGCAGCTGCGAAGGACTACCCAAGAAGAGCACAAAAGTACCACAACATGCCTGCCTCCACAGCAATTTCCTTGGGGACATCCCTAATTCCTGGCTGATTTGCCTTTCTCGTTGTCGGGTTGGGGTTAGGTAGGCCTTGTGCTAGGATTTTTAAAATCAGGAAGCCCAGACCTCCAGGCACACTGGAGCTGTGAAAGGCATCCAAAAGGGAGTGCAAAAGTGCCACAACATGGCTGCTTTCACAGCTTTTTCCTTAGGAAGAACCCTAAAACCCGGCTGATTTACCTTCCTAGGGTTACTGTTAGGCTTGGGCCAAGGACTTTTAAAACCAGGAAGCCCTGTGCTCCAGGCACACTGCAGCTGTTCAAGGCATCCCAACGGGAGCGCAAAAGTGACACAACTTGGCTGCCTCCACTGCTATTTCCATGAGACCATCCCGAATCATAGGCTGATTTTCCTTCCTAGCGTTGAGGTTTGAGTTAGGCCTAGGGTTAGAGTTTTTTAACCAGAAAGCCCTGAGTTCCAAGAACAGAGCAGCTGCGAAGGACTACCCAAGAAGAGCACAAAAGTACCACAACATGCCTGCCTCCACAGCTATTTCCTTGGGGACATCCCTAATTCCTGGCTGATTTGCCTTTCTTGTCGTCGGGTTGGGGTTAGGTAGGCCTTGTGCTAGGATATTTAAAAGCAGGAAACCCAGACCTCCAAGCACACTGGAGCTGTGAAAGGCATCCAAAAGGGAGTGCAAAAGTGCCACAACATGGCTGCTTTCACAGCTTTTTTCTTGGCACCATCACTATACCTTCTCTGATATATCTCCCTATGGTTATGGTTAGGGTTCAGCCTAGGGCTAGGATTTTTTGAACCAGGAAGCCCTGTGTTCCAGGCTTACTGTAGCTGCCAAAGGCATCCCAAAGGGAGCGCAGAAGTGCCACAACATGGCTGCTTTCACAGCTTTTTCCTTAGGAAGAACCCTAATACCCGGCTGATTTACCTTCCTAGGGTTACTGTTAGGCTTGGGCCAAGGACTTTTAAAACCAGGAAGCCCTGTGCTCCAGGCACACTGCAGCTGTTCAAGGCATCCCAAGGGGAGCGCAAAAGTGACACAACTTGGCTGCCTCCACTGCTATTTCCATGAGACCATCCTGAACCATAGGCTGATTTTCCTTCCTAGCGTTGAGGTTTGAGTTAGGCCTAGGGTTAGAGATTTTTAACCAGAAAGCCCTGAATACCAAGAACACAGCAGCTGCGAAGGACTACCCAAGAAGAGCACAAAAGTACCACAACATGCCTGCCTCCACAGCAATTTCCTTGGGGACATCCCTAATTCCTGGCTGATTTGCCTTTCTCGTCGTCGGGTTGGGGTTAGGTAGGCCTTGTGCTAGGATTTTGAAAATCAGGAAGCCCAGACCTCCAGGCACACTGGAGCTGTGAAAGGCATCCAAAAGGGAGTGCAAAAGTGCCACAACATGGCTGCTTTCACAGCTTTTTCCTTAGGAAGAACCCTAATACCCGGCTGATTTACCTTCCTAGGGTTACTATTAGGCTTCGGCCTAGGACTTTTAAAACCAGGAAACCCTGTGCTCCAGGCACACTGCAGCTGTTCAAGGCATCCCAACGGGAGTGCAAAAGTGACACAACTTGGCTGCCTCCACTGCTATTTCCATGAGACCATCCCAAACCTTAGGCTGATTTTCCTTCCTAGCGTTGAGGTTTGAGTTAGGCGTAGGGTTAGTGTTCTTTAACCAGAAAGCCCTGAGGTCCAAGAACACAGCAGCTGCGAAGGACTACCCAAGAAGAGCACAAAAGTACCACAACATGCCTGCCTCCACAGCAATTTCCTTGGGGACATCCCTAATTCCTGGCTGATTTGCCTTTCTCGTCGTCGGGTTGGGGTTAGGTAGGCCTTGTGCTAGGATTTTGAAAATCAGGAAGCCCAGACCTCCAGGCACACTGGAGCTGTGAAAGGCATCCAAAAGGGAGTGCAAAAGTGCCACAACATGGCTGCTTTCACAGCTTTTTCCTTAGGAAGAACCCTAATACCCGGCTGATTTACCTTCCTAGGGTTACTGTTAGGCTTGGGCCAAGGACTTTTAAAATCAGGAAGCCCTGTGCTCCAGGAACACTGCAGCTGTTCAAGGCAACCCAAGGGGAGCGCAAAAGTGACACAACTTGGCGGCCTCCACTGGTATTTCCATGAGACCATCCCCAACCTTAGGCTGGTTTTCCTTCCTAGCGTTGAGTTTTGAGTTAGGCCTAGGGTTAGTGTTCTTTTAACCTGAAAGCCCTGAGTTCCAAGAACAGAGCAGCTGCGAAGGACTACCCAAGAAGAGCACAAAAGTACCACCACATGCCTGCCTCCACAGCTATTTCCTTGGGGACATCCCTAATTCCTGGCTGATTTGCCTTTCTCGTTGTCGGGTTGGGGTTAGGTAGGCCTTGTGGTAGGATTTTTAAAATCAGGAAGCCCAGACCTCCAGGCACACTGGAGCTGTGAAAGGCATCCAAAAGGGAGTGCAAAAGTGCCACAACATGGCTGCTTTCACAGCTTTTTCCTTAGGAAGAACCCTAATACCCGGCTGATTTACCTTCCTAGGGTTACTGTTAGGCTTGGGCCAAGGACTTTTAAAACCAGGAAGCCCTGTGCTCCAGGCACACTGCAGCTGTTCAAGGCATCCCAAGGGGAGCGCAAAAGTGACACAACTTGGCTGCCTCCACTGCTATTTCCATGAGACCATCCCCAACCTTAGGCTGGTTTTCCTTCCTAGCGTTGAGGTTTGAGTTAGGCCTAGGGTTAGGGTTCTTTCAACCTGAAAGCCCTGAGTTCCAAGAATACAGCAGCTGCGAAGGACTACCCAAGAAGAGCACAAAAGTACCACCACATGCCTGCCTCCACAGCTATTTCCTTGGGGACATCCCTAATTCCTGGCTGATTTGCCTTTCTCGTTGTCGGGTTGGGGTTAGGTAGGCCTTGTGCTAGGATTTTGAAAATCAGGAAGCCCAGACCTCCAGGCACACTGGAGCTGTGAAAGGCAGCCAAAAGGGAGTGCAAAAGTGCCACAACATGGCTGCTTTCACAGCTTTTTCCTTAGGAAGAACCCTAATACCCGGCTGATTTACCTTCCTAGGGTCACTGTTAGGCTTCGGCCTAGGACTTTTAAAACCAGGAAGCCCTGTGCTCCAGGCACACTGCAGCTGTTCAAGGCATCCCAATGGGAGTGCAAAAGTGACACAACTTGGCTGCCTCCACTGCTATTTCCATGAGACCATCCCGAATCATAGGCTGATTTTCCTTCCTAGCGTTGAGGTTTGAGTTAGGCCTAGGGTTAGAGTTTTAAAACCAGAAAGCCCTGAGTTCCAAGAACAGAGCAGCTGCGAAGGACTACCCAAGAAGAGCACAAAAGTACCACAACATGCCTGCCTCCACAGCTATTTCCTTGGGGACATCCCTAATTCCTGGCTGATTTGCCTTTCTCGTCGTCGGGTTGGGGTTAGGTAGGCCTTGTGCTAGGATATTTAAAAGCAGGAAACCCAGACCTCCAAGCACACTGGAGCTGTGAAAGGCATCCAAAAGGGAGTGCAAAAGTGCCACAACATGGCTGCTTTCACAGCTTTTTTCTTGGCACCATCACTATACCTTCTCTGATATATCTCCCTAGGGTTAGGGTTAGGGTTCAGGCTAGGGCTAGGATTTTTTGAACCAGGAAGCCCTGTGTTCCAGGCTTACTGTAGCTGCCAAAGGCATCCCAAAGGGAGCGCAGAAGTGCCACAACATGGCTGCTTTCACAGCTTTTTCCTTAGGAAGAACCCTAATACCCGGCTGATTTACCTTCCTAGGGTTACTGTTAGGCTTGGGCCAAGGACTTTTAAAACCAGGAAGCCCTGTGCTCCAGGCACACTGCAGCTGTTCAAGGCATCCCAAGGAGAGCGCAAAAGTGACACAACTTGGCTGCCTCCACTGCTATTTCCATGAGACCATCCTGAACCATAGGCTGATTTTCCTTCCTAGCGTTGAGGTTTGAGTTAGGCGTAGGGTTAGAGATTTTTAACCAGAAAGCCCTGAGTTCCAAGAACACAGCAGCTGCGAAGGACTACCCAAGAAGAGCACAAAAGTACCACCACATGCCTGCCTCCACAGCTATTTCCTTGGGGACATCCCTAATTCCTGGCTGATTTGCCTTTCTCGTTGTCGGGTTGGGGTTAGGTAGGCCTTGTGGTAGGATTTTTAAAATCAGGAAGCCCAGACCTCCAGGCACACTGGAGCTGTGAAAGGCATCCAAAAGGGAGTGCAAAAGTGCCACAACATGGCTGCTTTCACAGCTTTTTCCTTAGGAAGAACCCTAATACCCGGCTGATTTACCTTCCTAGGGTTACTGTTAGGCTTGGGCCAAGGACTTTTAAAACCAGGAAGCCCTGTGCTCCAGGCACACTGCAGCTGTTCAAGGCATCCCAAGGGGAGCGCAAAAGTGACACAACTTGGCTGCCTCCACTGCTATTTCCATGAGACCATCCCCAACCTTAGGCTGGTTTTCCTTCCTAGCGTTGAGGTTTGAGTTAGGCCTAGGGTTAGGGTTCTTTCAACCAGAAAGCCCTGAGTTCCAAGAATACAGCAGCTGCGAAGGACTACCCAAGAAGAGCACAAAAGTACCACCACATGCCTGCCTCCACAGCTATTTCCTTGGGGACATCCCTAATTCCTGGCTGATTTGCCTTTCTCGTCGTCGGGTTGGGGTTAGGTAGGCCTTGTGCTAGGATTTTTAAAATCAGGAAGCCCAGACCTCCAGGCACACTGGAGCTGTGAAAGGCAGCCAAAAGGGAGTGCAAAAGTGCCACAACATGGCTGCTTTCACAGCTTTTTCCTTAGGAAGAACCCTAATACCCGGCTGATTTACCTTCCTAGGGTTACTGTTAGGCTTCGGCCTAGGACTTTTAAAACCAGGAAGCCCTGTGCTCCAGGCACACTGCAGCTGTTCAAGGCATCCCAATGGGAGTGCAAAAGTGACACAACTTGGCTGCCTCCACTGCTATTTCCATGAGACCATCCCGAATCATAGGCTGATTTTCCTTCCTAGCGTTGAGGTTTGAGTTAGGCCTAGGGTTAGAGTTTTAAAACCAGAAAGCCCTGAGTTCCAAGAACACAGCAGCTGCGAAGGACTACCCAAGAAGAGCACAAAAGTACCACAACATGCCTGCCTCCACAGCTATTTCCTTGGGGACATCCCTAATTCCTGGCTGATTTGCCTTTCTCGTCGTCGGGTTGGGGTTAGGTAGGCCTTGTGCTAGGATATTTAAAAGCAGGAAACCCAGACCTCCAAGCATACTGGAGCTGTGAAAGGCATCCAAAAGGGAGTGCAAAAGTGCCACAACATGGCTGCTTTCACAGCTTTTTTCTTGGCACCATCACTATACCTTCTCTGATATATCTCCCTATGGTTATGGTTAGGGTTCAGCCTAGGGCTAGGATTTTTTGAACCAGGAAGCCCTGTGTTCCAGGCTTACTGTAGCTGCCAAAGGCATCCCAAAGGGAGCGCAGAAGTGACACAACATGGCTGCTTTCACAGCTTTTTCCTTAGGAAGAACCCTAATACCCGGCTGATTTACCTTCCTAGGGTTACTGTTAGGCTTGGGCCAAGGACTTTTAAAACCAGGAAGCCCTGTGCTCCAGGCACACTGCAGCTGTTCAAGGCATCCCAAGGGGAGCGCAAAAGTGACACAACTTGGCTGCCTCCACTGCTATTTCCATGAGACCATCCTGAACCATAGGCTGATTTTCCTTCCTAGCGTTGAGGTTTGAGTTAGGCGTAGGGTTAGAGATTTTTAACCAGAAAGCCCTGAGTTCTAAGAATACAGCAGCTGCGAAGGACTACCCAAGAAGAGCACAAAAGTACCACAACATGCCTGCCTCCACAGCAATTTCCTTGGGGACATCCCTAATTCCTGGCTGATTTGCCTTTCTCGTCGTCGGGTTGGGGTTAGGTAGGCCTTGTGCTAGGATTTTGAAAATCAGGAAGCCCAGACCTCCAGGCACACTGGAGCTGTGAAAGGCATCCAAAAGGGAGTGCAAAAGTGCCACAACATGGCTGCTTTCACAGCTTTTTCCTTAGGAAGAACCCTAATACCTGGCTGATTTACCTTCCTAGGGTTACTGTTAGGCTTGGGCCAAGGACTTTGAAAACCAGGAAGCCCTGTGCTCCAGGCACACTGCAGCTGTTCAAGGCATCCCAACGGGAGTGCAAAAGTGACACAACTTGGCTGCCTCCACTGCTATTTCCATGAGACCATCCCCAACCATAGGCTGATTTTCCTTCCTAGCGTTGAGGTTTGAGTTAGGCCTAGGGTTAGAGTTTTTTAACCAGAAAGCCCTGAGTTCCAAGAACACAGCAGCTGCGAAGGACTACCCAAGAAGAGCACAAAAGTACCACAACATGCCTGCCTCCACAGCTATTTCCTTGGGGACATCCCTAATTCCTGGCTGATTTGCCTTTCTCGTCGTCGGGTTGGGGTTAGGTAGGCCTTGTGCTAGGATATTTAAAAGCAGGAAACCCAGACCTCCAAGCACACTGGAGCTGTGAAAGGCATCCAAAAGGGAGTGCAAAAGTGCCACAACATGGCTGCTTTCACAGCTTTTTTCTTGGCACCATCACTATACATTCTCTGATATATCGCCCTAGGGTTAGGGTTAGGGTTCAGCCTAGGGCTAGGATTTTTTGAACCAGGAAGCCCTGTGTTCCAGGCTTACTGTAGCTGCCAAAGGCATCCCAAAGGGAGCGCAGAAGTGCCACAACATGGCTGCTTTCACAGCTTTTTCCTAAGGAAGAACCCTAATACCCGGCTGATTTACCTTCCTAGGGTTACTGTTAGGCTTGGGCCAAGGACTTTTAAAACCAGGAAGCCCTGTGCTCCAGGCACACTGCAGCTGTTCAAGGCATCCCAAGGGGAGCGCAAAAGTGACACAACTTGGCTGCCTCCACTGCTATTTCCATGAGACCATCCTGAACCATAGGCTGATTTTCCTTCCTAGCGTTGAGGTTTGAGTTAGGCCTAGGGTTAGGGTTCTTTCAACCAGAAAGCCCTGAGTTCTAAGAATACAGCAGCTGCGAAGGACTACCCAAGAAGAGCACAAAAGTACCACAACATGCCTGCCTCCACAGCTATTTCCTTGGGGACATCCCTAATTCCTGGCTGATTTGCCTTTCTCGTCGTCGGGTTGGGGTTAGGTAGGCCTTGTGCTAGGATTTTGAAAATCAGGAAGCCCAGACCTCCAGGCACACTGGAGCTGTGAAAGGCAGCCAAAAGGGAGTGCAAAAGTGCCACAACATGGCTGCTTTCACAGCTTTTTCCTTAGGAAGAACCCTAATACCCGGCTGATTTACCTTTCTAGGGTCACTGTTAGGCTTCGGCCTAGGACTTTTAAAACCAGGAAGCCCTGTGCTCCAGGCACACTGCAGCTGTTCAAGGCATCCCAATGGGAGTGCAAAAGTGACACAACTTGGCTGCCTCCACTGCTATTTCCATGAGACCATCCCGAATCATAGGCTGATTTTCCTTCCTAGCGTTGAGGTTTGAGTTAGGCCTAGGGTTAGAGTTTTAAAACCAGAAAGCCCTGAGTTCCAAGAACACAGCAGCTGCGAAGGACTACCCAAGAAGAGCACAAAAGTACCACAACATGCCTGCCTCCACAGCTATTTCCTTGGGGACATCCCTAATTCCTGGCTGATTTGCCTTTCTCGTCGTCGGGTTGGGGTTAGGTAGGCCTTGTGCTAGGATATTTAAAAGCAGGAAACCCAGACCTCCAAGCACACTGGAGCTGTGAAAGGCATCCAAAAGGGAGTGCAAAAGTGCCACAACATGGCTGCTTTCACAGCTTTTTTCTTGGCACCATCACTATACCTTCTCTGATATATCTCCCTAGGGTTAGGGTTAGGGTTCAGCCTAGGGCTAGGATTTTTTGAACCAGGAAGCCCTGTGTTCCAGGCTTACTGTAGCTGCCAAAGGCATCCCAAAGGGAGCGCAGAAGTGCCACAACATGGCTGCTTTCACAGCTTTTTCCTTAGGAAGAACCCTAATACCCGGCTGATTTACCTTCCTAGGGTTACTGTTAGGCTTGGGCCAAGGACTTTTAAAACCAGGAAGCCCTGTGCTCCAGGCACACTGCAGCTGTTCAAGGCATCCCAAGGGGAGCGCAAAAGTGACACAACTTGGCTGCCTCCACTGCTATTTCCATGAGACCATCCTGAACCATAGGCTGATTTTCCTTCCTAGCGTTGAGGTTTGAGTTAGGCGTAGGGTTAGAGATTTTTAACCAGAAAGCCCTGAGTTCCAAGAACACAGCAGCTGCGAAGGACTACCCAAGAAGAGCACAAAAGTACCACAACATGCCTGCCTCCACAGCTATTTCCTTGGGGACATCCCTAATTCCTGGCTGATTTGCCTTTCTCGTCGTCGGGTTGGGGTTAGGTAGGCCTTGTGCTAGGATTTTTAAAATCAGGAAGCCCAGACCTCCAGGCACACTGGAGCTGTGAAAGGCATCCAAAAGGGAGTGCAAAAGTGCCACAACATGGCTGCTTTCACAGCTTTTTCCTTAGGAAGAACCCTAATACCCGGCTGATTTACCTTCCTAGGGTTACTGTTAGGCTTGGGCCAAGGACTTTTAAAACCAGGAAGCCCTGTGCTCCAGGCACACTGCAGCTGTTCAAGGCATCCCAAGGGGAGCGCAAAAGTGACACAACTTGGCTGCCTCCACTGCTATTTCCATGAGACCATCCCCAACCTTAGGCTGGTTTTCCTTCCTAGCGTTGAGGTTTGAGTTAGGCCTAGGGTTAGGGTTCTTTCAACCAGAAAGCCCTGAGTTCCAAGAATACAGCAGCTGCGAAGGACTACCCAAGAAGAGCACAAAAGTACCACCACATGCCTGCCTCCACAGCTATTTCCTTGGGGACATCCCTAATTCCTGGCTGATTTGCCTTTCTCGTCGTCGGGTTGGGGTTAGGTAGGCCTTGTGCTAGGATTTTTAAAATCAGGAAGCCCAGACCTCCAGGCACACTGGAGCTGTGAAAGGCAGCCAAAAGGGAGTGCAAAAGTGCCACAACATGGCTGCTTTCACAGCTTTTTCCTTAGGAAGAACCCTAATACCCGGCTGATTTACCTTCCTAGGGTTACTGTTAGGCTTCGGCCTAGGACTTTTAAAACCAGGAAGCCCTGTGCTCCAGGCACACTGCAGCTGTTCAAGGCATCCCAATGGGAGTGCAAAAGTGACACAACTTGGCTGCCTCCACTGCTATTTCCATGAGACCATCCCGAATCATAGGCTGATTTTCCTTCCTAGCGTTGAGGTTTGAGTTAGGCCTAGGGTTAGAGTTTTAAAACCAGAAAGCCCTGAGTTCCAAGAACAGAGCAGCTGCGAAGGACTACCCAAGAAGAGCACAAAAGTACCACAACATGCCTGCCTCCACAGCTATTTCCTTGGGGACATCCCTAATTCCTGGCTGATTTGCCTTTCTCGTCGTCGGGTTGGGGTTAGGTAGGCCTTGTGCTAGGATATTTAAAAGCAGGAAACCCAGACCTCCAAGCATACTGGAGCTGTGAAAGGCATCCAAAAGGGAGTGCAAAAGTGCCACAACATGGCTGCTTTCACAGCTTTTTTCTTGGCACCATCACTATACCTTCTCTGATATATCTCCCTATGGTTATGGTTAGGGTTCAGCCTAGGGCTAGGATTTTTTGAACCAGGAAGCCCTGTGTTCCAGGCTTACTGTAGCTGCCAAAGGCATCCCAAAGGGAGCGCAGAAGTGACACAACATGGCTGCTTTCACAGCTTTTTCCTTAGGAAGAACCCTAATACCCGGCTGATTTACCTTCCTAGGGTTACTGTTAGGCTTGGGCCAAGGACTTTTAAAACCAGGAAGCCCTGTGCTCCAGGCACACTGCAGCTGTTCAAGGCATCCCAAGGGGAGCGCAAAAGTGACACAACTTGGCTGCCTCCACTGCTATTTCCATGAGACCATCCTGAACCATAGGCTGATTTTCCTTCCTAGCGTTGAGGTTTGAGTTAGGCGTAGGGTTAGAGATTTTTAACCAGAAAGCCCTGAGTTCTAAGAATACAGCAGCTGCGAAGGACTACCCAAGAAGAGCACAAAAGTACCACAACATGCCTGCCTCCACAGCAATTTCCTTGGGGACATCCCTAATTCCTGGCTGATTTGCCTTTCTCGTCGTCGGGTTGGGGTTAGGTAGGCCTTGTGCTAGGATTTTGAAAATCAGGAAGCCCAGACCTCCAGGCACACTGGAGCTGTGAAAGGCATCCAAAAGGGAGTGCAAAAGTGCCACAACATGGCTGCTTTCACAGCTTTTTCCTTAGGAAGAACCCTAATACCTGGCTGATTTACCTTCCTAGGGTTACTGTTAGGCTTGGGCCAAGGACTTTGAAAACCAGGAAGCCCTGTGCTCCAGGCACACTGCAGCTGTTCAAGGCATCCCAACGGGAGTGCAAAAGTGACACAACTTGGCTGCCTCCACTGCTATTTCCATGAGACCATCCCCAACCATAGGCTGATTTTCCTTCCTAGCGTTGAGGTTTGAGTTAGGCCTAGGGTTAGAGTTTTTTAACCAGAAAGCCCTGAGTTCCAAGAACACAGCAGCTGCGAAGGACTACCCAAGAAGAGCACAAAAGTACCACAACATGCCTGCCTCCACAGCTATTTCCTTGGGGACATCCCTAATTCCTGGCTGATTTGCCTTTCTCGTCGTCGGGTTGGGGTTAGGTAGGCCTTGTGCTAGGATATTTAAAAGCAGGAAACCCAGACCTCCAAGCACACTGGAGCTGTGAAAGGCATCCAAAAGGGAGTGCAAAAGTGCCACAACATGGCTGCTTTCACAGCTTTTTTCTTGGCACCATCACTATACCTTCTCTGATATATCGCCCTAGGGTTAGGGTTAGGGTTCAGCCTAGGGCTAGGATTTTTTGAACCAGGAAGCCCTGTGTTCCAGGCTTACTGTAGCTGCCAAAGGCATCCCAAAGGGAGCGCAGAAGTGCCACAACATGGCTGCTTTCACAGCTTTTTCCTAAGGAAGAACCCTAATACCCGGCTGATTTACCTTCCTAGGGTTACTGTTAGGCTTGGGCCAAGGACTTTTAAAACCAGGAAGCCCTGTGCTCCAGGCACACTGCAGCTGTTCAAGGCATCCCAAGGGGAGCGCAAAAGTGACACAACTTGGCTGCCTCCACTGCTATTTCCATGAGACCATCCTGAACCATAGGCTGATTTTCCTTCCTAGCGTTGAGGTTTGAGTTAGGCCTAGGGTTAGGGTTCTTTCAACCAGAAAGCCCTGAGTTCTAAGAATACAGCAGCTGCGAAGGACTACCCAAGAAGAGCACAAAAGTACCACAACATGCCTGCCTCCACAGCTATTTCCTTGGGGACATCCCTAATTCCTGGCTGATTTGCCTTTCTCGTCGTCGGGTTGGGGTTAGGTAGGCCTTGTGCTAGGATTTTTAAAATCAGGAAGCCCAGACCTCCAGGCACACTGGAGCTGTGAAAGGCATCCAAAAGGGAGTGCAAAAGTGCCACAACATGGCTGCTTTCACAGCTTTTTCCTTAGGAAGAACCCTAATACCTGGCTGATTTACCTTCCTAGGGTTACTGTTAGGCTTGGGCCAAGGACTTTTAAAACCAGGAAGCCCTGTGCTCCAGGCACACTGCAGCTGTTCAAGGCATCCCAACGGGAGTGCAAAAGTGACACAACTTGGCTGCCTCCACTGCTATTTCCATGAGACCATCCCCAACCTTAGGCTGGTTTTCCTTCCTAGCGTTGAGGTTTGAGTTAGGCGTAGGGTTAGTGTTCTTTAACCAGAAAGCCCTGAGTTCCAAGAACACAGCAGCTGCGAAGGACTACCCAAGAAGAGCACAAAAGTACCACAACATGCCTGCCTCCACAGCTATTTCCTTGGGGACATCCCTAATTCCTGGCTGATTTGCCTTTCTCTCGTCGTCGGGTTGGGGTTAGGTAGGCCTTGTGCTAGGATTTTTAAAATCAGGAAGCCCAGACCTCCAGGCACACTGGAGCTGTGAAAGGCATCCAAAAGGGAGTGCAAAAGTGCCACAACATGGCTGCTTTCACAGCTTTTTCCTTAGGAAGAACCCTAATCCCCGGCTGATTTACCTTCCTAGGGTTACTGTTAGGCTTGGGCCAAGGACTTTTAAAACCAGGAAGCCCTGTGCTCCAGGCACACTGCAGCTGTTCAAGGCATCCCAAGGGGAGCGCAAAAGTGACACAACTTGGCTGCCTCCACTGCTATTTCCATGAGACCATCCCCAACCTTAGGCTGGATTTCCTTCCTAGCGTTGAGGTTTGAGTTAGGCCTAGGGTTAGGGTTCTTTTAACCAGAAAGCCCTGAGTTCCAAGAACACAGCAGCTGCGAAGGACTACCCAAGAAGAGCACAAAAGTACCACAACATGCCTGCCTCCACAGCTATTTCCTTGGGGACATCCCTAATTCCTGGCTGATTTGCCTTTCTCGTCGTCGGGTTGGGGTTAGGTAGGCCTTGTGCTAGGACATTTAAAAGCAGGAAACCCAGACCTCCAAGCACACTGGAGCTGTGAAAGGCATCCAAAAGGGAGTGCAAAAGTGCCACAACATGGCTGCTTTCACAGCTTTTTTCTTGGCACCATCACTATACCTTCTCTGATATATCTCCCTAGGGTTAGGGTTAGGGTTCAGCCTAGGGCTAGGATTTTTTGAACCAGGAAGCCCTGTGTTCCAGGCTTACTGTAGCTGCCAAAGGCATCCCAAAGGGAGCGCAGAAGTGCCACAACATGGCTGCTTTCACAGCTTTTTCCTTAGGAAGAACCCTAATACCCGGCTGATTTACCTTCCTAGGGTTACTGTTAGGCTTGGGCCAAGGACTTTTAAAACCAGGAAGCCCTGTGCTCCAGGCACACTGCAGCTGTTCAAGGCATCCCAAGGGGAGCGCAAAAGTGACACAACTTGGCTGCCTCCACTGCTATTTCCATGAGACCATCCTGAACCATAGGCTGATTTTCCTTCCTAGCGTTGAGGTTTGAGTTAGGCCTAGGGTTAGAGATTTTTAACCAGAAAGCCCTGAATACCAAGAACACAGCAGCTGCGAAGGACTACCCAAGAAGAGCACAAAAGTACCACAACATGCCTGCCTCCACAGCTATTTCCTTGGGGACATCCCTAATTCCTGGCTGATTTGCCTTTCTCGTCGTCGGGTTGGGGTTAGGTAGGCCTTGTGCTAGGATTTTGAAAATCAGGAAGCCCAGACCTCCAGGCACACTGGAGCTGTGAAAGGCATCCAAAAGGGAGTGCAAAAGTGCCACAACATGGCTGCTTTCACAGCTTTTTCCTTAGGAAGAACCCTAAAACCCGGCTGATTTACCTTCCTAGGGTTACTATTAGGCTTCGGCCTAGGACTTTTAAAACCAGGAAACCCTGTGCTCCAGGCACACTGCAGCTGTTCAAGGCATTCCAATGGGAGTGCAAATGTGACGCAACTTGGCTGCCTCCACTGCTATTTCCATGAGACCATCCCAAACCTTAGGCTGATTTTCCTTCCTAGCGTTGAGGTTTGAGTTAGGCGTAGGGTTAGTGTTCTTTAACCAGAAAGCCCTGAGGTCCAAGAACACAGCAGCTGCGAAGGACTACCCAAGAAGAGCACAAAAGTACCACAACATGCCTGCCTCCACAGCTATTTCCTTGGGGACATCCCTAATTCCTGGCTGATTTGCCTTTCTCGTCGTCGGGTTGGGGTTAGGTAGGCCTTGTGCTAGGATTTTGAAAATCAGGAAGCCCAGACCTCCAGGCACACTGGAGCTGTGAAAGGCATCCAAAAGGGAGTGCAAAAGTGCCACAACATGGCTGCTTTCACAGCTTTTTCCTTAGGAAGAACCCTAATACCTGGCTGATTTACCTTCCTAGGGTTACTGTTAGGCTTGGGCCAAGGACTTTTAAAATCAGGAAGCCCTGTGCTCCAGGAACACTGCAGCTGTTCAAGGCATCCCAAGGGGAGCGCAAAAGTGACACAACTTGGCTGCCTCCACTGGTATTTCCATGAGACCATCCCCAACCTTAGGCTGGTTTTCCTTCCTAGCGTTGAGGTTTGAGTTAGGCCTAGGGTTAGTGTTCTTTTAACCTGAAAGCCCTGAGTTCCAAGAACACAGCAGCTGCGAAGGACTACCCAAGAAGAGCACAAAAGTACCACCACATGCCTGCCTCCACAGCTATTTCCTTGGGGACATCCCTAATTCCTGGCTGATTTGCCTTTCTCGTTGTCGGGTTGGGGTTAGGTAGGCCTTGTGCTAGGATTTTTAAAATCAGGAAGCCCAGACCTCCAGGCACACTGGAGCTGTGAAAGGCATCCAAAAGGGAGTGCAAAAGTGCCACAACATGGCTGCTTTCACAGCTTTTTCCTTAGGAAGAACCCTAATACCCGGCTGATTTACCTTCCTAGGGTTACTGTTAGGCTTGGGCCAAGGACTTTTAAAACCAGGAAGCCCTGTGCTCCAGGCACACTGCAGCTGTTCAAGGCATCCCAAGGGGAGCGCAAAAGTGACACAACTTGGCTGCCTCCACTGCTATTTCCATGAGACCATCCCCAACCTTAGGCTGGTTTTCCTTCCTAGCGTTGAGGTTTGAGTTAGGCCTAGGGTTAGGGTTCTTTCAACCAGAAAGCCCTGAGTTCCAAGAATACAGCAGCTGCGAAGGACTACCCAAGAAGAGCACAAAAGTACCACCACATGCCTGCCTCAACAGCTATTTCCTTGGGGACATCCCTAATTCCTGGCTGATTTGCCTTTCTCGTTGTCGGGTTGGGGTTAGGTAGGCCTTGTGGTAGGATTTTTAAAATCAGGAAGCCCAGACCTCCATGAACACTGGAGCTGTGAAAGGCATCCAAAAGGGAGTGCAAAAGTGCCACAACATGGCTGCTTTCACAGCTTTTTCCTTAGGAAGAACCCTAATACCCGGCTGATTTACCTTCCTGGGGTTACTGTTAGGCTTCGGCCTAGGACTTTTAAAACCAGGAAGCCCTGTGCTCCAGGCACACTGCAGCTGTTCAAGGCATCCCAATGGGAGTGCAAAAGTGACACAACTTGGCTGCCTCCACTGCTATTTCCATGAGACCATCCCGAATCATAGGCTGATTTTCCTTCCTAGCGTTGAGGTTTGAGTTAGGCCTAGGGTTAGAGTTTTAAAACCAGAAAGCCCTGAGTTCCAAGAACAGAGCAGCTGCGAAGGACTACCCAAGAAGAGCACAAAAGTACCACAACATGCCTGCCTCCACAGCTATTTCCTTGGGGACATCCCTAATTCCTGGCTGATTTGCCTTTCTCGTCGTCGGGTTGGGGTTAGGTAGGCCTTGTGCTAGGACATTTAAAAGCAGGAAACCCAGACCTCCAAGCACACTGGAGCTGTGAAAGGCATCCAAAAGGGAGTGCAAAAGTGCCACAACATGGCTGCTTTCACAGCTTTTTTCTTGGCACCATCACTATACCTTCTCTGATATATCTCCCTAGGGTTAGGGTTAGGGTTCAGCCTAGGGCTAGGATTTTTTGAACCAGGAAGCCCTGTGTTCCAGGCTTACTGTAGCTGCCAAAGGCATCCCAAAGGGAGCGCAGAAGTGCCACAACATGGCTGCTTTCACAGCTTTTTCCTAAGGAAGAACCCTAATACCCGGCTGATTTACCTTCCTAGGGTTACTGTTAGGCTTGGGCCAAGGACTTTTAAAACCAGGAAGCCCTGTGCTCCAGGCACACTGCAGCTGTTCAAGGCATCCCAAGGGGAGCGCAAAAGTGACACAACTTGGCTGCCTCCACTGCTATTTCCATGAGACCATCCCCAACCATAGGCTGATTTTCCTTCCTAGCGTTGAGGTTTGAGTTAGGCCTAGGGTTAGGGTTCTTTCAACCAGAAAGCCCTGAGTTCTAAGAATACAGCAGCTGCGAAGGACTACCCAAGAAGAGCACAAAAGTACCACAACATGCCTGCCTCCACAGCTATTTCCTTGGGGACATCCCTAATTCCTGGCTGATTTGCCTTTCTCGTCGTCGGGTTGGGGTTAGGTAGGCCTTGTGCTAGGATTTTTAAAATCAGGAAGCCCAGACCTCCAGGCACACTGGAGCTGTGAAAGGCATCCAAAAGGGAGTGCAAAAGTGCCACAACATGGCTGCTTTCACAGCTTTTTCCTTAGGAAGAACCCTAATACCTGGCTGATTTACCTTCCTAGGGTTACTGTTAGGCTTGGGCCAAGGACTTTTAAAACCAGGAAGCCCTGTGCTCCAGGCACACTGCAGCTGTTCAAGGCATCCCAACGGGAGTGCAAAAGTGACACAACTTGGCTGCCTCCACTGCTATTTCCATGAGACCATCCCGAACCATAGGCTGATTTTCCTTCCTAGCGTTGAGGTTTGAGTTAGGCGTAGGGTTAGTGTTCTTAACCAGAAAGCCCTGAGTTCCAAGAACACAGCAGCTGCGAAGGACTACCCAAGAAGAGCACAAAAGTACCACAACATGCCTGCCTCCACAGCAATTTCCTTGGGGACATCCCTAATTCCTGGCTGATTTGCCTTTCTCTCGTCGTCGGGTTGGGGTTAGGTAGGCCTTGTGCTAGGATTTTTAAAATCAGGAAGCCCAGACCTCCAGGCACACTGGAGCTGTGAAAGGCATCCAAAAGGGAGTGCAAAAGTGCCACAACATGGCTGCTTTCACAGCTTTTTCCTTAGGAAGAACCCTAATACCCGGCTGATTTACCTTCCTAGGGTTACTGTTAGGCTTGGGCCAAGGACTTTTAAAACCAGGAAGCCCTGTGCTCCAGGCACACTGCAGCTGTTCAAGGCATCCCAAGGGGAGCGCAAAAGTGACACAACTTGGCTGCCTCCACTGCTATTTCCATGAGACCATCCCCAACCATAGGCTGGTTTTCCTTCCTAGCGTTGAGGTTTGAGTTAGGCCTATGGTTAGTGTTCTTTTAACCTGAAAGCCCTGAGTTCCAAGAACACAGCAGCTGCGAAGGACTACCCAAGAAGAGCACAAAAGTACCACCACATGCCTGCCTCCACAGCTATTTCCTTGGGGACATCCCTAATTCCTGGCTGATTTGCCTTTCTCGTCGTCGGGTTGGGGTTAGGTAGGCCTTGTGCTAGGACATTTAAAAGCAGGAAACCCAGACCTCCAAGCACACTGGAGCTGTGAAAGGCATCCAAAAGGGAGTGCAAAAGTGCCACAACATGGCTGCTTTCACAGCTTTTTTCTTGGCACCATCACTATACCTTCTCTGATATATCTCCCTAGGGTTAGGGTTAGGGTTCAGCCTAGGGCTAGGATTTTTTGAACCAGGAAGCCCTGTGTTCCAGGCTTACTGTAGCTGCCAAAGGCATCCCAAAGGGAGCGCAGAAGTGCCAGAACATGGCTGCTTTCACAGCTTTTTCCTTAGGAAGAACCCTAATACCCGGCTGATTTACCTTCCTAGGGTTACTGTTAGGCTTGGGCCAAGGACTTTTAAAACCAGGAAGCCCTGTGCTCCAGGCACACTGCAGCTGTTCAAGGCATCCCAAGGGGAGCGCAAAAGTGACACAACTTGGCTGCCTCCACTGCTATTTCCATGAGACCATCCCCAACCATAGGCTGGTTTTCCTTCCTAGCGTTGAGGTTTGAGTTAGGCCTAGGGTTGGGGTTCTTTTAACCTGAAAGCCCTGAGTTCCAAGAACACAGCAGCTGCGAAGGACTACCCAAGAAGAGCACAAAAGTACCACAACATGCCTGCCTCCACAGCTATTTCCTTGGGGACATCCCTAATTCCTGGCTGATTTGCCTTTCTCGTCGTCGGGTTGGGGTTAGGTAGGCCTTGTGCTAGGATTTTGAAAATCAGGAAGCCCAGACCTCCAGGCACACTGGAGCTGTGAAAGGCATCCAAAAGGGAGTGCAAAAGTGCCACAACATGGCTGCTTTCACAGCTTTTTCCTTAGGAAGAACCCTAATACCCGGCTGATTTACCTTCCTAGGGTTACTATTAGGCTTCGGCCTAGGACTTTTAAAACCAGGAAACCCTGTGCTCCAGGCACACTGCAGCTGTTCAAGGCATTCCAATGGGAGTGCAAAAGTGTCGCAACTTGGCTGCCTCCACTGCTATTTCCATGAGACCATCCCGAACCATAGGCTGATTTTCCTTCCTAGCGTTGAGGTTTGAGTTAGGCCTAGGGTTAGAGTTTTTTAACCAGAAAGCCCTGAGTTCCAAGAACACAGCAGCTGCGAAGGACTACCCAAGAAGAGCACAAAAGTACCACAACATGCCTGCCTCCACAGCTATTTCCTTGGGGACATCCCTAATTCCTGGCTGATTTGCCTTTCTCGTCGTCGGGTTGGGGTTAGGTAGGCCTTGTGCTAGGATATTTAAAAGCAGGAAACCCAGACCTCCAAGCACACTGGAGCTGTGAAAGGCATCCAAAAGGGAGTGCAAAAGTGCCACAACATGGCTGCTTTCACAGCTTTTTTCTTGGCACCATCACTATACCTTCTCTGATATATCTCCCTAGGGTTAGGGTTAGGGTTCAGCCTAGGGCTAGGATTTTTTGAACCAGGAAGCCCTGTGTTCCAGGCTTACTGTAGCTGCCAAAGGCATCCCAAAGGGAGCGCAGAAGTGCCTCAACATGGCTGCTTTCACAGCTTTTTCCTTAGGAAGAACCCTAATACCCGGCTGATTTACCTTCCTAGGGTTACTGTTAGGCTTCGGCCTAGGACTTTTAAAACTAGGAAGCCCTGTGCTCCAGGCACACTGCAGCTGTTCAAGGCATCCCAATGGGAGTGCAAAAGTGACACAACTTGGCTGCCTCCACTGCTATTTCCATGAGACCATCCCGAATCATAGGCTGATTTTCCTTCCTAGCGTTGAGGTTTGAGTTAGGCCTAGGGTTAGAGTTTTAAAACCAGAAAGCCCTGAGTTCCAAGAACAGAGCAGCTGCGAAGGACTACCCAAGAAGAGCACAAAAGTACCACCACATGCCTGCCTCCACAGCTATTTCCTTGGGGACATCCCTAATTCCTGGCTGATTTGCCTTTCTCGTCGTCGGGTTGGGGTTAGGTAGGCCTTGTGCTAGGATATTTAAAAGCAGGAAACCCAGACCTCCAAGCACACTGGAGCTGTGAAAGGCATCCAAAAGGGAGTGCAAAAGTGCCACAACATGGCTGCTTTCACAGCTTTTTTCTTGGCACCATCACTATACCTTCTCTGATATATCTCCCTAGGGTTAGGGTTAGGGTTCAGCCTAGGGCTAGGATTTTTTGAACCAGGAAGCCCTGTGTTCCAGGCTTACTGTAGCTGCCAAAGGCATCCCAAAGGGAGCGCAGAAGTGCCAGAACATGGCTGCTTTCACAGCTTTTTCCTTAGGAAGAACCCTAATACCCGGCTGATTTACCTTCCTAGGGTTACTGTTAGGCTTGGGCCAAGGACTTTTAAAACCAGGAAGCCCTGTGCTCCAGGCACACTGCAGCTGTTCAAGGCATCCCAAGGGGAGCGCAAAAGTGACACAACTTGGCTGCCTCCACTGCTATTTCCATGAGACCATCCTGAACCATAGGCTGATTTTCCTTCCTAGCGTTGAGGTTTGAGTTAGGCCTAGGGTTAGAGATTTTTAACCAGAAAGCCCTGAATACCAAGAACACAGCAGCTGCGAAGGACTACCCAAGAAGAGCACAAAAGTACCACAACATGCCTGCCTCCACAGCAATTTCCTTGGGGACATGCCTAATTCCTGGCTGATTTGCCTTTCTCGTCGTCGGGTTGGGGTTAGGTAGGCCTTGTGCTAGGATTTTTAAAATCAGGAAGCCCAGACCTCCAGGCACACTGGAGCTGTGAAAGGCATCCAAAAGGGAGTGCAAAAGTGCCACAACATGGCTGCTTTCACAGCTTTTTCCTTAGGAAGAACCCTAATACCCGGCTGATTTACCTTCCTAGGGTTACTATTAGGCTTCGGCCTAGGACTTTTAAAACCAGGAAACCCTGTGCTCCAGGCACACTGCAGCTGTTCAAGGCATTCCAATGGGAGTGCAAATGTGACGCAACTTGGCTGCCTCCACTGCTATTTCCATGAGACCATCCCAAACCTTAGGCTGATTTTCCTTCCTAGCGTTGAGGTTTGAGTTAGGCGTAGGGTTAGTGTTCTTTAACCAGAAAGCCCTGAGGTCCAAGAACACAGCAGCTGCGAAGGACTACCCAAGAAGAGCACAAAAGTACCACAACATGCCTGCCTCCACAGCAATTTCCTTGGGGACATCCCTAATTCCTGGCTGATTTGCCTTTCTCGTCGTCGGGTTGGGGTTAGGTAGGCCTTGTGCTAGGATTTTGAAAATCAGGAAGCCCAGACCTCCAGGCACACTGGAGCTGTGAAAGGCATCCAAAAGGGAGTGCAAAAGTGCCACAACATGGCTGCTTTCACAGCTTTTTCCTTAGGAAGAACCCTAATACCTGGCTGATTTACCTTCCTAGGGTTACTGTTAGGCTTGGGCCAAGGACTTTTAAAATCAGGAAGCCCTGTGCTCCAGGAACACTGCAGCTGTTCAAGGCATCCCAAGGGGAGCGCAAAAGTGACACAACTTGGCGGCCTCCACTGGTATTTCCATGAGACCATCCCCAACCTTAGGCTGGTTTTCCTTCCTAGCGTTGAGTTTTGAGTTAGGCCTAGGGTTAGTGTTCTTTTAACCTGAAAGCCCTGAGTTCCAAGAACACAGCAGCTGCGAAGGACTACCCAAGAAGAGCACAAAAGTACCACCACATGCCTGCCTCCACAGCTATTTCCTTGGGGACATCCCTAATTCCTGGCTGATTTGCCTTTCTCGTTGTCGGGTTGGGGTTATGTAGGCCTTGTGCTAGGATTTTTAAAATCAGGAAGCCCAGACCTCCAGGCACACTGGAGCTGTGAAAGGCATCCAAAAGGGAGTGCAAAAGTGCCACAACATGGCTGCTTTCACAGCTTTTTCCTTAGGAAGAACCCTAATACCCGGCTGATTTACCTTCCTAGGGTTACTGTTAGGCTTGGGCCAAGGACTTTTAAAACCAGGAAGCCCTGTGCTCCAGGCACACTGCAGCTGTTCAAGGCATCCCAAGGGGAGCGCAAAAGTGACACAACTTGGCTGCCTCCACTGCTATTTCCATGAGACCATCCCCAACCTTAGGCTGGTTTTCCTTCCTAGCGTTGAGGTTTGAGTTAGGCCTAGGGTTAGGGTTCTTTCAACCAGAAAGCCCTGAGTTCCAAGAATACAGCAGCTGCGAAGGACTACCCAAGAAGAGCACAAAAGTACCACAACATGCCTGCCTCAACAGCTATTTCCTTGGGGACATCCCTAATTCCTGGCTGATTTGCCTTTCTCGTTGTCGGGTTGGGGTTAGGTAGGCCTTGTGGTAGGATTTTTAAAATCAGGAAGCCCAGACCTCCAGGCACACTGGAGCTGTGAAAGGCATCCAAAAGGGAGTGCAAAAGTGCCACAACATGGCTGCTTTCACAGCTTTTTCCTTAGGAAGAACCCTAATACCCGGCTGATTTACCTTCCTAGGGTTACTGTTAGGCTTCGGCCTAGGACTTTTAAAACCAGGAAGCCCTGTGCTCCAGGCACACTGCAGCTGTTCAAGGCATCCCAATGGGAGTGCAAAAGTGACACAACTTGGCTGCCTCCACTGCTATTTCCATGAGACCATCCCGAATCATAGGCTGATTTTCCTTCCTAGCGTTGAGGTTTGAGTTAGGCCTAGGGTTAGAGTTTTAAAACCAGAAAGCCCTGAGTTCCAAGAACAGAGCAGCTGCGAAGGACTACCCAAGAAGAGCACAAAAGTACCACAACATGCCTGCCTCCACAGCAATTTCCTTGGGGACATCCCTAATTCCTGGCTGATTTGCCTTTCTCGTCGTCGGGTTGGGGTTAGGTAGGCCTTGTGCTAGGATATTTAAAAGCAGGAAACCCAGACCTCCAAGCACACTGGAGCTGTGAAAGGCATCCAAAAGGGAGTGCAAAAGTGCCACAACATGGCTGCTTTCACAGCTTTTTTCTTGGCACCATCACTATACCTTCTCTGATATATCTCCCTAGGGTTAGGGTTAGGGTTCAGCCTAGGGCTAGGATTTTTTGAACCAGGAAGCCCTGTGTTCCAGGCTTACTGTAGCTGCCAAAGGCATCCCAAAGGGAGCGCAGAAGTGCCAGAACATGGCTGCTTTCACAGCTTTTTCCTTAGGAAGAAGCCTAATACCCGGCTGATTTACCTTCCTAGGGTTACTGTTAGGCTTGGGCCAAGGACTTTTAAAACCAGGAAGCCCTGTGCTCCAGGCACACTGCAGCTGTTCAAGGCATCCCAAGGGGAGCGCAAAAGTGACACAACTTGGCTGCCTCCACTGCTATTTCCATGAGACCATCCTGAACCAAAAGCTGATTTTCCTTCCTAGCGTTGAGGTTTGAGTTAGGCGTAGGGTTAGAGATTTTTAACCAGAAAGCCCTGAATACCAAGAACACAGCAGCTGCGAAGGACTACCCAAGAAGAGCACAAAAGTACCACCACATGCCTGCCTCCACAGCTATTTCCTTGGGGACATCCCTAATTCCTGGCTGATTTGCCTTTCTCGTTGTCGGGTTGGGGTTAGGTAGGCCTTGTGCTAGGATTTTTAAAATCAGGAAGCCCAGACCTCCAGGCACACTGGAGCTGTGAAAGGCATCCAAAAGGGAGTGCAAAAGTGCCACAACATGGCTGCTTTCACAGCTTTTTCCTTAGGAAGAACCCTAATACCCGGCTGATTTACCTTCCTAGGGTTACTGTTAGGCTTGGGCCAAGGACTTTTAAAACCAGGAAGCCCTGTGCTCCAGGCACACTGCAGCTGTTCAAGGCATCCCAAGGGGAGCGCAAAAGTGACACAACTTGGCTGCCTCCACTGCTATTTCCATGAGACCATCCCCAACCTTAGGCTGGTTTTCCTTCCTAGCGTTGAGGTTTGAGTTAGGCCTAGGGTTAGGGTTCTTTCAACCAGAAAGCCCTGAGTTCCAAGAATACAGCAGCTGCGAAGGACTACCCAAGAAGAGCACAAAAGTACCACCACATGCCTGCCTCAACAGCTATTTCCTTGGGGACATCCCTAATTCCTGGCTGATTTGCCTTTCTCGTCGTCGGGTTGGGGTTAGGTAGGCCTTGTGGTAGGATTTTTAAAATCAGGAAGCCCAGACCTCCAGGCACACTGGAGCTGTGAAAGGCATCCAAAAGGAAGTGCAAAAGGGCCACAACATGGCTGCTTTCACAGCTTTTTCCTTAGGAAGAACCCTAATACCCGGCTGATTTACCTTCCTAGGGTTACTGTTAGGCTTCGGCCTAGGACTTTTAAAACCAGGAAGCCCTGTGCTCCAGGCACACTGCAGCTGTTCAAGGCATCCCAATGGGAGTGCAAAAGTGACACAACTTGGCTGCCTCCACTGCTATTTCCATGAGACCATCCCGAATCATAGGCTGATTTTCCTTCCTAGCGTTGAGGTTTGAGTTAGGCCTAGGGTTAGAGTTTTAAAACCAGAAAGCCCTGAGTTCCAAGAACAGAGCAGCTGCGAAGGACTACCCAAGAAGAGCACAAAAGTACCACAACATGCCTGCCTCCACAGCTATTTCCTTGGGGACATCCCTAATTCCTGGCTGATTTGCCTTTCTCGTCGTCGGGTTGGGGTTAGGTAGGCCTTGTGCTAGGATATTTAAAAGCAGGAAACCCAGACCTCCAAGCACACTGGAGCTGTGAAAGGCATCCAAAAGGGAGTGCAAAAGTGCCACAACATGGCTGCTTTCACAGCTTTTTTCTTGGCACCATCACTATACCTTCTCTGATATATCTCCCTAGGGTTAGGGTTAGGGTTCAGCCTAGGGCTAGGATTTTTTGAACCAGGAAGCCCTGTGTTCCAGGCTTACTGTAGCTGCCAAAGGCATCCCAAAGGGAGCGCAGAAGTGCCACAACATGGCTGCTTTCACAGCTTTTTCCTTAGGAAGAAGCCTAATACCCGGCTGATTTACCTTCCTAGGGTTACTGTTAGGCTTGGGCCAAGGACTTTTAAAACCAGGAAGCCCTGTGCTCCAGGCACACTGCAGCTGTTCAAGGCATCCCAAGGGGAGCGCAAAAGTGACACAACTTGGCTGCCTCCACTGCTATTTCCATGAGACCATCCTGAACCAAAAGCTGATTTTCCTTCCTAGCGTTGAGGTTTGAGTTAGGCCTAGGGTTAGAGATTTTTAACCAGAAAGCCCTGAATACCAAGAACACAGCAGCTGCGAAGGACTACCCAAGAAGAGCACAAAAGTACCACAACATGCCTGCCTCCACAGCAATTTCCTTGGGGACATCCCTAATTCCTGGCTGATTTGCCTTTCTCGTCGTCGGGTTGGGGTTAGGTAGGCCTTGTGCTAGGATTTTTAAAATCAGGAAGCCCAGACCTCCAGGCACACTGGAGCTGTGAAAGGCATCCAAAAGGGAGTGCAAAAGTGCCACAACATGGCTGCTTTCACAGCTTTTTCCTTAGGAAGAACCCTAATACCCGGCTGATTTACCTTCCTAGGGTTACTATTAGGCTTCGGCCTAGGACTTTTAAAACCAGGAAACCCTGTGCTCCAGGCACACTGCAGCTGTTCAAGGCATTCCAATGGGAGTGCAAAAGTGACGCAACTTGGCTGCCTCCACTGCTATTTCCATGAGACCATCCCGAACCATAGGCTGATTTTCCTTCCTAGCGTTGAGTTTTGAGTTAGGCCTAGGGTTAGAGTTTTTTAACCAGAAAGCCCTGAGTTCCAAGAACACAGCAGCTGCGAAGGACTACCCAAGAAGAGCACAAAAGTACCACAACATGCCTGCCTCCACAGCTATTTCCTTGGGGACATCCCTAATTCCTGGCTGATTTGCCTTTCTCGTCGTCGGGTTGGGGTTAGGTAGGCCTTGTGCTAGGATTTTTAAAATCAGGAAGCCCAGACCTCCAGGCACACTGGAGCTGTGAAAGGCATCCAAAAGGGAGTGCAAAAGTGCCACAACATGGCTGCTTTCACAGCTTTTTTCTTGGCACCATCACTATACCTTCTCTGATATATCTCCCTAGGGTTAGGGTTAGGGTTCAGCCTAGGGCTAGGATTTTTTGAACCAGGAAGCCCTGTGTTCCAGGCTTACTGTAGCTGCCAAAGGCATCCCAAAGGGAGCGCAGAAGTGCCACAACATGGCTGCTTTCACAGCTTTTTCCTTAGGAAGAACCCTAATACCCGGCTGATTTACCTTCCTAGGGTTACTGTTAGGCTTGGGCCAAGGACTTTTAAAACCAGGAAGCCCTGTGCTCCAGGCACACTGCAGCTGTTCAAGGCATCCCAAGGGGAGCGCAAAAGTGACACAACTTGGCTGCCTCCACTGCTATTTCCATGAGACCATCCCCAACCATAGGCTGATTTTCCTTCCTAGCGTTGAGGTTTGAGTTAGGCCTAGGGTTAGGGTTCTTTCAACCAGAAAGCCCTGAGTTCCAAGAATACAGCAGCTGCGAAGGACTACCCAAGAAGAGCACAAAAGTACCACAACATGCCTGCCTCCACAGCTATTTCCTTGGGGACATCCCTAATTCCTGGCTGATTTGCCTTTCTCGTCGTCGGGTTGGGGTTAGGTAGGCCTTGTGCTAGGATTTTTAAAATCAGGAAGCCCAGACTTCCAGGCACACTGGAGCTGTGAAAGGCATCCAAAAGGGAGTGCAAAAGTGCCACAACATGGCTGCTTTCACAGCTTTTTCCTTAGGAAGAACCCTAATACCTGGCTGATTTACCTTCCTAGGGTTACTGTTAGGCTTGGGCCAAGGACTTTGAAAACCAGGAAGCCCTGTGCTCCAGGCACACTGCAGCTGTTCAAGGCATCCCAACGGGAGTGCAAAAGTGACAGAACTTGGCTGCCTCCACTGCTATTTCCATGAGACCATCCCCAACCTTAGGCTGATTTTCCTTCCTAGCGTTGAGGTTTGAGTTAGGCGTAGGGTTAGTGTTCTTTAACCAGAAAGCCCTGAGTTCCAAGAACACAGCAGCTGCGAAGGACTACCCAAGAAGAGCACAAAAGTACCACAACATGCCTGCCTCCACAGCAATTTCCTTGGGGACATCCCTAATTCCTGGCTGATTTGCCTTTCTCGTCGTCGGGTTGGGGTTAGGTAGGCCTTGTGCTAGGATTTTTAAAATCAGGAAGCCCAGACCTCCAGGCACACTGGAGCTGTGAAAGGCATCCAAAAGGGAGTGCAAAAGTGCCACAACATGGCTGCTTTCACAGCTTTTTCCTTAGGAAGAACCCTAATCCCCGGCTGATTTACCTTCCTAGGGTTACTGTTAGGCTTGGGCCAAGGACTTTTAAAACCAGGAAGCCCTGTGCTCCAGGCACACTGCAGCTGTTCAAGGCATCCCAAGGGGAGCGCAAAAGTGACACAACTTGGCTGCCTCCACTGCTATTTCCATGAGACCATCCCCAATCATAGGCTGGTTTTCCTTCCTAGCGTTGAGGTTTGAGTTAGGCCTATGGTTAGTGTTCTTTTAACCTGAAAGCCCTGAGTTCCAAGAAGACAGCAGCTGCGAAGGACTACCCAAGAAGAGCACAAAAGTACCACCACATGCCTGCCTCCACAGCTATTTCCTTGGGGACATCCCTAATTCCTGGCTGATTTGCCTTTCTCGTCGTCGGGTTGGGGTTAGGTAGGCCTTGTGCTAGGATTTTTAAAATCAGGAAGCCCAGACCTCCAGGCACACTGGAGCTGTGAAAGGCATCCAAAAGGGAGTGCAAAAGTGCCACAACATGGCTGCTTTCACAGCTTTTTCCTTAGGAAGAACCCTAATACCCGGCTGATTTACCTTCCTAGGGTTACTGTTAGGCTTGGGCCAAGGACTTTTAAAACCAGGAAGCCCTGTGCTCCAGGCACACTGCAGCTGTTCAAGGCATCCCAAGGGGAGCGCAAAAGTGACCCAACTTGGCTGCCTCCACTGCTATTTCCATGAGACCATCCCCAACCATAGGCTGATTTTCCTTCCTAGCGTTGAGGTTTGAGTTAGGCCTAGGGTTAGGGTTCTTTCAACCAGAAAGCCCTGAGTTCCAAGAATACAGCAGCTGCGAAGGACTACCCAAGAAGAGCACAAAAGTACCACAACATGCCTGCCTCCACAGCTATTTCCTTGGGGACATCCCTAATTCCTGGCTGATTTGCCTTTCTCGTCGTCGGGTTGGGGTTAGGTAGGCCTTGTGCTAGGACATTTAAAAGCAGGAAACCCAGACCTCCAAGCACACTGGAGCTGTGAAAGGCATCCAAAAGGGAGTGCAAAAGTGCCACAACATGGCTGCTTTCACAGCTTTTTTCTTGGCACCATCACTATACCTTCTCTGATATATCTCCCTAGGGTTAGGGTTAGGGTTCAGCCTAGGGCTAGGATTTTTTGAACCAGGAAGCCCTGTGTTCCAGGCTTACTGTAGCTGCCAAAGGCATCCCAAAGGGAGCGCAGAAGTGCCAGAACATGGCTGCTTTCACAGCTTTTTCCTTAGGAAGAACCCTAATACCCGGCTGATTTACCTTCCTAGGGTTACTGTTAGGCTTGGGCCAAGGACTTTTAAAACCAGGAAGCCCTGTGCTCCAGGCACACTGCAGCTGTTCAAGGCATCCCAAGGGGAGCGCAAAAGTGACACAACTTGGCTGCCTCCACTGCTATTTCCATGAGACCATCCTGAACCAAAAGTTGATTTTCCTTCCTAGCGTTGAGGTTTGAGTTAGGCGTAGGGTTAGAGATTTTTAACCAGAAAGCCCTGAATACCAAGAACACAGCAGCTGCGAAGGACTACCCAAGAAGAGCACAAAAGTACCACAACATGCCTGCCTCCACAGCAATTTCCTTGGGGACATCCCTAATTCCTGGCTGATTTGCCTTTCTCGTCGTCGGGTTGGGGTTAGGTAGGCCTTGTGCTAGGATTTTGAAAATCAGGAAGCCCAGACCTCCAGGCACACTGGAGCTGTGAAAGGCATCCAAAAGGGAGTGCAAAAGTGCCACAACATGGCTGCTTTCACAGCTTTTTCCTTAGGAAGAACCCTAATACCCGGCTGATTTACCTTCCTAGGGTTACTATTAGGCTTCGGCCTAGGACTTTTAAAACCAGGAAACCCTGTGCTCCAGGCACACTGCAGCTGTTCAAGGCATTCCAATGGGAGTGCAAAAGTGACGCAACTTGGCTGCCTCCACTGCTATTTCCATGAGACCATCCCGAACCATAGGCTGATTTTCCTTCCTAGCGTTGAGGTTTGAGTTAGGCCTAGGGTTAGAGTTTTTTAACCAGAAAGCCCTGAGTTCCAAGAACACAGCAGCTGCGAAGGACTACCCAAGAAGAGCACAAAAGTACCACAACATGCCTGCCTCCACAGCTATTTCCTTGGGGACATCCCTAATTCCTGGCTGATTTGCCTTTCTCGTCGTCGGGTTGGGGTTAGGTAGGCCTTGTGCTAGGATATTTAAAAGCAGGAAACCCAGACCTCCAAGCACACTGGAGCTGTGAAAGGCATCCAAAAGGGAGTGCAAAAGTGCCACAACATGGCTGCTTTCACAGCTTTTTTCTTGGCACCATCACTATACCTTCTCTGATATATCGCCCTAGGGTTAGGATTAGGGTTCAGCCTAGGGCTAGGATTTTTTGAACCAGGAAGCCCTGTGTTCCAGGCTTACTGTAGCTGCCAAAGGCATCCCAAAGGGAGCGCAGAAGTGCCACAACATGGCTGCTTTCACAGCTTTTTCCTTAGGAAGAACCCTAATACCCGGCTGATTTACCTTCCTAGGGTTACTGTTAGGCTTGGGCCAAGGACTTTTAAAACCAGGAAGCCCTGTGCTCCAGGCACACTGCAGCTGTTCAAGGCATCCCAAGGGGAGCGCAAAAGTGACACAACTTGGCTGCCTCCACTGCTATTTCCATGAGACCATCCCCAACCATAGGCTGATTTTCCTTCCTAGCGTTGAGGTTTGAGTTAGGCCTAGGGTTAGAGATTTTTAACCAGAAAGCCCTGAACACCAAGAACACAGCAGCTGCGAAGGACTACCCAAGAAGAGCACAAAAGTACCACCACATGCCTGCCTCCACAGCTGTTTCCTTGGGGACATCCCTAATTCCTGGCTGATTTGCCTTTCTCGTCGTCGGGTTGGGGTTAGGTAGGCCTTGTGCTACGAATTTGAAAATCAGGAAGCCCAGACCTCCAGGCACACTGGAGCTGTGAAAGGCATCCAAAAGGGAGTGCAAAAGTGCCACAACACGGCTGCTTTCACAGCTTTTTCCTTAGGAAGAAGCCTAATACCCGGCTGATTTACCTTCCTAGGGTTACTGTTAGGCTTGGGCCAAGGACTTTTAAAACCAGGAAGCCCTGTGCTCCAGGCACACTGCAGCTGTTCAAGGCATCCCAAGGGGAGCGCAAAAGTGACACAACTTGGCTGCCTCCACTGCTATTTCCATGAGACCATCCCGAACCATAGGCTGATTTTCCTTCCTAGCGTTGAGGTTTGAGTTAGGCCTAGGGTTAGAGTTTTTTAACCAGAAAGCCCTGAGTTCCAAGAACACAGCAGCTGCGAAGGACTACCCAAGAAGAGCACAAAAGTACCACAACATGCCTGCCTCCACAGCTATTTCCTTGGGGACATCCCTAATTCCTGGCTGATTTGCCTTTCTCGTCGTCGGGTTGGGGTTAGGTAGGCCTTGTGCTAGGATATTTAAAAGCAGGAAACCCAGACCTCCAAGCACACTGGAGCTGTGAAAGGCATCCAAAAGGGAGTGCAAAAGTGCCACAACATGGCTGCTTTCACAGCTTTTTTCTTGGCACCATCACTATACCTTCTCTGATATATCTCCCTAGGGTTAGGGTTAGGGTTCAGCCTAGGGCTAGGATTTTTTGAACCAGGAAGCCCTGTGTTCCAGGCTTACTGTAGCTGCCAAAGGCATCCCAAAGGGAGCGCAGAAGTGCCACAACATGGCTGCTTTCACAGCTTTTTCCTTAGGAAGAACCCTAATACCCGGCTGATTTACCTTCCTAGGGTTACTGTTAGGCTTGGGCCAAGGACTTTTAAAACCAGGAAGCCCTGTGCTCCAGGCACACTGCAGCTGTTCAAGGCATCCCAAGGGGAGCGCAAAAGTGACACAACTTGGCTGCCTCCACTGCTATTTCCATGAGACCATCCCCAACCATAGGCTGATTTTCCTTCCTAGCGTTGAGGTTTGAGTTAGGCCTAGGGTTAGGGTTCTTTCAACCAGAAAGCCCTGAGTTCCAAGAATACAGCAGCTGCGAAGGACTACCCAAGAAGAGCACAAAAGTACCACAACATGCCTGCCTCCACAGCTATTTCCTTGGGGACATCCCTAATTCCTGGCTGATTTGCCTTTCTCGTCGTCGGGTTGGGGTTAGGTAGGCCTTGTGCTAGGATTTTTAAAATCAGGAAGCCCAGACCTCCAGGCACACTGGAGCTGTGAAAGGCATCCAAAAGGGAGTGCAAAAGTGCCACAACATGGCTGCTTTCACAGCTTTTTCCTTAGGAAGAACCCTAATACCTGGCTGATTTACCTTCCTAGGGTTACTGTTAGGCTTGGGCCAAGGACTTTTAAAACCAGGAAGCCCTGTGCTCCAGGCACACTGCAGGTGTTCAAGGCATCCCAACGGGAGTGCAAAAGTGACACAACTTGGCTGCCTCCACTGCTATTTCCATGAGACCATCCCCAACCTTAGGCTGATTTTCCTTCCTAGCGTTGAGGTTTGAGTTAGGCGTAGGGTTAGTGTTCTTTAACCAGAAAGCCCTGAGTTCCAAGAACACAGCAGCTGCGAAGGACTACCCAAGAAGAGCACAAAAGTACCACAACATGCCTGCCTCCACAGCAATTTCCTTGGGGACATCCCTAATTCCTGGCTGATTTGCCTTTCTCGTCGTCGGGTTGGGGTTAGGTAGGCCTTGTGCTAGGATTTTTAAAATCAGGAAGCCCAGACCTCCAGGCACACTGGAGCTGTTCAAGGCATCCCAAGGGGAGCGCAAAAGTGACACAACTTGGCTGCCTCCACTGCTATTTCCATGAGACCATCCCCAACCATAGGCTGGTTTTCCTGCCTAGCGTTGAGGTTTGAGTTAGGCCTATGGTTAGTGTTCTTTTAACCTGAAAGCCCTGAGTTCCAAGAACACAGCAGCTGCGAAGGACTACCCAAGAAGAGCACAAAAGTACCACCACATGCCTGCCTCCACAGCTATTTCCTTGGGGACATCCCTAATTCCTGGCTGATTTGCCTTTCTCGTTGTCGGGTTGGGGTTAGGTAGGCCTTGTGCTAGGATTTTTAAAATCAGGAAGCCCAGACCTCCAGGCACACTGGAGCTGTGAAAGGCATCCAAAAGGGAGTGCAAAAGTGCCACAACATGGCTGCTTTCACAGCTTTTTACTTAGGAAGGACCCTAATACCCGGCTGATTTACCTTCCTAGGGTTACTGTTAGGCTTGGGCCAAGGACTTTTAAAACCAGGAAGCCCTGTGCTCCAGGCACACTGCAGCTGTTCAAGGCATCCCAAGGGGAGCGCAAAAGTGACACAACTTGGCTGCCTCCACTGCTATTTCCATGAGACCATCCTGAACCATAGGCTGATTTTCCTTCCTAGCGTTGAGGTTTGAGTTAGGCCTAGGGTTAGGGTCCTTTCAACCAGAAAGCCCTGAGTTCCAAGAAGACAGCAGCTTTGAAGGACTACCCAAGAAGAGCACAAAAGTACCACAACATGCCTGCCTCCACAGCTATTTTCTTGGGGACATCCCTAATTCCTGGCTAATTTGCCTTTCTCGTCGTCGGGTTGGGGTTAGGTAGGCCTTGTGGTAGGATTTTTAAAATCAGGAAGCCCAGACCTCCAGGCACACTGGAGCTGTGAAAGGCATCCAAAAGGGAGTGCAAAAGTGCCACAACATGGCTGCTTTCACAGCTTTTTCCTTAGGAAGAACCCTAATACCCGGCTGAGTTACCTTCCTAGGGTTACTGTTAGGCTTGGGCCAAGGACTTTTAAAACCAGGAAGCCCTGTGCTCCAGGCACACTGCAGCTGTTCAAGGCATCCCAACGGGAGTGCAAAAGTGACACAACTTGGCTGCCTCCTCTGCTATTTCCATGAGACCATCCCGAACCATAGGCTGATTTTCCTTCCTAGCGTTGAGGTTTGAGTTAGGCCTAGGGATAGTGTTCTTTTAACCTGAAAGCCCTGAGTTCCAAGAAGACAGCAGCTGCGAAGGACTACCCAAGAAGAGCACAAAAGTACCACAACATGCCTGCCTCCACAGCTATTTCCTTGGGGACATCCCTAATTCCTGGCTGATTTGCCTTTCTCGTTGTCGGGTTGGGGTTAGGTAGGCCTTATGCTAGGATTTTTAAAATCAGGAAGCCCAGACCTCCAGGCACACTGGAGCTGTGAAAGGCATCCAAAAGGGAGTGCAAAAGTGCCACAACATGGCTGCTTTCACAGCTTTTTCCTTAGGAAGAACCCTAATACCCGGCTGATTTACCTTCCTAGGGTTACTGTTAGGCTTGGGCCAAGGACTTTTAAAACCAGAAAGCCCTGTGCTCCAGGCACACTGCAGCTGTTCAAGGCATCCCAACGGGAGTGCAAAAGTGACACAACTTGGCTGCCACCACTGCTATTTCCATGAGACCATCCCCAACCTTAGGCTGATTTTCCTTCCTAGCGTTGAGGTTTCAGTAAGGCCTAGGGTTAGAGTTTTTTAACCTGAAAGCCCAGAGTTCCAAGAACACAGGAGATGCGAAGGACCACCCAAGAAGAGCACAAAAGTACCACAACATGCCTGCCTCCACAGCTATTTCCTTGGGGACATCCCTAATTCCTGGCTGATTTGCCTTTCTCGTCGTCGGGTTGGGGTTAGGTAGGCCTTGTGCTAGGATATTTAAAAGCAGGAAACCCAGACCTCCAAGCACACTGGAGCTGTGAAAGGCATCCAAAAGGGAGTGCAAAAGTGTCACAACATGGCTGCTTTCACAGCTTTTTTCTGTGCACCAACACTATAACTTCTCTGATATATCTCCCTAGGTTTATGGTTAGGGTTCAGCCTAGGGCTAGGATTTTTTGAACCAGGAAGCCCTGAGTTCCAGGCTTACTGTAGCTGCCAAAGGCATCCCAAAGGGAGCGCAGAAGTGCCACAACATGGCTGCTTTCACAGCTTTTTCCTTAGGAAGAACCCTAATACCCGGCTGATTTACCTTCCTAGGGTTACTGTTAGGCTTGGGCCAAGGACTTTTAAAACCAGGAAGCCCTGTGCTCCAGGCACACTGCAGCTGTTCAAGGCATCCCAACGGGAGTGCAAAAGTGACACAACTTGGCTGCCTCCACTGCTATTTCCATGAGACCATCCCCAACCATAGGCTGGTTTTCCTGCCTAGCGTTGAGGTTTGAGTTAGGCTTATGGTTAGTGTTCTTTTAACCTGAAAGCCCTGAGTTCCAAGAACAGAGCAGCTGCGAAGGACTACCCAAGAAGAGCACAAAAGTACCACCACATGCCTGCCTCCACAGCTATTTCCTTGGGGACATCCCTAATTCCTGGCTGATTTGCCTTTCTCGTTGTCGGGTTGGGGTTAGGTAGGCCTTGTGCTAGGATTTTTAAAATCAGGAAGCCCAGACCTCCAGGCACACTGGAGCTGTGAAAGGCATCCAAAAGGGAGTGCAAAAGTGCCACAACATGGCTGCTTTCACAGCTTTTTCCTTAGGAAGAACCCTAATACCCGGCTGATTTACCTTCCTATGGTTACTGTTAGGCTTGGGCCAAGGACTTTTAAAACCAGGAAGCCCTGTGCTCCAGGCACACTGCAGCTGTTCAAGGCATCCTAACGGGAGCGCAAAAGTGACACAACTTGGCTGCCTCCACTGCTATTTCCATGAGACCATCCCCAACCATAGTCTGATTTTCCTTCCTAGCGTTGAGGTTTGAGTTAGGCCTAGGGTTAGTGTTCTTTTAACCTGAAAGCCCTGAGTTCCAAGAAGACAGCAGCTGCGAAGGACTACCCAAGAAGAGCACAAAAGTACCACAACATGCCTGCCTCCACAGCTATTTCCTTGGGGACATCCCTAATTCCTGGCTGATTTGCCTTTCTCGTCGTCGGGTTGGGGTTAGGTAGGCCTTGTGCTAGGATTTTTAAAATCAGGAAGCCCAGACCTCCAGGCACACTGGAGCTGTGAAAGGCATCCAAAAGGGAGTGCAAAAGTGTCACAACATGGCTGCTTTCACAGCTTCTTCCTTGGCACCATCAGTATACCTAGGCTGATTTATCTGCCTAGGTTTATGGTTAGGGTTCAGCCTAGGGCTAGGATTTTTTGAACCAGGAAGCCCTGTGTTCCAGGCTTACTGTAGCTGCCAAAGGCATCCCAAAGGGAGCGCAGAAGTGCCAGAACATGGCTGCTTTCACAGCTTTTTCCTAAGGAAGAACCCTAATACCCGGCTGATTTACCTTCCTAGGGTTACTGTTAGGCTTGGGCAAAGGACTTTTAAAACCAGGAAGCCCTGTGCTCCAGGCACCCTGCAGCTGTTCAAGGCATCCCAAGGGGAGTGCAAAAGTGACACAACTTGGCTGCCTCCACTGCTATTTCCATGAGACCATCCCGAAGCACAGGCTGATTTGCCTTCCTAGCGTTGAGGTTTGAGTTAGGCCTAGGGTTAGAGGTTTTTAACCAGAAAGCCCTGAGTTCCAAGAACACAGCAGCTGCGAAGGACTACCCAAGAAGGGCACAAAAGTACCACAACATGCCTGCCTCCACAGCTATTTTCTTGGGGACATCCCTAATTCCTGGCTGATTTGCCTTTCTCGTCGTCGGGTTGGGGTTAGGTAGGCCTTGTGCTAGGATTTTGAAAATCAGGAAGCCCAGACCTCCAGGCACACTGGAGCTGTGAAAGGCATCCAAAAGGGAGTGCAAAAGTGCCACAACATGGCTGCTTTCACAGCTTTTTCCTTAGGAAGAAGCCTAATACCCGGCTGATTTACCTTCCTAGGGTTACTGTTAGGCTTGGGCCAAGGACTTTTAAAACCAGGAAGCCCTGTGCTCCAGGCACAGTGCAGCTGTTCAAGGCATCCCAACGGGAGTGCAAAAGTGACACAACTTGGCTGCCTCCACTGCTATTTCCATGAGACCATCCCCAACCATAGACTGGTTTTCCTGCCTAGCGTTGAGGTTTGAGTTAGGCCTATGGTTAGTGTTCTTTTAACCTGAAAGCCCTGAGTTCCAAGAACAGAGCAGCTGCGAAGGACTACCCAAGAAGAGCACAAAAGTACCACCACATGCCTGCCTCCACAGCTATTTCCTTGGGGACATCCCTAATTCCTGGCTGATTTGCCTTTCTCGTTGTCGGGTTGGGGTTAGGTAGGCCTTGTGCTAGGATTTTTAAAATCAGGAAGCCCAGACCTCCAGGCACACTGGAGCTGTGAAAGGCATCCAAAAGGGAGTGCAAAAGTGCCACAACATGGCTGCTTTCACAGCTTTTTCCTTAGGAAGAACCCTAATACCCGGCTGATTTACCTTCCTATGGTTACTGTTAGGCTTGGGCCAAGGACTTTTAAAACCAGGAAGCCCTGTGCTCCAGGCACACTGCAGCTGTTCAAGGCATCCTAACGGGAGCGCAAAAGTGACACAACTTGGCTGCCTCCACTGCTATTTCCATGAGACCATCCCCAACCATAGTCTGATTTTCCTTCCTAGCGTTGAGGTTTGAGTTAGGCCTAGGGTTAGTGTTCTTTTAACCTGAAAGCCCTGAGTTCCAAGAAGACAGCAGCTGCGAAGGACTACCCAAGAAGAGCACAAAAGTACCACAACATGCCTGCCTCCACAGCTATTTCCTTGGGGACATCCCTAATTCCTGGCTGATTTGCCTTTCTCGTTGTCGGGTTGGGGTTAGGTAGGCCTTGTGCTAGGATTTTTAAAATCAGGAAGCCCAGACCTCCAGGCACACTGGAGCTGTGAAAGGCATCCAAAAGGGAGTGCAAAAGTGTCACAACATGGCTGCTTTCACAGCTTCTTCCTTGGCACCATCAGTATACCTAGGCTGATTTATCTGCCTAGGTTTATGGTTAGGGTTCAGCCTAGGGCTAGGATTTTTTGAACCAGGAAGCCCTGTGTTCCAGGCTTACTGTAGCTGCCAAAGGCATCCCAAAGGGAGCGCAGAAGTGCCAGAACATGGCTGCTTTCACAGCTTTTTCCTAAGGAAGAACCCTAATACCCGGCTGATTTACCTTCCTAGGGTTACTGTTAGGCTTGGGCAAAGGACTTTTAAAACCAGGAAGCCCTGTGCTCCAGGCACCCTGCAGCTGTTCAAGGCATCCCAAGGGGAGTGCAAAAGTGACACAACTTGGCTGCCTCCACTGCTATTTCCATGAGACCATCCCGAAGCACAGGCTGATTTGCCTTCCTAGCGTTGAGGTTTGAGTTAGGCCTAGGGTTAGAGGTTTTTAACCAGAAAGCCCTGAGTTCCAAGAACACAGCAGCTGCGAAGGACTACCCAAGAAGGGCACAAAAGTACCACAACATGCCTGCCTCCACAGCTATTTTCTTGGGGACATCCCTAATTCCTGGCTGATTTGCCTTTCTCGTCGTCGGGTTGGGGTTAGGTAGGCCTTGTGCTAGGATTTTGAAAATCAGGAAGCCCAGACCTCCAGGCACACTGGAGCTGTGAAAGGCATCCAAAAGGGAGTGCAAAAGTGCCACAACATGGCTGCTTTCACAGCTTTTTCCTTAGGAAGAAGCCTAATACCCGGCTGATTTACCTTCCTAGGGTTACTGTTAGGCTTGGGCCAAGGACTTTGAAAACCAGGAAGCCCTGTGCTCCAGGCACACTGCAGCTGTTCAAGGCATCCCAACGGGAGTGCAAAAGTGACACAACTTGGCTGCCTCCACTGCTATTTCCATGAGACCATCCCGAACCATAGGCTGATTTTCCTTCCTAGCGTTGAGGTTTGAGTTAGGCCTAGGGTTAGTGTTCTTTTAACCTGAAAGCCCTGAGTTCCAAGAAGACAGCAGCTGCGAAGGACTACCCAAGAAGAGCACAAAAGTACCACAACATGCCTGCCTCCACAGCTATTTCCTTGGGGACATCCCTAATTCCTGGCTGATTTGCCTTTCTCGTCGTCGGGTTGGGGTTAGGTAGGCCTTGTGCTAGGATTTTTAAAATCAGGAAGCCCAGACCTCCAGGCACACTGGAGCTGTGAAAGGCATCCAAAAGGGAGTGCAAAAGTGCCACAACATGGCTGCTTTCACAGCTTTTTCCTTAGGAAGAACCCTAATACCCGGCTGATTTACCTTCCTAGGGTTACTGTTAGGCTTGGGCCAAGGACTTTTAAAAGCAGGAAGCCCTGTGCTCCAGGCACACTGCAGCTGTTCAAGGCATCCCAACGGGAGTGCAAAAGTGACACAACTTGGCTGCCTCCACTGCTATTTCCATGAGACCATCCCCAACCATAGGCTGATTTTCATTCCTAGCGTTGAGGTTTGAGTTAGGCCTACGGTTACTGTTCTTTTAACCTGAAAGCCCTGAGTTCCAAGAAGACAGCAGCTGCGAAGGACTACCCAAGAAGAGCACAAAAGTACCACAACATGCCTGCCTCCCCAGCTATTTCATTGGGCACATCCCTAATTCCTGGCTGATTTGCCTTTCTCGTCGTCGGGTTGGGGTTAGGTAGGCCTTGTGCTAGGATTTTTAAAATCAGGAAGCCCAGACCTCCAGGCACACTGGAGCTGTGAAAGGCATCCAAAAGGGAGTGCAAAAGTGTCACAACATGGCTGCTTTCACAGCTTCTTCCTTGGCACCATCAGTATACCTAGGCTGATTTATCTGCCTAGGTTTATGGTTAGGGTTCAGCCTAGGGCTAGGATTTTTTGAACCAGGAAGCCCTGTGTTCCAGGCTTACTGTAGCTGCCAAAGGCATCCCAAAGGGAGCGCAGAAGTGCCAGAACATGGCTGCTTTCACAGCTTTTTCCTAAGGAAGAACCCTAATACCCGGCTGATTTACCTTCCTAGGGTTACTGTTAGGCTTGGGCAAAGGACTTTTAAAACCAGGAAGCCCTGTGCTCCAGGCACCCTGCAGCTGTTCAAGGCATCCCAAGGGGAGCGCAAAAGTGACACAACTTGGCGGCCTCCACTGCTATTTCCATGAGACCATCCCGAAGCACAGGCTGATTTGCCTTCCTAGCGTTGAGGTTTGAGTTAGGCCTAGGGTTAGAGGTTTTTAACCAGAAAGCCCTGAGTTCCAAGAAGACAGCAGCTGCGAAGGACTACCCAAGAAGGGCACAAAAGTACCACAACATGCCTGCCTCCACAGCTATTTTCTTGGGGACATCCCTAATTCCTGGCTGATTTGCCTTTCTCGTCGTCGGGTTGGGGTTAGGTAGGCCTTGTGCTAGGATTTTTAAAATCAGGAAGCCCAGACCTCCAGGCACACTGGAGCTGTGAAAGGCATCCAAAAGGGAGTGCAAAAGTGCCACAACATGGCTGCTTTCACAGCTTTTTCCTTAGGAAGAACCCTAATACCCGGCTGATTTACCTTCCTAGGGTTACTGTTAGGCTTGGGCCAAGGACTTTGAAAACCAGGAAGCCCTGTGCTCCAGGCACACTGCAGCTGTTCAAGGCATCCCAACGGGAGTGCAAAAGTGACACAACTTGGCTGCCTCCACTGCTATTTCCATGAGACCATCCCCAACCATAGGCTGATTTTCATTCCTAGCGTTGAGGTTTGAGTTAGGCCTACGGTTACTGTTCTTTTAACCTGAAAGCCCTGAGTTCCAAGAAGACAGCAGCTGCGAAGGACTACCCAAGAAGAGCACAAAAGTACCACAACATGCCTGCCTCCCCAGCTATTTCATTGGGCACATCCCTAATTCCTGGCTGATTTGCCTTTCTCGTCGTCGGGTTGGGGTTAGGTAGGCCTTGTGCTAGGATTTTTAAAATCAGGAAGCCCAGACCTCCAGGCACACTGGAGCTGTGAAAGGCATCCAAAAGGGAGTGCAAAAGTGTCACAACATGGCTGCTTTCACAGCTTCTTCCTTGGCACCATCAGTATACCTAGGCTGATTTATCTGCCTAGGTTTATGGTTAGGGTTCAGCCTAGGGCTAGGATTTTTTGAACCAGGAAGCCCTGTGTTCCAGGCTTACTGTAGCTGCCAAAGGCATCCCAAAAGGAGCGCAGAAGTGCCAGAACATGGCTGCTTTCACAGCTTTTTCCTAAGGAAGAACCCTAATACCCGGCTGATTTACCTTCCTAGGGTTACTGTTAGGCTTGGGCAAAGGACTTTTAAAACCAGGAAGCCCTGTGCTCCAGGCACCCTGCAGCTGTTCAAGGCATCCCAAGGGGAGCGCAAAAGTGACACAACTTGGCGGCCTCCACTGCTATTTCCATGAGACCATCCCGAAGCACAGGCTGATTTGCCTTCCTAGCGTTGAGGTTTGAGTTAGGCCTAGGGTTAGAGGTTTTTAACCAGAAAGCCCTGAGTTCCAAGAAGACAGCAGCTGCGAAGGACTACCCAAGAAGGGCACAAAAGTACCACAACATGCCTGCCTCCACAGCTATTTTCTTGGGGACATCCCTAATTCCTGGCTGATTTGCCTTTCTCGTCGTCGGGTTGGGGTTAGGTAGGCCTTGTGCTAGGATTTTTAAAATCAGGAAGCCCAGACCTCCAGGCACACTGGAGCTGTGAAAGGCATCCAAAAGGGAGTGCAAAAGTGCCACAACATGGCTGCTTTCACAGCTTTTTCCTTAGGAAGAACCCTAATACCCGGCTGATTTACCTTCCTAGGGTTACTGTTAGGCTTGGGCCAAGGACTTTGAAAACCAGGAAGCCCTGTGCTCCAGGCACACTGCAGCTGTTCAAGGCATCCCAACGCGAGTGCAAAAGTGACACAACTTGGCTGTCTCCACTGCTATTTCCATGAGACCATCCCCAACCTTAGGCTGGTTTTCCTTCCTAGCATTGAGTTTTGAGTTAGGCCTATGGTTACTGTCCTTTTAACCTGAAAGCCCTGAGTTCCAAGAAGACAGCAGCTGCGAAGGACTACCCAAGAAGAGCACAAAAGTACCACAACATGCCTGCCTCCACAGCTATTTCATTGGGCACATCCCTAATTCCTGGCTGATTTGCCTTTCTCGTCGTCGGGTTGGGGTTAGGTAGGCCTTGTGCTAGGATTTTTAAAATCAGGAAGCCCAGACCTCCAGGCACACTGGAGCTGTGAAAGGCATCCAAAAGGGAGTGCAAAAGTGTCACAACATGGCTGCTTTCACAGCTTCTTCCTTGGCACCATCAGTATACCTAGGCTGATTTATCTGCCTAGGTTTATGGTTAGGGTTCAGCCTAGGGCTAGGATTTTTTGAACCAGGAAGCCCTGAGTTCCAGGCTTACTGTAGCTGCCAAAGGCATCCCAAAGGGAGCGCAGAAGTGCCAGAACATGGCTGCTTTCACAGCTTTTTCCTAAGGAAGAACCCTAATACCCGGCTGATTTACCTTCCTAGGGTTACTGTTAGGCTTGGGCAAAGGACTTTTAAAACCAGGAAGCCCTGTGCTCCAGGCACCCTGCAGCTGTTCAAGGCATCCCAATGGGAGTGCAAAAGTGACACAACTTGGCTGCCTCCACTGCTATTTCCATGAGACCATCCCGAATCACAGGCTGATTTGCCTTCTTAGCGTTGAGGTTTGAGTTAGGCCTAGGGTTAGAGGTTTTTAACCAGAAAGCCCTGAGTTCCAAGAAGACAGCAGCTGCGAAGGACTACCCAAGAAGAGCACAAAAGTACCACCACATGCCTGCCTCCACAGCTATTTCCTTGGGGACATCCCTAATTCCTGGCTGATTTGCCTTTCTCGTCGTCGGGTTGGGGTTAGGTAGGCCTTGTGCTAGGATTTTTAAAATCAGGAAGCCCAGACCTCCAGGCACACTGGAGCTGTGAAAGGCATCCAAAAGGGAGTGCAAAAGTGCCACAACATGGCTGCTTTCACAGCGTTTTCCTTAGGAAGAACCCAAATACCCAGCTGATTTACCTTCCTAGGGTTACTGTTAGGCTTGGGCCAAGGACTTTTAAAACCAGGAAGCCCTGTGCTCCAGGCACACTGCAGCTGTTCAAGGCATCCCAACGGGAGTGCAAAAGTGACACAACTTGGCTGCCTCCACTGCTATTTCCATGAGACCATCCCCAACCTTAGGCTGGTTTTCCTTCCTAGCGTTGAGTTTTGAGTTAGGCCTAGGGTTAGTGTTCTTTTAACCTGAAAGCCCTGAGTTCCAAGAACACAGCAGCTGCGAAGGACTACCCAAGAAGAGCACAAAAGTACCACAACATGCCTGCCTCCACAGCTATTTCCTTGGGGACATCCCTAATTCCTGGCTGATTTGCCTTTCTCGTCGTCGGGTTGGGGTTAGGTAGGCCTTGTGCTAGGATTTTGAAAATCAGGAAGCCCAGACCTCCAGGCACACTGGAGCTGTGAAAGGCATCCAAAAGGGAGTGCAAAAGTGCCACAACATGGCTGCTTTCACAGCTTTTTCCTTAGGAAGAAGCCTAATACCCGGCTGATTTACCTTCCTATGGTTACTGTTAGGCTTGGGCCAAGGACTTTTAAAACCAGGAAGCCCTGTGCTCCAGGCACACTGCAGCTGTTCAAGGCATCCTAACGGGAGTGCAAAAGTGACACAACTTGGCTGCCTCCACTGCTATTTCCATGAGACCATCCCGAACCATAGGCTGATTTTCCTTCCTAGCGTTGAGGTTTGAGTTAGGCCTAGGGTTAGAGATTTTAAACCAGAAAGCTCTGAGTTCCAAGAACACAGCAGCTGCGAAGGACTACCCAAGAAGGGCACAAAAGTACCACAACATGCCTGCCTCCACAGCTATTTCCTTGGGGACATCCCTAATTCCTGGCTGATTTGCCTTTCTCGTCGTCGGGTTGGGGTTAGGTAGGCCTTGTGCTAGGATTTTTAAAATCAGGAAGCCCAGACCTCCAGGCACACTGGAGCTGTGAAAGGCATCCAAAAGGGAGTGCAAAAGTGCCACAACATGGCTGCTTTCACAGCTTTTTCCTTAGGAAGAACCCTAATACCCGGCTGAGTTACCTTCCTAGGGTTACTGTTAGGCTTGGGCCTAGGACTTTTAAAACCAGGAAGCCCTGTGCTCCAGGCACACTGCAGCTGTTCAAGGCATCCCAACGGGAGTGCAAAAGTGACACAACTTGGCTGCCTCCTCTGCTATTTCCATGAGACCATCCCGAACCATAGGCTGATTTTCCTTCCTAGCGTTGAGGTTTGAGTTAGGCCTAGGGTTAGTGTTCTTTTAACCTGAAAGCCCTGAGTTCCAAGAAGACAGCAGCTGCGAAGGACTACCCAAGAAGAGCACAAAAGTACCACAACATGCCTGCCTCCACAGCTATTTCCTTGGGGACATCCCTAATTCCTGGCTGATTTGCCTTTCTCGTCGTCGGGTTGGGGTTAGGTAGGCCTTGTGCTAGGATTTTTAAAATCAGGAAGCCCAGACCTCCAGGCACACTGGAGCTGTGAAAGGCATCCAAAAGGGAGTGCAAAAGTGCCACAACATGGCTGCTTTCACAGCTTTTTCCTTAGGAAGAACCCTAATACCCGGCTGATTTACCTTCCTAGGGTTAGTGTTAGGCTTGGGCCAAGGACTTTTAAAACCAGGAAGCCCTGTGCTCCAGGCACACTGCAGCTGTTCAAGGCATCCCAACGGGAGTGCAAAAGTGACACAACTTGGCTGCCTCCACTGCTATTTCCATGAGACCATCCCCAACCATAGGCTGATTTTCATTCCTAGCGTTGAGTTTTGAGTTAGGCCTAGGGTTAGTGTTCTTTTAACCTGAAAGCCCTGAGTTCCAAGAAGACAGCAGCTGCGAAGGACTACCCAAGAAGAGCACAAAAGTACCACAACATGCCTGCCTCCCCAGCTATTTCATTGGGCACATCCCTAATTCCTGGCTGATTTGCCTTTCTCGTCGTCGGGTTGGGGTTAGGTAGGCCTTGTGCTAGGATTTTTAAAATCAGGAAGCCCAGACCTCCAGGCACACTGGAGCTGTGAAAGGCATCCAAAAGGGAGTGCAAAAGTGTCACAACATGGCTGCTTTCACAGCTTCTTCCTTGGCACCATCAGTATACCTAGGCTGATTTATCTGCCTAGGTTTATGGTTAGGGTTCAGCCTAGGGCTAGGATTTTTTGAACCAGGAAGCCCTGTGTTCCAGGCTTACTGTAGCTGCCAAAGGCATCCCAAAGGGAGCGCAGAAGTGCCACAACATGGCTGCTTTCACAGCTTTTTCCTAAGGAAGAACCCTAATACCCGGCTGATTTACCTTCCTAGGGTTACTGTTAGGCTTGGGCAAAGGACTTTTAAAACCAGGAAGCCCTGTGCTCCAGGCACCCTGCAGCTGTTCAAGGCATCCCAAGGGGAGTGCAAAAGTGACACAACTTGGCTGCCTCCACTGCTATTTCCATGAGACCATCCCGAATCACAGGCTGATTTGCCTTCCTAGCGTTGAGGTTTGAGTTAGGCCTAGGGTTAGAGGTTTTTAACCAGAAAGCCCTGAGTTCCAAGAAGACAGCAGCTGCGAAGGACTACCCAAGAAGAGCACAAAAGTACCACAACATGCCTGCCTCCACAGCTATTTCCTTGGGGACATCCCTAATTCCTGGCTCATTTGCCTTTCTCGTCGTCGGGTTGGGGTTAGGTAGGCCTTGTGCTAGGATTTTTAAAATCAGGAAGCCCAGACCTCCAGGCACACTGGAGCTGTGAAAGGCATCCAAAAGGGAGTGCAAAAGTGCCACAACATGGCTGCTTTCACAGCGTTTTCCTTAGGAAGAACACAAATACCCAGCTGATTTACCTTCCTAGGGTTACTGTTAGGCTTGGGCCAAGGACTTTTAAAACCAGGAAGCCCTGTGCTCCAGGCACACTGCAGCTGTTCAAGGCATCCCAAGGGGAGTGCAAAAGTGACACAACTTGGCTGCCTCCACTGCTATTTCCATGAGACCATCCCGAACCATAGGCTGATTTTCCTTCCTAGCGTTGAGGTTTGAGTTAGGCCTAGGGTTAGAGATTTTAAACCAGAAAGCTCTGAGTTCCAAGAACACAGCAGCTGCGAAGGACTACCCAAGAAGGGCACAAAAGTACCACAACATGCCTGCCTCCACAGCTATTTCCTTGGGGACATCCCTAATTCCTGGCTGATTTGCCTTTCTCGTCGTCGGGTTGGGGTTAGGTAGGCCTTGTGCTAGGATTTTTAAAATCAGGAAGCCCAGACCTCCAGGCACACTGGAGCTGTGAAAGGCATCCAAAAGGGAGTGCAAAAGTGCCACAACATGGCTGCTTTCACAGCTTTTTCCTTAGGAAGAACCCTAATACCCGGCTGAGTTACCTTCCTAGGGTTACTGTTAGGCTTGGGCCTAGGACTTTTAAAACCAGGAAGCCCTGTGCTCCAGGCACACTGCAGCTGTTCAAGGCATCCCAACGGGAGTGCAAAAGTGACACAACTTGGCTGCCTCCTCTGCTATTTCCATGAGACCATCCCGAACCATAGGCTGATTTTCCTTCCTAGCGTTGAGGTTTGAGTTAGGCCTAGGGTTAGTGTTCTTTTAACCTGAAAGCCCTGAGTTCCAAGAAGACAGCAGCTGCGAAGGACTACCCAAGAAGAGCACAAAAGTACCACAACATGCCTGCCTCCACAGCTATTTCCTTGGGGACATCCCTAATTCCTGGCTGATTTGCCTTTCTCGTCGTCGGGTTGGGGTTAGGTAGGCCTTGTGCTAGGATTTTTAAAATCAGGAAGCCCAGACCTCCAGGCACACTGGAGCTGTGAAAGGCATCCAAAAGGGAGTGCAAAAGTGCCACAACATGGCTGCTTTCACAGCTTTTTCCTTAGGAAGAACCCTAATACCCGGCTGATTTACCTTCCTAGGGTTAGTGTTAGGCTTGGGCCAAGGACTTTTAAAACCAGGAAGCCCTGTGCTCCAGGCACACTGCAGCTGTTCAAGGCATCCCAACGGGAGTGCAAAAGTGACACAACTTGGCTGCCTCCACTGCTATTTCCATGAGACCATCCCCAACCATAGGCTGATTTTCATTCCTAGCGTTGAGTTTTGAGTTAGGCCTAGGGTTAGTGTTCTTTTAACCTGAAAGCCCTGAGTTCCAAGAAGACAGCAGCTGCGAAGGACTACCCAAGAAGAGCACAAAAGTACCACAACATGCCTGCCTCCCCAGCTATTTCATTGGGCACATCCCTAATTCCTGGCTGATTTGCCTTTCTCGTCGTCGGGTTGGGGTTAGGTAGGCCTTGTGCTAGGATTTTTAAAATCAGGAAGCCCAGACCTCCAGGCACACTGGAGCTGTGAAAGGCATCCAAAAGGGAGTGCAAAAGTGTCACAACATGGCTGCTTTCACAGCTTCTTCCTTGGCACCATCAGTATACCTAGGCTGATTTATCTGCCTAGGTTTATGGTTAGGGTTCAGCCTAGGGCTAGGATTTTTTGAACCAGGAAGCCCTGTGTTCCAGGCTTACTGTAGCTGCCAAAGGCATCCCAAAGGGAGCGCAGAAGTGCCAGAACATGGCTGCTTTCACAGCTTTTTCCTAAGGAAGAACCCTAATACCCGGCTGATTTACCTTCCTAGGGTTACTGTTAGGCTTGGGCAAAGGACTTTTAAAACCAGGAAGCCCTGTGCTCCAGGCACCCTGCAGCTGTTCAAGGCATCCCAAGGGGAGTGCAAAAGTGACACAACTTGGCTGCCTCCACTGCTATTTCCATGAGACCATCCCGAATCACAGGCTGATTTGCCTTCCTAGCGTTGAGGTTTGAGTTAGGCCTAGGGTTAGAGGTTTTTAACCAGAAAGCCCTGAGTTCCAAGAACACAGCAGCTGCGAAGGACTACCCAAGAAGAGCACAAAAGTACCACAACATGCCTGCCTCCACAGCTATTTCCTTGGGGACATCCCTAATTCCTGGCTGATTTGCCTTTCTCGTCGTCGGGTTGGGGTTAGGTAGGCCTTGTGCTAGGATTTTTAAAATCAGGAAGCCCAGACCTCCAGGCACACTGGAGCTGTGAAAGGCATCCAAAAGGGAGTGCAAAAGTGCCACAACATGGCTGCTTTCACAGCTTTTTCCTTAGGAAGAACCCTAATACCCGGCTGAGTTACCTTCCTAGGGTTACTGTTAGGCTTGGGCCTAGGACTTTTAAAACCAGGAAGCCCTGTGCTCCAGGCACACTGCAGCTGTTCAAGGCATCCCAACGGGAGTGCAAAAGTGACACAACTTGGCTGCCTCCTCTGCTATTTCCATGAGACCATCCCGAACCATAGGCTGATTTTCCTTCCTAGCGTTGAGGTTTGAGTTAGGCCTAGGGTTAGTGTTCTTTTAACCTGAAAGCCCTGAGTTCCAAGAAGACAGCAGCTGCGAAGGACTACCCAAGAAGAGCACAAAAGTACCACAACATGCCTGCCTCCACAGCTATTTCCTTGGGGACATCCCTAATTCCTGGCTGATTTGCCTTTCTCGTCGTCGGGTTGGGGTTAGGTAGGCCTTGTGCTAGGATTTTTAAAATCAGGAAGCCCAGACCTCCAGGCACACTGGAGCTGTGAAAGGCATCCAAAAGGGAGTGCAAAAGTGCCACAACATGGCTGCTTTCACAGCTTTTTCCTTAGGAAGAAGCCTAATACCCGGCTGATTTACCTTCCTAGGGTTACTGTTAGGCTTGGGCCAAGGACTTTTAAAACCAGGAAGCCCTGTGCTCCAGGCACACTGCAGCTGTTCAAGGCATCCCAACGGGAGTGCAAAAGTGACACAACTTGGCTGCCTCCACTGCTATTTCCATGAGACCATCCCCAACCATAGGCTGATTTTCATTCCTAGCGTTGAGTTTTGAGTTAGGCCTAGGGTTAGTGTTCTTTTAACCTGAAAGCCCTGAGTTCCAAGAAGACAGCAGCTGCGAAGGACTACCCAAGAAGAGCACAAAAGTACCACAACATGCCTGCCTCCCCAGCTATTTCATTGGGCACATCCCTAATTCCTGGCTGATTTGCCTTTCTCGTCGTCGGGTTGGGGTTAGGTAGGCCTTGTGCTAGGATTTTTAAAATCAGGAAGCCCAGAACTCCAGGCACACTGGAGCTGTGAAAGGCATCCAAAAGGGAGTGCAAAAGTGTCACAACATGGCTGCTTTCACAGCTTCTTCCTTGGCACCATCAGTATACCTAGGCTGATTTATCTGCCTAGGTTTTATTGTTAGGGTTCAGCCTAGGGCTAGGATTTTTTGAACCAGGAAGCCCTGTGTTCCAGGCTTACTGTAGCTGCCAAAGGCATCCCAAAGGGAGCGCAGAAGTGCCAGAACATGGCTGCTTTCACAGCTTTTTCCTAAGGAAGAACCCTAATACCCGGCTGATTTACCTTCCTAGGGTTACTGTTAGGCTTGGGCCAAGGACTTTTAAAACCAGGAAGCCCTGTGCTCCAGGCACCCTGCAGCTGTTCAAGGCATCCCAAGGGGAGTGCAAAAGTGACACAACTTGGCTGCCTCCACTGCTATTTCCATGAGACCATCCCGAATCACAGGCTGATTTGCCTTCCTAGCGTTGAAGTTTGAGTTAGGCCTAGGGTTAGTGTTCTTTTAACCTGAAAGCCCTGAGTTCCAAGAACACAGCAGCTGCGAAGGACTACCCAAGAAGAGCACAAAAGTACCACAACATGCCTGCCTCCACAGCTATTTCCTTGGGGACATCCCTAATTCCTGGCTGATTTGCCTTTCTCGTCGTCGGGTTGGGGTTAGGTAGGCCTTGTGCTAGGATTTTTAAAATCAGGAAGCCCAGACCTCCAGGCACACTGGAGCTGTGAAAGGCATCCAAAAGGGAGTGCAAAAGTGCCACAACATGGCTGCTTTCACAGCTTTTTCCTTAGGAAGAACCCTAATACCCGGCTGAGTTACCTTCCTAGGGTTACTGTTAGGCTTGGGCCTAGGACTTTTAAAACCAGGAAGCCCTGTGCTCCAGGCACACTGCAGCTGTTCAAGGCATCCCAACGGGAGTGCAAAAGTGACACAACTTGGCTGCCTCCTCTGCTATTTCCATGAGACCATCCCGAACCATAGGCTGATTTTCCTTCCTAGCGTTGAGGTTTGAGTTAGGCCTAGCGTTAGTGTTCTTTTAACCTGAAAGCTCTGAGTTCCAAGAAGACAGCAGCTGCGAAGGACTACCCAAGAAGAGCACAAAAGTACCACAACATGCCTGCCTCCACAGCTATTTCCTTGGGGACATCCCTAATTCCTGGCTGATTTGCCTTTCTCGTCGTCGGGTTGGGGTTAGGTAGGCCTTGTGCTAGGATTTTTAAAATCAGGAAGCCCAGACCTCCAGGCACACTGGAGCTGTGAAAGGCATCCAAAAGGGAGTGCAAAAGTGCCACAACATGGCTGCTTTCACAGCTTTTTCCTTAGGAAGAAGCCTAATACCCGGCTGATTTACCTTCCTAGGGTTACTGTTAGGCTTGGGCCAAGGACTTTTAAAACCAGGAAGCCCTGTGCTCCAGGCACACTGCAGCTGTTCAAGGCATCCCAAGGGGAGTGCAAAAGTGACACAACTTGGCTGCCTCCACTGCTATTTCCATGAGACCATCCCCAACCATAGGCTGATTTTCATTCCTAGCGTTGAGGTTTGAGTTAGGCCTACGGTTACTGTTCTTTTAACCTGAAAGCCCTGAGTTCCAAGAAGACAGCAGCTGCGAAGGACTACCCAAGAAGAGCACAAAAGTACCACAACATGCCTGCCTCCCCAGCTATTTCATTGGGCACATCCCTAATTCCTGGCTGATTTGCCTTTCTCGTCGTCGGGTTGGGGTTAGGTAGGCCTTGTGCTAGGATTTTTAAAATCAGGAAGCCCAGAACTCCAGGCACACTGGAGCTGTGAAAGGCATCCAAAAGGGAGTGCAAAAGTGTCACAACATGGCTGCTTTCACAGCTTCTTCCTTGGCACCATCAGTATACCTAGGCTGATTTATCTGCCTTGGTTTTATTGTTAGGGTTCAGCCTAGGGCTAGGATTTTTTGAACCAGGAAGCCCTGTGTTCCAGGCTTACTGTAGCTGCCAAAGGCATCCCAAAGGGAGCGCAGAAGTGCCAGAACATGGCTGCTTTCACAGCTTTTTCCTAAGGAAGAACCCTAATACCCGGCTGATTTACCTTCCTAGGGTTACTGTTAGGCTTGGGCAAAGGACTTTTAAAACCAGGAAGCCCTGTGCTCCAGGCACCCTGCAGCTGTTCAAGGCATCCCAAGGGGAGTGCAAAAGTGACACAACTTGGCTGCCTCCACTGCTATTTCCATGAGACCATCCCGAATCACAGGCTGATTTGCCTTCCTAGCGTTGAGGTTTGAGTTAGGCCTAGGGTTAGAGGTTTTTAACCAGAAAGCCCTGAGTTCCAAGAAGACAGCAGCTGCGAAGGACTACCCAAGAAGAGCACAAAAGTACCACAACATGCCTGCCTCCACAGCTATTTCCTTGGGGACATCCCTAATTCCTGGCTGATTTGCCTTTCTCGTCGTCGGGTTGGGGTTAGGTAGGCCTTGTGCTAGGATTTTTAAAATCAGGAAGCCCAGACCTCCAGGCACACTGGAGCTGTGAAAGGCATCCAAAAGGGAGTGCAAAAGTGCCACAACATGGCTGCTTTCACAGCGTTTTCCTTAGGAAGAACCCTAATACCCGGCTGAGTTACCTTCCTAGGGTTACTGTTAGGCTTGGGCCTAGGACTTTTAAAACCAGGAAGCCCTGTGCTCCAGGCGCACTGCAGCTGTTCAAGGCATCCCAACGGGAGTGCAAAAGTGACACAACTTGGCTGCCTCCTCTGCTATTTCCATGAGACCATCCCGAACCATAGGCTGATTTTCCTTCCTAGCGTTGAGGTTTGAGTTAGGCCTAGGGTTAGTGTTCTTTTAACCTGAAAGCCCTGAGTTCCAAGAACACAGCAGCTGCGAAGGACTACCCAAGAAGAGCACAAAAGTACCACAACATGCCTGCCTCCACAGCTATTTCCTTGGGGACATCCCTAATTCCTGGCTGATTTGCCTTTCTCGTTGTCGGGTTGGGGTTAGGTAGGCCTTGTGCTAGGATTTTTAAAATCAGGAAGCCCAGACCTCCAGGCACACTGGAGCTGTGAAAGGCATCCAAAAGGGAGTGCAAAAGTGCCACAACATGGCTGCTTTCACAGCGTTTTCCTTAGGAAGAACCCTAATACCCGGCTGATTTACCTTCCTAGGGTTACTGTTAGGCTTGGGCCAAGGACTTTTAAAAGCAGGAAGCCCTGTGCTCCAGGCACACTGCAGCTGTTCAAGGCATCCCAAGGGGAGTGCAAAAGTGACACAACTTGGCTGCCTCCACTGCTATTTCCATGAGACCATCCCCAACCATAGGCTGATTTTCATTCCTAGCGTTGAGGTTTGAGTTAGGCCTATGGTTACTGTTCTTTTAACCTGAAAGCTCTGAGTTCCAAGAAGACAGCAGCTGCGAAGGACTACCCAAGAAGAGCACAAAAGTACCACAACATGCCTGCCTCCCCAGCTATTTCATTGGGCACATCCCTAATTCCTGGCTGATTTGCCTTTCTCGTCGTCGGGTTGGGGTTAGGTAGGCCTTGTGCTAGGATTTTTAAAATCAGGAAGCCCAGACCTCCAGGCACACTGGAGCTGTGAAAGGCATCCAAAAGGGAGTGCAAAAGTGTCACAACATGGCTGCTTTCACAGCTTCTTCCTTGGCACCATCACTATACCTAGGCTGATTTATCTGCCTCGGTTTATGGTTAGGGTTCAGCCTAGGGCTAGGATTTTTTGAACCAGGAAGCCCTGTGTTCCAGGCTTACTGTAGCTGCCAAAGGCATCCCAAAGGGAGCGCAGAAGTGCCAGAACATGGCTGCTTTCACAGCTTTTTCCTAAGGAAGAACCCTAATACCCGGCTGATTTACCTTCCTAGGGTTACTGTTAGGCTTGGGCAAAGGACTTTTAAAAGCAGGAAGCCCTGTGCTCCAGGCACCCTGCAGCTGTTCAAGGCATCCCAAGGGGAGTGCAAAAGTGACACAACTTGGCTGCCTCCACTGCTATTTCCATGAGACCATCCCGAAGCACAGGCTGATTTGCCTTCCTAGCGTTGAGGTTTGAGTTAGGCCTAGGGTTAGAGGTTTTTAACCAGAAAGCCCTGAGTTCCAAGAACACAGCAGCTGCGAAGGACTACCCAAGAAGGGCACAAAAGTACCACAACATGCCTGCCTCCACAGCTATATCCTTGGGGACATCCCTAATTCCTGGCTCATTTGCCTTTCTCGTCGTCGGGTTGGGGTTAGGTAGGCCTTGTGCTAGGATTTTTAAAATCAGGAAGCCCAGACCTCCAGGCACACTGGAGCTGTGAAAGGCATCCAAAAGGGAGTGCAAAAGTGCCACAACATGGCTGCTTTCACAGCGTTTTCCTTAGGAAGAACCCAAATACCCAGCTGATTTACCTTCCTAGGGTTACTGTTAGGCTTGGGCCAAGGACTTTTAAAACCAGGAAGCCCTGTGCTCCAGGCACACTGCAGCTGTTCAAGGCATCCCAACGGGAGTGCAAAAGTGACACAACTTGGCTGCCTCCACTGCTATTTCCATGAGACCATCCCCAACCTTAGGCTGGTTTTCCTTCCTAGCGTTGAGTTTTGAGTTAGGCCTAGGGTTAGTGTTCTTTTAACCTGAAAGCCCTGAGTTCCAAGAACACAGCAGCTGCGAAGGACTACCCAAGAAGAGCACAAAAGTACCACAACATGCCTGCCTCCACAGCTATTTCCTTGGGGACATCCCTAATTCCTGGCTGATTTGCCTTTCTCGTCGTCGGGTTGGGGTTAGGTAGGCCTTGTGCTAGGATTTTTAAAATCAGGAAGCCCAGACCTCCAGGCACACTGGAGCTGTGAAAGGCATCCAAAAGGGAGTGCAAAAGTGCCACAACATGGCTGCTTTCACAGCGTTTTCCTTAGGAAGAACCCTAATACCCGGCTGATTTACCTTCCTAGGGTTACTGTTAGGCTTGGGCCAAGGACTTTTAAAACCAGGAAGCCCTGTGCTCCAGGCACACTGCAGCTGTTCAAGGCATCCCAACGGGAGTGCAAAAGTGACACAACTTGGCTGCCTCCACTGCTATTTCCATGAGACCATCCCCAACCATAGGCTGATTTTCCTTCCTAGCGTTGAGGTTTGAGTTAGGCCTAGGGTTAGAGATTTTTAACCAGAAAGCTCTGAGTTCCAAGAACACAGCAGCTGCGAAGGACTACCCAAGAAGAGCACAAAAGTACCACAACATGCCTGCCTCCACAGCTATTTCCTTGGGGACATCCCTAATTCCTGGCTGATTTGCCTTTCTCGTCGTCGGGTTGGGGTTAGGTAGGCCTTGTGCTAGGATTTTTAAAATCAGGAAGCCCAGACCTCCAGGCACACTGGAGCTGTGAAAGGCATCCAAAAGGGAGTGCAAAAGTGCCACAACATGGCTGCTTTCACAGCTTTTTCCTTAGGAAGAACCCTAATAACCGGCTGAGTTACCTTCCTAGGGTTACTGTTAGGCTTGGGCCAAGGACTTTTAAAACCAGGAAGCCCTGTGCTCCAGGCACACTGCAGCTGTTCAAGGCATCCCAACGGGAGTGCAAAAGTGACACAACTTGGCTGCCTCCTCTGCTATTTCCATGAGACCATCCCGAACCATAGGCTGATTTTCCTTCCTAGCGTTGAGGTTTGAGTTAGGCCTAGGGTTAGTGTTCTTTTAACCTGAAAGCCCTGAGTTCCAAGAAGACAGCAGCTGCGAAGGACTACCCAAGAAGAGCACAAAAGTACCACAACATGCCTGCCTCCACAGCTATTTCCTTGGGGACATCCCTAATTCCTGGCTGATTTGCCTTTCTCGTCGTCGGGTTGGGGTTAGGTAGGCCTTGTGCTAGGATTTTGAAAATCAGGAAGCCCAGACCTCCAGGCACACTGGAGCTGTGAAAGGCATCCAAAAGGGAGTGCAAAAGTGCCACAACATGGCTGCTTTCACAGCTTTTTCCTTAGGAAGAAGCCTAATACCCGGCTGAGTTACCTTCCTAGGGTTACTGTTAGGCTTGGGCCAAGGACTTTTAAAACCAGGAAGCCCTGTGCTCCAGGCACACTGCAGCTGTTCAAGGCATCCCAACGGGAGTGCAAAAGTGACACAACTTGGCTGCCTCCACTGCTATTTCCATGAGACCATCCTGAACCATAGGCTGATTTTCATTCCTAGCGTTGAGGTTTGAGTTAGGCCTATGGTTAGTGTTCTTTTAACCTGAAAGCCCTGAGTTCCAAGAAGACAGCAGCTGCGAAGGACTACCCAAGAAGAGCACAAAAGTATCACAACATGCCTGCCTCCACAGCTATTTTCTTGGGGACATCCCTAATTCCTGGCTGATTTGCCTTTCTCGTCGTCGGGTTGGGGTTAGGTAGGCCTTGTGCTAGGATTTTTAAAATCAGGAAGCCCAGACCTCCAGGCACACTGGAGCTGTGAAAGGCATCCAAAAGGGAGTGCAAAAGTGCCACAACATGGCTGCTTTCACAGCGTTTTCCTTAGGAAGAACCCAAATACCCAGCTGATTTACCTTCCTAGGGTTACTGTTAGGCTTGGGCCAAGGACTTTTAAAACCAGGAAGCCCTGTGCTCCAGGCACACTGCAGCTGTTCAAGGCATCCCAAGGGGAGTGCAAAAGTGACACAACTTGGCTGCCTCCACTGCTATTTCCATGAGACCATCCCCAACCTTAGGCTGGTTTTCCTTCCTAGCGTTGTGTTTTGAGTTAGGCCTAGGGTTAGTGTTCTTTTAACCTGAAAGCCCTGAGTTCCAAGAACACAGCAGCTGCGAAGGACTACCCAAGAAGAGCACAAAAGTACCACAACATGCCTGCCTCCACAGCTATTTCCTTGGGGACATCCCTAATTCCTGGCTGATTTGCCTTTCTCGTCGTCGGGTTGGGGTTAGGTAGGCCTTGTGCTAGGATTTTTAAAATCAGGAAGCCCAGACCTCCAGGCACACTGGAGCTGTGAAAGGCATCCAAAAGGGAGTGCAAAAGTGCCACAACATGGCTGCTTTCACAGCTTTTTCCTTAGGAAGAAGCCTAATACCCGGCTGATGTACCTTCCTAGGGTTACTGTTAGGCTTGGGCCAAGGACTTTTAAAACCAGGAAGCCCTGTGCTCCAGGCACACTGCAGCTGTTCAAGGCATCCCAACGGGAGTGCAAAAGTGACACAACTTGGCTGCCTCCACTGCTATTTCCATGAGACCATCCCGAACCATAGGCTGATTTTCCTTCCTAGCGTTGAGGTTTGAGTTAGGCCTAGGGTTAGAGATTTTTAACCAGAAAGCTCTGAGTTCCAAGAACACAGCAGCTGCGAAGGACTACCCAAGAAGAGCACAAAAGTACCACAACATGCCTGCCTCCACAGCTATTTCCTTGGGGACATCCCTAATTCCTGGCTGATTTGCCTTTCTCGTCGTCGGGTTGGGGTTAGGTAGGCCTTGTGCTAGGATTTTTAAAATCAGGAAGCCCAGACCTCCAGGCACACTGGAGCTGTGAAAGGCATCCAAAAGGGAGTGCAAAAGTGCCACAACATGGCTGCTTTCACAGCGTTTTCCTTAGGAAGAACCCAAATACCCAGCTGATTTACCTTCCTAGGGTTACTGTTAGGCTTGGGCCAAGGACTTTTAAAACCAGGAAGCCCTGTGCTCCAGGCACACTGCAGCTGTTCAAGGCATCCCAACGGGAGTGCAAAAGTGACACAACTTGGCTGCCTCCACTGCTATTTCCATGAGACCATCCCCAACCTTAGGCTGGTTTTCCTTCCTAGCGTTGAGTTTTGAGTTAGGCCTATGGTTAGTGTTCTTTTAACCTGAAAGCCCTGAGTTCCAAGAACACAGCAGCTGCGAAGGACTACCCAAGAAGAGCACAAAAGTACCACAACATGCCTGCCTCCACAGCTATTTCCTTGGGGACATCCCTAATTCCTGGCTGATTTGCCTTTCTCGTCGTCGGGTTGGGGTTAGGTAGGCCTTGTGCTAGGATTTTTAAAATCAGGAAGCCCAGACCTCCAGGCACACTGGAGCTGTGAAAGGCATCCAAAAGGGAGTGCAAAAGTGCCACAACATGGCTGCTTTCACAGCTTTTTCCTTAGGAAGAACCCTAATACCCGGCTGAGTTACCTTCCTAGGGTTACTGTTAGGCTTGGGCCTAGGACTTTTAAAACCAGGAAGCCCTGTGCTCCAGGCGCACTGCAGCTGTTCAAGGCATCCCAACGGGAGTGCAAAAGTGACACAACTTGGCTGCCTCCTCTGCTATTTCCATGAGACCATCCCGAACCATAGGCTGATTTTCCTTCCTAGCGTTGAGGTTTTAGTTAGGCCTAGGGTTAGTGTTCTTTTAACCTGAAAGCCCTGAGTTCCAAGAAGACAGCAGCTGCGAAGGACTACCCAAGAAGAGCACAAAAGTACCACAACATGCCTGCCTCCACAGCTATTTCCTTGGGGACATCCCTAATTCCTGGCTCATTTGCCTTTCTCGTTGTCGGGTTGGGGTTAGGTAGGCCTTGTGCTAGGATTTTTAAAATCAGGAAGCCCAGACCTCCAGGCACACTGGAGCTGTGAAAGGCATCCAAAAGGGAGTGCAAAAGTGCCACAACATGGCTGCTTTCACAGCGTTTTCCTTAGGAAGAACCCTAATACCCGGCTGATTTACCTTCCTAGGGTTACTGTTAGGCTTGGGCCAAGGACTTTTAAAAGCAGGAAGCCCTGTGCTCCAGGCACACTGCAGCTGTTCAAGGCATCCCAAGGGGAGTGCAAAAGTGACACAACTTGGCTGCCTCCACTGCTATTTCCATGAGACCATCCCCAACCATAGGCTGATTTTCATTCCTAGCGTTGAGGTTTGAGTTAGGCCTATGGTTACTGTTCTTTTAACCTGAAAGCCCTGAGTTCCAAGAAGACAGCAGCTGCGAAGGACTACCCAAGAAGAGCACAAAAGTACCACAACATGCCTGCCTCCCCAGCTATTTCATTGGGCACATCCCTAATTCCTGGCTGATTTGCCTTTCTCGTCGTCGGGTTGGGGTTAGGTAGGCCTTGTGCTAGGATTTTTAAAATCAGGAAGCCCAGACCTCCAGGCACACTGGAGCTGTGAAAGGCATCCAAAAGGGAGTGCAAAAGTGTCACAACATGGCTGCTTTCACAGCTTCTTCCTTGGCACCATCACTATACCTAGGCTGATTTATCTGCCTAGGTTTATGGTTAGGGTTCAGCCTAGGGCTAGGATTTTTTGAACCAGGAAGCCCTGTGTTCCAGGCTTACTGTAGCTGCCAAAGGCATCCCAAAGGGAGCGCAGAAGTGCCAGAACATGGCTGCTTTCACAGCTTTTTCCTAAGGAAGAACCCTAATACCCGGCTGATTTACCTTCCTAGGGTTACTGTTAGGCTTGGGCAAAGGACTTTTAAAAGCAGGAAGCCCTGTGCTCCAGGCACCCTGCAGCTGTTCAAGGCATCCCAAGGGGAGTGCAAAAGTGACACAACTTGGCTGCCTCCACTGCTATTTCCATGAGACCATCCCGAAGCACAGGCTGATTTGCCTTCCTAGCGTTGAGGTTTGAGTTAGGCCTAGGGTTAGAGGTTTTTAACCAGAAAGCCCTGAGTTCCAAGAAGACAGCAGCTGCGAAGGACTACCCAAGAAGGGCACAAAAGTACCACAACATGCCTGCCTCCACAGCTATATCCTTGGGGACATCCCTAATTCCTGGCTCATTTGCCTTTCTCGTCGTCGGGTTGGGGTTAGGTAGGCCTTGTGCTAGGATTTTTAAAATCAGGAAGCCCAGACCTCCAGGCACACTGGAGCTGTGAAAGGCATCCAAAAGGGAGTGCAAAAGTGCCACAACATGGCTGCTTTCACAGCGTTTTCCTTAGGAAGAACCCAAATACCCAGCTGATTTACCTTCCTAGGGTTACTGTTAGGCTTGGGCCAAGGACTTTTAAAACCAGGAAGCCCTGTGCTCCAGGCACACTGCAGCTGTTCAAGGCATCCCAACGGGAGTGCAAAAGTGACACAACTTGGCTGCCTCCACTGCTATTTCCATGAGACCATCCCCAACCTTAGGCTGGTTTTCCTTCCTAGCGTTGAGTTTTGAGTTAGGCCTAGGGTTAGTGTTCTTTTAACCTGAAAGCCCTGCGTTCCAAGAAGACAGCAGCTGCGAAGGACTACCCAAGAAGAGCACAAAAGTACCACAACATGCCTGCCTCCACAGCTATTTCCTTGGGGACATCCCTAATTCCTGGCTGATTTGCCTTTCTCGTCGTCGGGTTGGGGTTAGGTAGGCCTTGTGCTAGGATTTTGAAAATCAGGAAGCCCAGACCTCCAGGCACACTGGAGCTGTGAAAGGCATCCAAAAGGGAGTGCAAAAGTGCCACAACATGGCTGCTTTCACAGCGTTTTCCTTAGGAAGAACCCTAATACCCGGCTGATTTACCTTCCTAGGGTTACTGTTAGGCTTGGGCCAAGGACTTTTAAAACCAGGAAGCCCTGTGCTCCAGGCACACTGCAGCTGTTCAAGGCATCCCAACGGGAGTGCAAAAGTGACACAACTTGGCTGCCTCCACTGCTATTTCCATGAGACCATCCCCAACCATAGGCTGATTTTCCTTCCTAGCGTTGAGGTTTGAGTTAGGCCTAGGGTTAGAGATTTTTAACCAGAAAGCTCTGAGTTCCAAGAACACAGCAGCTGCGAAGGACTACCCAAGAAGAGCACAAAAGTACCACAACATGCCTGCCTCCACAGCTATTTCCTTGGGGACATCCCTAATTCCTGGCTGATTTGCCTTTCTTGTCGTCGGGTTGGGGTTAGGTAGGCCTTGTGCTAGGATTTTTAAAATCAGGAAGCCCAGACCTCCAGGCACACTGGAGCTGTGAAAGGCATCCAAAAGGGAGTGCAAAAGTGCCACAACATGGCTGCTTTCACAGCTTTTTCCTTAGGAAGAACCCTAATAACCGGCTGAGTTACCTTCCTAGGGTTACTGTTAGGCTTGGGCCAAGGACTTTTAAAACCAGGAAGCCCTGTGCTCCAGGCACACTGCAGCTGTTCAAGGCATCCCAACGGGAGTGCAAAAGTGACACAACTTGGCTGCCTCCTCTGCTATTTCCATGAGACCATCCCGAACCATAGGCTGATTTTCCTTCCTAGCGTTGAGGTTTGAGTTAGGCCTAGGGTTAGTGTTCTTTTAACCTGAAAGCCCTGAGTTCCAAGAAGACAGCAGCTGCGAAGGACTACCCAAGAAGAGCACAAAAGTACCACAACATGCCTGCCTCCAAAGCTATTTCCTTGGGGACATCCCTAATTCCTGGCTGATTTGCCTTTCTCGTCGTCGGGTTGGGGTTAGGTAGGCCTTGTGCTAGGATTTTGAAAATCAGGAAGCCCAGACCTCCAGGCACACTGGAGCTGTGAAAGGCATCCAAAAGGGAGTGCAAAAGTGCCACAACATGGCTGCTTTCACAGCTTTTTCCTTAGGAAGAAGCCTAATACCCGGCTGAGTTACCTTCCTAGGGTTACTGTTAGGCTTGGGCCAAGGACTTTTAAAACCAGGAAGCCCTGTGCTCCAGGCACACTGCAGCTGTTCAAGGCATCCCAACGGGAGTGCAAAAGTGACACAACTTGGCTGCCTCCACTGCTATTTCCATGAGACCATCCCCAACCATAGGCTGATTTTCATTCCTAGCGTTGAGGTTTGAGTTAGGCCTATGGTTACTGTTCTTTTAACCTGAAAGCCCTGAGTTCCAAGAAGACAGCAGCTGCGAAGGACTACCCAAGAAGAGCACAAAAGTATCACAACATGCCTGCCTCCACAGCTATTTTCTTGGGGACATCCCTAATTCCTGGCTGATTTGCCTTTCTCGTCGTCGGGTTGGGGTTAGGTAGGCCTTGTGCTAGGATTTTTAAAATCAGGAAGCCCAGACCTCCAGGCACACTGGAGCTGTGAAAGGCATCCAAAAGGGAGTGCAAAAGTGCCACAACATGGCTGCTTTCACAGCGTTTTCCTTAGGAAGAACCCAAATACCCAGCTGATTTACCTTCCTAGGGTTACTGTTAGGCTTGGGCCAAGGACTTTGAAAACCAGGAAGCCCTGTGCTCCAGGCACACTGCAGCTGTTCAAGGCATCCCAACGCGAGTGCAAAAGTGACACAACTTGGCTGCCTCCACTGCTATTTCCATGAGACCATCCCCAACCTTAGGCTGGTTTTCCTTCCTAGCGTTGTGTTTTGAGTTAGGCCTAGGGTTAGTGTTCTTTTAACCTGAAAGCCCTGAGTTCCAAGAACACAGCAGCTGCGAAGGACTACCCAAGAAGAGCACAAAAGTACCACAACATGCCTGCCTCCACAGCTATTTCCTTGGGGACATCCCTAATTCTTGGCTGATTTGCCTTTCTCGTCGTCGGGTTGGGGTTAGGTAGGCCTTGTGCTAGGATTTTTAAAATCAGGAAGCCCAGACCTCCAGGCACACTGGAGCTGTGAAAGGCATCCAAAAGGGAGTGCAAAAGTGCCACAACATGGCTGCTTTCACAGCTTTTTCCTTAGGAAGAAGCCTAATACCCGGCTGATGTACCTTCCTAGGGTTACTGTTAGGCTTGGGCCAAGGACTTTTAAAACCAGGAAGCCCTGTGCTCCAGGCACACTGCAGCTGTTCAAGGCATCCCAACGGGAGTGCAAAAGTGACACAACTTGGCTGCCTCCACTGCTATTTCCATGAGACCATCCCGAACCATAGGCTGATTTTCCTTCCTAGCGTTGAGGTTTGAGTTAGGCCTAGGGTTAGAGATTTTTAACCAGAAAGCTCTGAGTTCCAAGAACACAGCAGCTGCGAAGGACTACCCAAGAAGAGCACAAAAGTACCACAACATGCCTGCCTCCACAGCTATTTCCTTGGGGACATCCCTAATTCCTGGCTGATTTGCCTTTCTCGTCGTCGGGTTGGGGTTAGGTAGGCCTTGTGCTAGGATTTTTAAAATCAGGAAGCCCAGACCTCCAGGCACACTGGAGCTGTGAAAGGCATCCAAAAGGGAGTGCAAAAGTGCCACAACATGGCTGCTTTCACAGCGTTTTCCTTAGGAAGAACCCAAATACCCAGCTGATTTACCTTCCTAGGGTTACTGTTAGGCTTGGGCCAAGGACTTTTAAAACCAGGAAGCCCTGTGCTCCAGGCACACTGCAGCTGTTCAAGGCATCCCAACGGGAGTGCAAAAGTGACACAACTTGGCTGCCTCCACTGCTATTTCCATGAGACCATCCCCAACCTTAGGCTGGTTTTCCTTCCTAGCGTTGAGTTTTGAGTTAGGCCTATGGTTAGTGTTCTTTTAACCTGAAAGCCCTGAGTTCCAAGAACACAGCAGCTGCGAAGGACTACCCAAGAAGAGCACAAAAGTACCACAACATGCCTGCCTCCACAGCTATTTCCTTGGGGACATCCCTAATTCCTGGCTGATTTGCCTTTCTCGTCGTCGGGTTGGGGTTAGGTAGGCCTTGTGCTAGGATTTTTAAAATCAGGAAGCCCAGACCTCCAGGCACACTGGAGCTGTGAAAGGCATCCAAAAGGGAGTGCAAAAGTGCCACAACATGGCTGCTTTCACAGCTTTTTCCTTAGGAAGAACCCTAATACCCGGCTGAGTTACCTTCCTAGGGTTACTGTTAGGCTTGGGCCTAGGACTTTTAAAACCAGGAAGCCCTGTGCTCCAGGCACACTGCAGCTGTTCAAGGCATCCCAACGGGAGTGCAAAAGTGACACAACTTGGCTGCCTCCTCTGCTATTTCCATGAGACCATCCCGAACCATAGGCTGATTTTCCTTCCTAGCGTTGAGGTTTGAGTTAGGCCTAGGGTTAGTGTTCTTTTAACCTGAAAGCCCTGAGTTCCAAGAACACAGCAGCTGCGAAGGACTACCCAAGAAGAGCACAAAAGTACCACAACATGCCTGCCTCCACAGCTATTTCCTTGGGGACATCCCTAATTCCTGGCTGATTTGCCTTTCTCGTCGTCGGGTTGGGGTTAGGTAGGCCTTGTGCTAGAGTTTGTAAAATCAGGAAGCCCAGACCTCCAGGCACACTGGAGCTGTGAAAGGCATCCAAAAGGGAGTGCAAAAGTGCCACAACATGGCTGCTTTCACAGCTTTTTCCTTAGGAAGAACCCTAATACCCGGCTGATTTACCTTCCTAGGGTTACTGTTAGGCTTGGGCCAAGGACTTTTAAAAGCAGGAAGCCCTGTGCTCCAGGCACACTGCAGCTGTTCAAGGCATCCCAAGGGGAGTGCAAAAGTGACACAACTTGGCTGCCTCCACTGCTATTTCCATGAGACCATCCCCAACCATAGGCTGATTTTCATTCCTAGCGTTGAGGTTTGAGTTAGGCCTATGGTTACTGTTCTTTTAACCTGAAAGCCCTGAGTTCCAAGAAGACAGCAGCTGCGAAGGACTACCCAAGAAGAGCACAAAAGTACCACAACATGCCTGCCTCCCCAGCTATTTCATTGGGCACATCCCTAATTCCTGGCTGATTTGCCTTTCTCGTCGTCGGGTTGGGGTTAGGTAGGCCTTGTGCTAGGATTTTTAAAATCAGGAAGCCCAGACCTCCAGGCACACTGGAGCTGTGAAAGGCATCCAAAAGGGAGTGCAAAAGTGTCACAACATGGCTGCTTTCACAGCTTCTTCCTTGGCACCATCAGTATACCTAGGCTGATTTATCTGCCTAGGTTTATGGTTAGGGTTCAGCCTAGGGCTAGGATTTTTTGAACCAGGAAGCCCTGTGTTCCAGGCTTACTGTAGCTGCCAAAGGCATCCCAAAGGGAGCGCAGAAGTGCCAGAACATGGCTGCTTTCACAGCTTTTTCCTAAGGAAGAACCCTAATACCCGGCTGATTTACCTTCCTAGGGTTACTGTTAGGCTTGGGCAAAGGACTTTTAAAACCAGGAAGCCCTGTGCTCCAGGCACCCTGCAGCTGTTCAAGGCATCCCAAGGGGAGTGCAAAAGTGACACAACTTGGCTGCCTCCACTGCTATTTCCATGAGACCATCCCGAAGCACAGGCTGATTTGCCTTCCTAGCGTTGAGGTTTGAGTTAGGCCTAGGGTTAGAGGTTTTTAACCAGAAAGCCCTGAGTTCCAAGAACACAGCAGCTGCGAAGGACTACCCAAGAAGGGCACAAAAGTACCACAACATGCCTGCCTCCACAGCTATTTTCTTGGGGACATCCCTAATTCCTGGCTCATTTGCCTTTCTCGTCGTCGGGTTGGGGTTAGGTAGGCCTTGTGCTAGGATTTTTAAAATCAGGAAGCCCAGACCTCCAGGCACACTGGAGCTGTGAAAGGCATCCAAAAGGGAGTGCAAAAGTGCCACAACATGGCTGCTTTCACAGCTTTTTCCTTAGGAAGAAGCCTAATACCCGGCTGATTTACCTTCCTAGGGTTACTGTTAGGCTTGGGCCAAGGACTTTGAAAACCAGGAAGCCCTGTGCTCCAGGCACACTGCAGCTGTTCAAGGCATCCCAACGGGAGTGCAAAAGTGACACAACTTGGCTGCCTCCACTGCTATTTCCATGAGACCATCCCCAACCTTAGGCTGGTTTTCCTTCCTAGCATTGAGTTTTGAGTTAGGCCTATGGTTACTGTTCTTTTAACCAGAAAGCCCTGAGTTCCAAGAAGACAGCAGCTGCGAAGGACTACCCAAGAAGAGCACAAAAGTACCACAACATGCCTGCCTCCACAGCTATTTCATTAGGCACATCCCTAATTCCTGGCTGATTTGCCTTTCTCGTCGTCGGGTTGGGGTTAGGTAGGCCTTGTGCTAGGATTTTTAAAATCAGGAAGCCCAGACCTCCAGGCACACTGGAGCTGTGAAAGGCATCCAAAAGGGAGTGCAAAAGTGTCACAACATGGCTGCTTTCACAGCTTCTTCCTTGGCACCATCAGTATACCTAGGCTGATTTATCTGCCTAGGTTTATGGTTAGGGTTCAGCCTAGGGCTAGGATTTTTTGAACCAGGAAGCCCTGTGTTCCAGGCTTACTGTAGCTGCCAAAGGCATCCCAAAGGGAGCGCAGAAGTGCCAGAACATGGCTGCTTTCACAGCTTTTTCCTAAGGAAGAACCCTAATACCCGGCTGATTTACCTTCCTAGGGTTACTGTTAGGCTTGGGCCAAGGACTTTTAAAACCAGGAAGCCCTGTGCTCCAGGCACCCTGCAGCTGTTCAAGGCATCCCAAGGAGAGTGCAAAAGTGACACAACTTGGCTGCCTCCACTGCTATTTCCATGAGACCATCCCGAATCACAGGCTGATTTGCCTTCCTAGCGTTGAGGTTTGAGTTAGGCCTAGGGTTAGAGGTTTTTAACCAGAAAGCCCTGAGTTCCAAGAAGACAGCAGCTGCGAAGGACTACCCAAGAAGAGCACAAAAGTACCACAACATGCCTGCCTCCACAGCTATTTTCTTGGGGACATCCCTAATTCCTGGCTCATTTGCCTTTCTCGTCGTCGGGTTGGGGTTAGGTAGGCCTTGTGCTAGGATTTTTAAAATCAGGAAGCCCAGACCTCCAGGCACACTGGAGCTGTGAAAGGCATCCAAAAGGGAGTGCAAAAGTGCCACAACATGGCTGCTTTCACAGCGTTTTCCTTAGGAAGAACCCAAATACCCAGCTGATTTACCTTCCTAGGGTTACTGTTAGGCTTGGGCCAAGGACTTTTAAAACCAGGAAGCCCTGTGCTCCAGGCACACTGCAGCTGTTCAAGGCATCCCAACGGGAGTGCAAAAGTGACACAACTTGGCTGCCTCCACTACTATTTCCATGAGACCATCCCCAACCTTAGGCTGGTTTTCCTTCCTAGCGTTGAGTTTTGAGTTAGGCCTAGGGTTAGTGTACTTTTAACCTGAAAGCCCTGAGTTCCAAGAAGACAGCAGCTGCGAAGGACTACCCAAGAAGAGCACAAAAGTACCACAACATGCCTGCCTCCACAGCTATTTCCTTGGGGACATCCCTAATTCCTGGCTCATTTGCCTTTCTCGTCGTCGGGTTGGGGTTAGGTAGGCCTTGTGCTAGGATTTTTAAAATCAGGAAGCCCAGACCTCCAGGCACACTGGAGCTGTGAAAGGCATCGTAAATGGAGTGCAAAAGTGCCACAACATGGCTGCTTTCACAGCGTTTTCCTTAGGAAGAACCCTAATACCCGGCTGATTTACCTTCCTAGGGTTACTGTTAGGCTTGGGCCAAGGACTTTTAAAACCAGGAAGCCCTGTGCTCCAGGCACACTGCAGCTGTTCAAGGCATCCCAACGGGAGTGCAAAAGTGACACAACTTGGCTGCCTCCACTGCTATTTCCATGAGACCATCCCCAACCATAGGCTGATTTGCCTTCCTAGCGTTGAGGTTTGAGTTAGGCCTAGGGTTAGAGGTTTTTAACCAGAAAGCCCTGAGTTCCAAGAAGACAGCAGCTGCGAAGGACTACCCAAGAAGAGCACAAAAGTACCACAACATGCCTGCCTCCACAGCTATTTTCTTGGGGACATCCCTAATTCCTGGCTGATTTGCCTTTCTCGTCGTCGGGTTGGGGTTAGGTAGGCCTTGTGCTAGGATTTTTAAAATCAGGAAGCCCAGACCTCCAGGCACACTGGAGCTGTGAAAGGCATCCAAAAGGGAGTGCAAAAGTGCCACAACATGGCTGCTTTCACAGCGTTTTCCTTAGGAAGAACCCAAATACCCAGCTGATTTACCTTCCTAGGGTTACTGTTAGGCTTGGGCCAAGGACTTTGAAAACCAGGAAGCCCTGTGCTCCAGGCACACTGCAGCTGTTCAAGGCATCCCAACGGGAGTGCAAAAGTGACACAACTTGGCTGCCTCCACTGCTATTTCCATGAGACCATCCCCAACCTTAGGCTGGTTTTCCTTCCTAGCATTGAGTTTTGAGTTAGGCCTATGGTTACTGTTCTTTTAACCAGAAAGCCCTGAGTTCCAAGAAGACAGCAGCTGCGAAGGACTACCCAAGAAGAGCACAAAAGTACCACAACATGCCTGCCTCCCCAGCTATTTCATTAGGCACATCCCTAATTCCTGGCTGATTTGCCTTTCTCGTCGTCGGGTTGGGGTTAGGTAGGCCTTGTGCTAGGATTTTTAAAATCAGGAAGCCCAGACCTCCAGGCACACTGGAGCTGTGAAAGGCATCCAAAAGGGAGTGCAAAAGTGTCACAACATGGCTGCTTTCACAGCTTCTTCCTTGGCACCATCAGTATACCTAGGCTGATTTATCTGCCTAGGTTTATGGTTAGGGTTCAGCCTAGGGCTAGGATTTTTTGAACCAGGAAGCCCTGTGTTCCAGGCTTACTGTAGCTGCCAAAGGCATCCCAAAGGGAGCGCAGAAGTGCCAGAACATGGCTGCTTTCACAGCTTTTTCCTAAGGAAGAACCCTAATACCCGGCTGATTTACCTTCCTAGGGTTACTGTTAGGCTTGGGCCAAGGACTTTTAAAACCAGGAAGCCCTGTGCTCCAGGCACCCTGCAGCTGTTCAAGGCATCCCAAGGAGAGTGCAAAAGTGACACAACTTGGCTGCCTCCACTGCTATTTCCATGAGACCATCCCGAATCACAGGCTGATTTGCCTTCCTAGCGTTGAGGTTTGAGTTAGGCCTAGGGTTAGAGGTTTTTAACCAGAAAGCCCTGAGTTCCAAGAAGACAGCAGCTGCGAAGGACTACCCAAGAAGAGCACAAAAGTACCACAACATGCCTGCCTCCACAGCTATTTTCTTGGGGACATCCCTAATTCCTGGCTCATTTGCCTTTCTCGTCGTCGGGTTGGGGTTAGGTAGGCCTTGTGCTAGGATTTTTAAAATCAGGAAGCCCAGACCTCCAGGCACACTGGAGCTGTGAAAGGCATCCAAAAGGGAGTGCAAAAGTGCCACAACATGGCTGCTTTCACAGCGTTTTCCTTAGGAAGAACCCTAATACCCGGCTGATTTACCTTCCTAGGGTTACTGTTAGGCTTGGGCCAAGGACTTTTAAAACCAGGAAGCCCTGTGCTCCAGGCACACTGCAGCTGTTCAAGGCATCCCAACGGGAGTGCAAAAGTGACACAACTTGGCTGCCTCCACTGCTATTTCCATGAGACCATCCCCAACCATAGGCTGATTTGCCTTCCTAGCGTTGAGGTTTGAGTTAGGCCTAGGGTTAGAGGTTTTTAACCAGAAAGCCCTGAGTTCCAAGAAGACAGCAGCTGCGAAGGACTACCCAAGAAGAGCACAAAAGTACCACAACATGCCTGCCTCCACAGCTATTTTCTTGGGGACATCCCTAATTCCTGGCTGATTTGCCTTTCTCGTCGTCGGGTTGGGGTTAGGTAGGCCTTGTGCTAGGATTTTTAAAATCAGGAAGCCCAGACCTCCAGGCACACTGGAGCTGTGAAAGGCATCCAAAAGGGAGTGCAAAAGTGCCACAACATGGCTGCTTTCACAGCGTTTTCCTTAGGAAGAACCCAAATACCCAGCTGATTTACCTTCCTAGGGTTACTGTTAGGCTTGGGCCAAGGACTTTTAAAACCAGGAAGCCCTGTGCTCCAGGCACACTGCAGCTGTTCAAGGCATCCCAACGGGAGTGCAAAAGTGACACAACTTGGCTGCCTCCACTGCTATTTCCATGAGACCATCCCCAACCATAGGCTGATTTTCCTTCCTAGCGTTGAGGTTTGAGTTAGGCCTAGGGTTAGAGATTTTTAACCAGAAAGCTCTGAGTTCCAAGAACACAGCAGCTGCGAAGGACTACCCAAGAAGAGCACAAAAGTACCACAACATGCCTGCCTCCACAGCTATTTCCTTGGGGACATCCCTAATTCCTGGCTGATTTGCCTTTCTTGTCGTCGGGTTGGGGTTAGGTAGGCCTTGTGCTAGGATTTTTAAAATCAGGAAGCCCAGACCTCCAGGCACACTGGAGCTGTGAAAGGCATCGTAAATGGAGTGCAAAAGTGCCACAACATGGCTGCTTTCACAGCGTTTTCCTTAGGAAGAACCCTAATACCCGGCTGATTTACCTTCCTAGGGTTACTGTTAGGCTTGGGCCAAGGACTTTTAAAACCAGGAAGCCCTGTGCTCCAGGCACACTGCAGCTGTTCAAGGCATCCCAACGGGAGTGCAAAAGTGACACAACTTGGCTGCCTCCACTGCTATTTCCATGAGACCATCCCCAACCATAGGCTGATTTGCCTTCCTAGCGTTGAGGTTTGAGTTAGGCCTAGGGTTAGAGGTTTTTAACCAGAAAGCCCTGAGTTCCAAGAAGACAGCAGCTGCGAAGGACTACCCAAGAAGAGCACAAAAGTACCACAACATGCCTGCCTCCACAGCTATTTTCTTGGGGACATCCCTAATTCCTGGATGATTTGCCTTTCTCGTCGTCGGGTTGGGGTTAGGTAGGCCTTGTGCTAGGATTTTTAAAATCAGGAAGCCCAGACCTCCAGGCACACTGGAGCTGTGAAAGGCATCCAAAAGGGAGTGCAAAAGTGCCACAACATGGCTGCTTTCACAGCGTTTTCCTTAGGAAGAACCCAAATACCCAGCTGATTTACCTTCCTAGGGTTACTGTTAGGCTTGGGCCAAGGACTTTGAAAACCAGGAAGCCCTGTGCTCCAGGCACACTGCAGCTGTTCAAGGCATCCCAACGGGAGTGCAAAAGTGACACAACTTGGCTGCCTCCACTGCTATTTCCATGAGACCATCCCCAACCTTAGGCTGGTTTTCCTTCCTAGCATTGAGTTTTGAGTTAGGCCTATGGTTACTGTTCTTTTAACCAGAAAGCCCTGAGTTCCAAGAAGACAGCAGCTGCGAAGGACTACCCAAGAAGAGCACAAAAGTACCACAACATGCCTGCCTCCCCAGCTATTTCATTAGGCACATCCCTAATTCCTGGCTGATTTGCCTTTCTCGTCGTCGGGTTGGGGTTAGGTAGGCCTTGTGCTAGGATTTTTAAAATCAGGAAGCCCAGACCTCCAGGCACACTGGAGCTGTGAAAGGCATCCAAAAGGGAGTGCAAAAGTGTCACAACATGGCTGCTTTCACAGCTTCTTCCTTGGCACCATCAGTATACCTAGGCTGATTTATCTGCCTAGGTTTATGGTTAGGGTTCAGCCTAGGGCTAGGATTTTTTGAACCAGGAAGCCCTGTGTTCCAGGCTTACTGTAGCTGCCAAAGGCATCCCAAAGGGAGCGCAGAAGTGCCAGAACATGGCTGCGTTCACAGCTTTTTCCTAAGGAAGAACCCTAATACCCGGCTGATTTACCTTCCTAGGGTTACTGTTAGGCTTGGGCCAAGGACTTTTAAAACCAGGAAGCCCTGTGCTCCAGGCACCCTGCAGCTGTTCAAGGCATCCCAAGGAGAGTGCAAAAGTGACACAACTTGGCTGCCTCCACTGCTATTTCCATGAGACCATCCCGAATCACAGGCTGATTTGCCTTCCTAGCGTTGAGGTTTGAGTTAGGCCTAGGGTTAGAGGTTTTTAACCAGAAAGCCCTGAGTTCCAAGAAGACAGCAGCTGCGAAGGACTACCCAAGAAGAGCACAAAAGTACCACAACATGCCTGCCTCAACAGCTATTTCCTTGGGGACATCCCTAATTCCTGGCTGATTTGCCTTTCTCGTCGTCGGGTTGGGGTTAGGTAGGCCTTGTGCTAGGATTTTTAAAATCAGGAAGCCCAGACCTCCAGGCACACTGGAGCTGTGAAAGGCATCCAAAAGGGAGTGCAAAAGTGCCACAACATGGCTGCTTTCACAGCGTTTTCCTTAGGAAGAACCCAAATACCCAGCTGATTTACCTTCCTAGGGTTACTGTTAGGCTTGGGCCAAGGACTTTTAAAACCAGGAAGCCCTGTGCTCCAGGCACACTGCAGCTGTTCAAGGCATCCCAACGGGAGTGCAAAAGTGACACAACTTGGCTGCCTCCACTGCTATTTCCATGAGACCATCCCCAACCTTAGGCTGGTTTTCCTTCCTAGCGTTGAGTTTTGAGTTAGGCCTAGGGTTAGTGTACTTTTAACCTGAAAGCCCTGAGTTCCAAGAAGACAGCAGCTGCGAAGGACTACCCAAGAAGAGCACAAAAGTACCACAACATGCCTGCCTCCACAGCTATTTCCTTGGGGACATCCCTAATTCCTGGCTCATTTGCCTTTCTCGTCGTCGGGTTGGGGTTAGGTAGGCCTTGTGCTAGGATTTTTAAAATCAGGAAGCCCAGACCTCCAGGCACACTGGAGCTGTGAAAGGCATCCAAAAGGGAGTGCAAAAGTGCCACAACATGGCTGCTTTCACAGCGTTTTCCTTAGGAAGAACCCTAATACCCGGCTGATTTACCTTCCTAGGGTTACTGTTAGGCTTGGGCCAAGGACTTTTAAAACCAGGAAGCCCTGTGCTCCAGGCACACTGCAGCTGTTCAAGGCATCCCAACGGGAGTGCAAAAGTGACACAACTTGGCTGCCTCCACTGCTATTTCCATGAGACCATCCCCAACCATAGGCTGATTTGCCTTCCTAGCGTTGAGGTTTGAGTTAGGCCTAGGGTTAGAGGTTTTTAACCAGAAAGCCCTGAGTTCCAAGAAGACAGCAGCTGCGAAGGACTACCCAAGAAGAGCACAAAAGTACCACAACATGCCTGCCTCCACAGCTATTTTCTTGGGGACATCCCTAATTCCTGGCTGATTTGCCTTTCTCGTCGTCGGGTTGGGGTTAGGTAGGCCTTGTGCTAGGATTTTTAAAATCAGGAAGCCCAGACCTCCAGGCACACTGGAGCTGTGAAAGGCATCCAAAAGGGAGTGCAAAAGTGCCACAACATGGCTGCTTTCACAGCGTTTTCCTTAGGAAGAACCCAAATACCCAGCTGATTTACCTTCCTAGGGTTACTGTTAGGCTTGGGCCAAGGACTTTTAAAACCAGGAAGCCCTGTGCTCCAGGCACACTGCAGCTGTTCAAGGCATCCCAACGGGAGTGCAAAAGTGACACAACTTGGCTGCCTCCACTGCTATTTCCATGAGACCATCCCCAACCATAGGCTGATTTTCCTTCCTAGCGTTGAGGTTTGAGTTAGGCCTAGGGTTAGAGATTTTTAACCAGAAAGCTCTGAGTTCCAAGAACACAGCAGCTGCGAAGGACTACCCAAGAAGAGCACAAAAGTACCACAACATGCCTGCCTCCACAGCTATTTCCTTGGGGACATCCCTAATTCCTGGCTGATTTGCCTTTCTTGTCGTCGGGTTGGGGTTAGGTAGGCCTTGTGCTAGGATTTTTAAAATCAGGAAGCCCAGACCTCCAGGCACACTGGAGCTGTGAAAGGCATCCAAAAGGGAGTGCAAAAGTGCCACAACATGGCTGCTTTCACAGCTTTTTCCTTAGGAAGAACCCTAATACCCGGCTGAGTTACCTTCCTAGGGTTACTGTTAGGCTTGGGCCTAGGACTTTTAAAACCAGGAAGCCCTGTGCTCCAGGCACACTGCAGCTGTTCAAGGCATCCCAACGGGCGTGCAAAAGTGACACAACTTGGCTGCCTCCTCTGCTATTTCCATGAGACCATCCCGAACCATAGGCTGATTTTCCTTCCTAGCGTTGAGGTTTGAGTTAGGCCTAGGGTTAGTGTTCTTTTAACCTGAAAGCCCTGAGTTCCAAGAAGACAGCAGCTGCGAAGGACTACCCAAGAAGAGCACAAAAGTACCACAACATGCCTGCCTCCACAGCTATTTCCTTGGGGACATCCCTAATTCCTGGCTGATTTGCCTTTCTCGTCGTCGGGTTGGGGTTAGGTAGGCCTTGTGCTAGGATTTTTAAAATCAGGAAGCCCAGACCTCCAGGCACACTGGAGCTGTGAAAGGCATCCAAAAGGGAGTGCAAAAGTGCCACAACATGGCTGCTTTCACAGCTTTTTCCTTAGGAAGAAGCCTAATACCCGGCTGAGTTACCTTCCTAGGGTTACTGTTAGGCTTGGGCCAAGGACTTTTAAAACCAGGAAGCCCTGTGCTCCAGGCACACTGCAGCTGTTCAAGGCATCCCAACGGGAGTGCAAAAGTGACACAACTTGGCTGCCTCCACTGCTATTTCCATGAGACCATCCCCAACCATAGGCTGATTTTCATTCCTAGCGTTGAGGTTTGAGTTAGGCCTATGGTTACTGTTCTTTTAACCTGAAAGCCCTGAGTTCCAAGAAGACAGCAGCTGCGAAGGACTACCCAAGAAGAGCACAAAAGTACCACAACATGCCTGCCTCCACAGCTATTTTCTTGGGGACATCCCTAATTCCTGGCTCATTTGCCTTTCTCGTCGTCGGGTTGGGGTTAGGTAGGCCTTGTGCTAGGATTTTTAAAATCAGGAAGCCCAGACCTCCAGGCACACTGGAGCTGTGAAAGGCATCCAAAAGGGAGTGCAAAAGTGCCACAACATGGCTGCTTTCACAGCGTTTTCCTTAGGAAGAACCCAAATACCCAGCTGATTTACCTTCCTAGGGTTACTGTTAGGCTTGGGCCAAGGACTTTTAAAACCAGGAAGCCCTGTGCTCCAGGCACACTGCAGCTGTTCAAGGCATCCCAACGCGAGTGCAAAAGTGACACAACTTGGCTGCCTCCACTGCTATTTCCATGAGACCATCCCCAACCTTAGGCTGGTTTTCCTTCCTAGCGTTGAGTTTTGAGTTAGGCCTAGGGTTACTGTTCTTTTAACCTGAAAGCCCTGAGTTCCAAGAACACAGCAACTGCGAAGGTCTACCCAAGAAGAGCACAAAAGTACCACAACATGCCTGCCTCCACAGCTATTTCCTTGGGGACATCCCTAATTCCTGGCTGATTTGCCTTTCTCGTCGTCGGGTTGGGGTTAGGTAGGCCTTGTGCTAGGATTTTTAAAATCAGGAAGCCCAGACCTCCAGGCACACTGGAGCTGTGAAAGGCATCCAAAAGGGAGTGCAAAAGTGCCACAACATGGCTGCTTTCACAGCTTTTTCCTAAGGAAGAACCCTAATACCCGGCTGATTTACCTTCCTAGGGTTACTGTTAGGCTTGGGCAAAGGACTTTTAAAACCAGGAAGCCCTGTGCTCCAGGCACCCTGCAGCTGTTCAAGGCATCCCAAGGGGAGTGCAAAAGTGACACAACTTGGCTGCCTCCACTGCTATTTCCATGAGACCATCCCGAATCACAGGCTGATTTGCCTTCCTAGCGTTGAGGTTTGAGTTAGGCCTAGGGTTAGAGGTTTTTAACCAGAAAGCCCTGAGTTCCAAGAAGACAGCAGCTGCGAAGGACTACCCAAGAAGAGCACAAAAGTACCACAACATGCCTGCCTCCACAGCTATTTTCTTGGGGACATCCCTAATTCCTGGCTCATTTGCCTTTCTCGTCGTCGGGTTGGGGTTAGGTAGGCCTTGTGCTAGGATTTTTAAAATCAGGAAGCCCAGACCTCCAGGCACACTGGAGCTGTGAAAGGCATCCAAAAGGGAGTGCAAAAGTGCCACAACATGGCTGCTTTCACAGCTTTTTCCTTAGGAAGAACCCAAATACCCAGCTGATTTACCTTCCTAGGGTTACTGTTAGGCTTGGGCCAAGGACTTTTAAAACCAGGAAGCCCTGTGCTCCAGGCACACTGCAGCTGTTCAAGGCATCCCAACGGGAGTGCAAAAGTGACACAACTTGGCTGCCTCCACTGCTATTTCCATGAGACCATCCCCAACCTTAGGCTGGTTTTCCTTCCTAGCGTTGAGTTTTGAGTTAGGCCTAGGGTTAGTGTTCTTTTAACCTGAAAGCCCTGAGTTCCAAGAAGACAGCAGCTGCGAAGGACTACCCAAGAAGAGCACAAAAGTACCACAACATGCCTGCCTCCACAGCTATTTCCTTGGGGACATCCCTAATTCCTGGCTGATTTGCCTTTCTCGTCGTCGGGTTGGGGTTAGGTAGGCCTTGTGCTAGGATTTTTAAAATCAGGAAGCCCAGACCTCCAGGCACACTGGAGCTGTGAAAGGCATCCAAAAGGGAGTGCAAAAGTGCCACAACATGGCTGCTTTCACAGCTTTTTCCTTAGGAAGAACCCTAATACCCGGCTGATTTACCTTCCTAGGGTTACTGTTAGGCTTGGGCCAAGGACATTTAAAACCAGGAAGCCCTGTGCTCCAGGCACACTGCAGCTGTTCAAGGCATCCCAACGCGAGTGCAAAAGTGACACAACTTGGCTGCCTCCACTGCTATTTCCATGAGACCATCCCCAACCATAGGCTGATTTTCATTCCTAGCGTTGAGGTTTGAGTTAGGCCTATGGTTACTGTTCTTTTAACCTGAAAGCCCTGAGTTCCAAGAAGACAGCAGCTGCGAAGGACTACCCAAGAAGAGCACAAAAGTACCACAACATGCCTGCCTCCACAGCTATTTCATTGGGCACATCCCTAATTCCTGGCTGATTTGCCTTTCTCGTCGTCGGGTTGGGGTTAGGTAGGCCTTGTGCTAGGATTTTTAAAATCAGGAAGCCCAGACCTCCAGTCACACTGGAGCTGTGAAAGGCATCCAAAAGGGAGTGCAAAAGTGTCACAACATGGCTGCTTACACAGCTTCTTCCTTGGCACCATCAGTATACCTAGGCTGATTTATCTGCCTAGGTTTATGGTTAGGGTTCAGCCTAGGGCTAGGATTTTTTGAACCAGGAAGCCCTGTGTTCCAGGCTTATTGTAGCTGCCAAAGGCATCCCAAAGGGAGCGCAGAAGTGCCAGAACATGGCTGCTTTCACAGCTTTTTCCTAAGGAAGAACCCTAATACCCGGCTGATTTACCTTCCTAGGGTTACTGTTAGGCTTGGGCAAAGGACTTTTAAAACCAGGAAGCCCTGTGCTCCAGGCACCCTGCAGCTGTTCAAGGCATCCCAAGGGGAGTGCAAAAGTGACACAACTTGGCTGCCTCCACTGCTATTTCCATGAGACCATCCCGAATCACAGGCTGATTTGCTTTCCTAGCGTTGAGGTTTGAGTTAGGCCTAGGGTTAGAGGTTTTTAACCAGAAAGCCCTGAGTTCCAAGAAGACAGCAGCTGCGAAGGACTACCCAAGAAGAGCACAAAAGTACCACAACATGCCTGCCTCCACAGCTATTTCCTTGGGGACATCCCTAATTCCTGGCTCATTTGCCTTTCTCGTCGTCGGGTTGGGGTTAGGTAGGCCTTGTGCTAGGATTTTTAAAATCAGGAAGCCCAGACCTCCAGGCACACTGGAGCTGTGAAAGGCATCCAAAAGGGAGTGCAAAAGTGCCACAACATGGCTGCTTTCACAGCGTTTTCCTTAGGAAGAACCCAAATACCCAGCTGATTTACCTTCCTAGGGTTACTGTTAGGCTTGGGCCAAGGACTTTTAAAACCAGGAAGCCCTGTGCTCCAGGCACACTGCAGCTGTTCAAGGCATCCCAACGGGAGTGCAAAAGTGACACAACTTGGCTGCCTCCACTGCTATTTCCATGAGACCATCCCCAACCTTAGGCTGGTTTTCCTTCCTAGCGTTGAGTTTTGAGTTAGGCCTATGGTTAGTGTTCTTTTAACCTGAAAGCCCTGAGTTCCAAGAACACAGCAGCTGCGAAGGACTACCCAAGAAGAGCAAAAAAGTACCACAACATGCCTGCCTCCACAGCTATTTCCTTGGGGACATCCCTAATTCCTGGCTGATTTGCCTTTCTCGTCGTCGGGTTGGGGTTAGGTAGGCCTTGTGCTAGGACTTTTAAAATCAGGAAGCCCAGACCTCCAGGCACACTGGAGCTGTGAAAGGCATCCAAAAGGGAGTGCAAAAGTGCCACAACATGGCTGCTTTCACAGCTTTTTCCTTAGGAAGAACCCTAATACCCGGCTGATTTACCTTCCTAGGGTTACTGTTAGGCTTGGGCAAAGGACTTTTAAAACCAGGAACCCCTGTGCTCCAGGCACCCTGCAGCTGTTCAAGGCATCCCAAGGGGAGTGCAAAAGTGACACAACTTGGCTGCCTCCACTGCTATTTCCATGAGACCATCCCGAATCACAGGCTGATTTGCCTTCCTAGCGTTGAGGTTTGAGTTAGGCCTAGGGTTAGAGGTTTTTAACCAGAAAGCCCTGAGTTCCAAGAAGACAGCAGCTGCGAAGGACTACCCAAGAAGAGCACAAAAGTACCACAACATGCCTGCCTCCACAGCTATTTTCTTGGGGACATCCCTAATTCCTGGCTCATTTGCCTTTCTCGTCGTCGGGTTGGGGTTAGGTAGGCCTTGTGCTAGGATTTTTAAAATCAGGAAGCCCAGACCTCCAGGCACACTGGAGCTGTGAAAGGCATCCAAAAGGGAGTGCAAAAGTGCCACAACATGGCTGCTTTCACAGCGTTTTCCTTAGGAAGAACCCAAATACCCAGCTGATTTACCTTCCTAGGGTTACTGTTAGGCTTGGGCCAAGGACTTTTAAAACCAGGAAGCCCTGTGCTCCAGGCACACTGCAGCTGTTCAAGGCATCCCAACGGGAGTGCAAAAGTGACACAACTTGGCTGCCTCCACTGCTATTTCCATGAGACCATCCCCAACCTTAGGCTGGTTTTCCTTCCTAGCGTTGAGTTTTGAGTTAGGCCTAGGGTTACTGTTCTTTTAACCTGAAAGCCCTGAGTTCCAAGAACACAGCAGCTGCGAAGGACTACCCAAGAAGAGCACAAAAGTACCACAACATGCCTGCCTCCACAGCTATTTCCTTGGGGACATCCCTAATTCCTGGCTGATTTGCCTTTCTCGTCGTCGGGTTGGGGTTAGGTAGGCCTTGTGCTAGGACTTTTAAAATCAGGAAGCCCAGACCTCCAGGCACACTGGAGCTGTGAAAGGCATCCAAAAGGGAGTGCAAAAGTGCCACAACATGGCTGCTTTCACAGCTTTTTCCTTAGGAAGAACCCTAATACCCGGCTGATTTACCTTCCTATGGTTACTGTTAGGCTTGGGCAAAGGACTTTTAAAACCAGGAAGCCCTGTGCTCCAGGCACACTGCAGCTGTTCAAGGCATCCCAACGCGAGTGCAAAAGTGACACAACTTGGCTGCCTCCACTGCTATTTCCATGAGACCATCCCCAACCTTAGGCTGGATTTCCTTCCTAGCGTTGAGGTTTGAGTTAGGCCTAGGGTTAGAGATTTTTAACCAGAAAGCTCTGAGTTCCAAGAACACAGCAGCTGCGAAGGACTACCCAAGAAGAGCACAAAAGTACCACAACATGCCTGCCTCCACAGCTATTTCCTTGGGGACATCCCTAATTCCTGGCTGATTTGCCTTTCTCGTCGTCGGGTTGGGGTTAGGTAGGCCTTGTGCTAGGATTTTTAAAATCAGGAAGCCCAGACCTCCAGGCACACTGGAGCTGTGAAAGGCATCCAAAAGGGAGTGCAAAAGTGCCACAACATGGCTGCTTTCACAGCTTTTTCCTTAGGAAGAACCCTAATACCCGGCTGATTTACCTTCCTAGGGTTAGTGTTAGGCTTGGGCCAAGGACTTTTAAAACCAGGAAGCCCTGTGCTCCAGGCACACTGCAGCTGTTCAAGGCATCCCAACGGGAGTGCGAAAGTGACACAACTTGGCTGCCTCCTCTGCTATTTCCATGAGACCATCCCCAACCTTAGGCTGGTTTTCCTTCCTAGCGTTGAGTTTTGAGTTAGGCCTATGGTTACTGTTCTTTTAACCTGAAAGCCCTGAGTTCCAAGAAGACAGCAGCTGCGAAGGACTACCCAAGAAGAGCACAAAAGTACCACCACATGCCTGCCTCCACAGCTATTTCCTTGGGGACATCCCTAATTCCTGGCTGATTTGCCTTTCTCGTCGTCGGGTTGGGGTTAGATAGGCCTTGTGCTAGGATTTTTAAAATCAGGAAGCCCAGACCTCCAGGCACACTGGAGCTGTGAAAGGCATCCAAAAGGGAGTGCAAAAGTGCCACAACATGGCTGCTTTCACAGCTTTTTCCTTAGGAAGAACCCTAATACCCGGCTGATTTACCTTCCTAGGGTTACTGTTAGGCTTGGGCCAAGGACTTTTAAAACCAGGAAGCCCTGTGCTCCAGGCACACTGCAGCTGTTCAAGGCATCCCAACAGGAGTGCAAAAGTGACACAACTTGGCTGCCTCCACTGCTATTTCCATGAGACCATCCCCAACCATAGGCTGATTTTCATTCCTAGCGTTGAGGTTTGAGTTAGGCCTATGGTTACTGTTCTTTTAACCTGAAAGCCCTGAGTTCCAAGAAGACAGCAGCTGCGAAGGACTACCCAAGAAGAGCACAAAAGTACCACAACATGCCTGCCTCCCCAGCTATTTCATTGGGCACATCCCTAATTCCTGGCTGATTTGCCTTTCTCGTCGTCGGGTTGGGGTTAGGTAGGCCTTGTGCTAGGATTTTTAAAATCAGGAAGCCCAGACCTCCAGGCACACTGGAGCTGTGAAAGGCATCCAAAAGGGAGTGCAAAAGTGTCACAACATGGCTGCTTTCACAGCTTCTTCCTTGGCACCATCAGTATACCTAGGCTGATTTATCTGCCTAGGTTTATGGTTAGGGTTCAGCCTAGGGCTAGGATTTTTTGAACCAGGAAGCCCTGAGTTCCAGGCTTACTGTAGCTGCCAAAGGCATCCCAAAGGGAGCGCAGAAGTGCCAGAACATGGCTGCTTTCACAGCTTTTTCCTAAGGAAGAACCCTAATACCCGGCTGATTTACCTTCCTAGGGTTACTGTTAGGCTTGGGCAAAGGACTTTTAAAACCAGGAAGCCCTGTGCTCCAGGCACCCTGCAGCTGTTCAAGGCATCCCAAGGGGAGTGCAAAAGTGACACAACTTGGCTGCCTCCACTGCTATTTCCATGAGACCATCCCGAATCACAGGCTGATTTGCCTTCCTAGCGTTGAGGTTTGAGTTAGGCCTAGGGTTAGAGGTTTTTAACCAGAAAGCCCTGAGTTCCAAGAAGACAGCAGCTGCGAAGGACTACCCAAGAAGAGCACAAAAGTACCACAACATGCCTGCCTCCACAGCTATTTTCTTGGGGACATCCCTAATTCCTGGCTGATTTGCCTTTCTCGTCGTCGGGTTGGGGTTAGGTAGGCCTTGTGCTAGGACTTTTAAAATCAGGAAGCCCAGACCTCCAGGCACACTGGAGCTGTGAAAGGCATCCAAAAGGGAGTGCAAAAGTGCCACAACATGGCTGCTTTCACAGCTTTTTCCTTAGGAAGAACCCTAATACCCGGCTGATTTACCTTCCTATGGTTACTGTTAGCCTTGGGCCAAGGACTTTTAAAACCAGGAAGCCCTGTGCTCCAGGCACACTGCAGCTGTTCAAGGCATCCCAACGGGAGTGCAAAAGTGACACAACTTGGCTGCCTCCACTGCTATTTCCATGAGACCATCCCCAACCTTAGGCTGGATTTCCTTCCTAGCGTTGAGGTTTGAGTTAGGCCTAGGGTTAGAGATTTTTAACCAGAAAGCTCTGAGTTCCAAGAACACAGCAGCTGCGAAGGACTACCCAAGAAGAGCACAAAAGTACCACAACATGCCTGCCTCCACAGCTATTTCCTTGGGGACATCCCTAATTCCTGGCTGATTTGCCTTTCTCGTCGTCGGGTTGGGGTTAGGTAGGCCTTGTGCTAGGATTTTTAAAATCAGGAAGCCCAGACCTCCAGGCACACTGGAGCTGTGAAAGGCATCCAAAAGGGAGTGCAAAAGTGCCACAACATGGCTGCTTTCACAGCTTTTTTCCTTAGGAAGAACCCTAATACCCGGCTGATTTACCTTCCTAGGGTTACTGTTAGGCTTGGGCCAAGGACTTTTAAAACCAGGAAGCCCTGTGCTCCAGGCACACTGCAGCTGTTCAAGGCATCCCAACGGGAGTGCAAAAGTGACACAACTTGGCTGCCTCCTCTTCTATTTCCATGAGACCATCCCCAACCTTAGGCTGGTTTTCCTTCCTAGCGTTGAGTTTTGAGTTAGGCCTATGGTTACTGTTCTTTTAACCTGAAAGCCCTGAGTTCCAAGAACACAGCAGCTGCGAAGGACTACCCAAGAAGAGCACAAAAGTACCACAACATGCCTGCCTCCCCAGCTATTTCATTGGGCACATCCCTAATTCCTGGCTGATTTGCCTTTCTCGTCGTCGGGTTGGGGTTAGGTAGGCCTTGTGCTAGGATTATTAAAATCAGGAAGCCCAGACCTCCAGGCACACTGGAGCTGTGAAAGGCATCCAAAAGGGAGTGCAAAAGTGTCACAACATGGCTGCTTTCACAGCTTCTTCCTTGGCACCATCACTATACCTAGGCTGATTTATCTGCCTAGGTTTATGGTTGGGGTTCAGCCTAGAGCTAGGATTTTTTGAACCAGGAAGCCCTGAGTTCCAGGCTTACTGTAGCTGCCAAAGGCATCCCAAAGGGAGCGCAGAAGTGCCAGAACATGGCTGCTTTCACAGCTTTTTCCTAAGGAAGAACCCTAATACCCGGCTGATTTACCTTCCTAGGGTTACTGTTAGGCTTGGGCCAAGGACTTTTAAAACCAGGAAGCCCTGTGCTCAGGGCACACTGCAGCTGTTCAAGGCATCCCAAGGGGAGCGCAAAAGTGACACAACTTGGCTGCCTCCACTGCTATTTCCATGAGACCATCCCCAACCATAGGCTGATTTTCCTTCCTAGCGTTGAGGTTTGAGTTAGGCCTATGGTTAGAGTTTTTTAACCAGAAAGCCCTGAGTTCCAAGAACACAGCAGCTGCGAAGGACTACCCAAGAATAGCACAAAAGTACCACAACATGCCTGCCTCCACAGCTATTTCCTTGGGGACATCCCTAATTCCTGGCTGATTTGCCTTTCTCGTCGTCGGGTTGGGGTTAGGTAGGCCTTGTGCTAGGATTTTTAAAATCAGGAAGCCCAGACCTCCAGGCACACTGGAGCTGTGAAAGGCATCCAAAAGGGAGTGCAAAAGTGCCACAACATGGCTGCTTTCACAGCTTTTTCCTTAGGAAGAACCCTAATACCCGGCTGATTTACCTTCCTAGGGTTACTGTTAGGCTTGGGCCAAGGACTTTTAAAACCAGGAAGCCCTGTGCTCCAGGCACACTGCAGCTGTTCAAGGCATCCCAACGGGAGTGCAAAAGTGACACAACTTGGATGCCTCCACTGCTATTTCCATGAGACCATCCCCAACCTTAGGCTGGTTTTCCTTCCTAGCATTGAGTTTTGAGTTAGGCCTATGGTTACTGTTCTTTTAACCTGAAAGCCCTGAGTTCCAAGAACACAGCAGCTGCGAAGGACTACCCAAGAAGAGCACAAAAGTACCACCACATGCCTGCCTCCACAGCTATTTCCTTGGGGACATCCTAATTCCTGGCTGATTTGCCTTTCTCGTCGTCGGGTTGGGGTTAGGTAGGCCTTGTGCTAGGATTTTTAAAATCAGGAAGCCCAGACCTCCAGGCACACTGGAGCTGTGAAAGGCATCCCAAAGGGAGTGCAAAAGTGCCACAACATGGCTGCTTTCACAGCTTTTTCCTTAGGAAGAACCCTAATACCTGGCTGATTTACCTTCCTAGGGTTACTGTTAGGCTTGGGCCAAGGACTTTTAAAACCAGGAAGCCCTGTGCTCCAGGCACACTGCAGCTGTTCAAGGCATCCCAACGCGAGTGCACAAGTGACACAACTTGGCTGCCTCCACTGCTATTTCCATGAGACCATCCCCAACCATAGGCTGATTTGCCTTCCTAGCGTTGAGGTTTGAGTTAGGCCTAGGGTTAGAGTTTTTTAACCAGAAAGCCCTGAGTTCCAAGAACACAGCAGCTGCGAAGGACTACCCAAGAATAGCACAAAAGTACCACAACATGCCTGCCTCCACAGCTATTTCCTTGGGGACATCCCTAATTCCTGGCTGATTTGCCTTTCTCGTCGTCGGGTTGGGGTTAGGTAGGCCTTGTGCTAGGATTTTTAAAATCAGGAAGCCCAGACCTCCAGGCACACTGGAGCTGTGAAAGGCATCCAAAAGGGAGTGCAAAAGTGCCACAACATGGCTGCTTTCACAGCTTTTTCCTTAGGAAGAACCCTAATACCCGGCTGATTTACCTTCCTAGGGTTACTGTTAGGCTTGGGCCAAGGACTTTTAAAACCAGGAAGCCCTGTGCTCCAGGCACACTGCAGCTGTTCAAGGCATCCCAACGGGAGTGCAAAAGTGACACAACTTGGATGCCTCCACTGCTATTTCCATGAGACCATCCCCAACCTTAGGCTGGTTTTCCTTCCTAGCATTGAGTTTTGAGTTAGGCCTATGGTTACTGTTCTTTTAACCTGAAAGCCCTGAGTTCCAAGAACACAGCAGCTGCGAAGGACTACCCAAGAAGAGCACAAAAGTACCACCACATGCCTGCCTCCACAGCTATTTCCTTGGGGACATCCCTAATTCCTGGCTCATTTGCCTTTCTCGTCGTCGGGTTGGGGTTAGGTAGGCCTTGTGCTAGGATTTTTAAAATCAGGAAGCCCAGACCTCCAGGCACACTGGAGCTGTGAAAGGCATCCAAAAGGGAGTGCAAAAGTGCCACAACATGGCTGCTTTCACAGCTTTTTCCTTAGGAAGAACCCTAATACCTGGCTGATTTACCTTCCTAGGGTTACTGTTAGGCTTGGGCCAAGGACTTTTAAAACCAGGAAGCCCTGTGCTCCAGGCACACTGCAGCTGTTCAAGGCATCCCAACGCGAGTGCACAAGTGACACAACTTGGCTGCCTCCACTGCTATTTCCATGAGACCGTCCCCAACCTTAGGCTGGTTTTCCTTCCTAGCGTTGAGTTTTGAGTTAGGCCTATGGTTACTGTTCTTTTAACCTGAAAGCCCTGAGTTCCAAGAACACAGCAGCTGCGAAGGACTACCCAAGAAGAGCACAAAAGTACCACCACATGCCTGCCTCCACAGCTATTTCCTTGGGGACATCCCTAATTCCTGGCTGATTTGCCTTTCTCGTCGTCGGGTTGGGGTTAGGTAGGCCTTGTGCTAGGATTTTTAAAATCAGGAAGCCCAGACCTCCAGGCACACTGGAGCTGTGAAAGGCATCCCAAAGGGAGTGCAAAAGTGCCACAACATGGCTGCTTTCACAGCTTTTTCCTTAGGAAGAACCCTAATACCTGGCTGATTTACCTTCCTAGGGTTACTGTTAGGCTTGGGCCAAGGACTTTTAAAACCAGGAAGCCCTGTGCTCCAGGCACACTGCAGCTGTTCAAGGCATCCCAACGCGAGTGCAAAAGTGACACAACTTGGCTGCCTCCACTGCTATTTCCATGAGACCATCCCCAACCATAGGCTGATTTGCCTTCCTAGCGTTGAGGTTTGAGTTAGGCCTAGGGTTAGAGTTTTTTAACCAGAAAGCCCTGAGTTCCAAGAACACAGCAGCTGCGAAGGACTACCCAAGAATAGCACAAAAGTACCACAACATGCCTGCCTCCACAGCTATTTCCTTGGGGACATCCCTAATTCCTGGCTGATTTGCCTTTCTCGTCGTCGGGTTGGGGTTAGGTAGGCCTTGTGCTAGGATTTTTAAAATCAGGAAGCCCAGACCTCCAGGCACACTGGAGCTGTGAAAGGCATCCAAAAGGGAGTGCAAAAGTGCCACAACATGGCTGCTTTCACAGCTTTTTCCTTAGGAAGAACCCTAATACCCGGCTGATTTACCTTCCTAGGGTTACTGTTAGGCTTGGGCCAAGGACTTTTAAAACCAGGAAGCCCTGTGCTCCAGGCACACTGCAGCTGTTCAAGGCATCCCAACGGGAGTGCAAAAGTGACACAACTTGGATGCCTCCACTGCTATTTCCATGAGACCATCCCCAACCTTAGGCTGGTTTTCCTTCCTAGCATTGAGTTTTGAGTTAGGCCTATGGTTACTGTTCTTTTAACCTGAAAGCCCTGAGTTCCAAGAACACAGCAGCTGCGAAGGACTACCCAAGAAGAGCACAAAAGTACCACCACATGCCTGCCTCCACAGCTATTTCCTTGGGGACATCCCTAATTCCTGGCTCATTTGCCTTTCTCGTCGTCGGGTTGGGGTTAGGTAGGCCTTGTGCTAGGATTTTTAAAATCAGGAAGCCCAGACCTCCAGGCACACTGGAGCTGTGAAAGGCATCCCAAAGGGAGTGCAAAAGTGCCACAACATGGCTGCTTTCACAGCTTTTTCCTTAGGAAGAACCCTAATACCTGGCTGATTTACCTTCCTAGGGTTACTGTTAGGCTTGGGCCAAGGACTTTTAAAACCAGGAAGCCCTGTGCTCCAGGCACACTGCAGCTGTTCAAGGCATCCCAACGCGAGTGCACAAGTGACACAACTTGGCTGCCTCCACTGCTATTTCCATGAGACCGTCCCCAACCTTAGGCTGGTTTTCCTTCCTAGCGTTGAGTTTTGAGTTAGGCCTAGGGTTACTGTTCTTTTAACCTGAAAGCCCTGAGTTCCAAGAACACAGCAACTGCGAAGGACTACCCAAGAAGAGCACAAAAGTACCACCACATGCCTGCCTCCACAGCTATTTCCTTGGGGACATCCCTAATTCCTGGCTCATTTGCCTTTCTCGTCGTCGGGTTGGGGTTAGGTAGGCCTTGTGCTAGGATTTTTAAAATCAGGAAGCCCAGAGCTCCAGGGACATTGGAACTGTGAAAGTCATCCAAAAGGGAGTGCAAAAGTGCCACAACATGGCTGCTTTCACAGCTTTTTCCTTAGGAAGAACCCTAATACCCGGCTGAGTTACCTTCCTAGGGTTACTGTTAGGCTTGGGCCTAGGACTTTTAAAACCAGGAAGCCCTGTGCTCCAGGCACACTGCAGCTGTTCAAGGCATCCCAATGGGAGTGCAAAAGTGACACAACTTGGCTGCCTCCTCTGCTATTTCCATGAGACCATCCCCAACCATAGGCTGATTTTCCTTCCTAGCGTTGAGGTTTGAGTTAGGCCTAGGGTTAGTGTTCTTTTAACCTGAAAGCCCTGAGTTCCAAGAACACAGCAGCTGCGAAGGACTACCCAAGAAGAGCACAAAAGTACCACAACATGCCTGCCTCCACAGCTATTTCCTTGGGGACATCCCTAATTCCTGGCTGATTTGCCTTTCTCGTCGTCGGGTTGGGGTTAGGTAGGCCTTGTGCTAGGATTTTTAAAATCAGGAAGCCCAGACCTCCAGGCACACTGGAGCTGTGAAAGGCATCCAAAAGGGAGTGCAAAAGTGCCACAACATGGCTGCTTTCACAGCTTTTTCCTTAGGAAGAACCCTAATACCCGGCTGATTTACCTTCCTAGGGTTACTGTTAGGCTTGGGCCAAGGACATTTAAAACCAGGAAGCCCTGTGCTCCAGGCACACTGCAGCTGTTCAAGGCATCCCAACGCGAGTGCAAAAGTGACACAACTTGGCTGCCTCCACTGCTATTTCCATGAGACCATCCCCAACCATAGGCTGATTTTCATTCCTAGCGTTGAGGTTTGAGTTAGGCCTAGGGTTAGGGTTCTTTCAACCAGAAAGCCCTGAGTTCCAAGAACACAGCAGCTGCGAAGGACTACCCAAGAAGAGCACAAAAGTACCACAACATGCCTGCCTCCACAGCTATTTCATTGGGCACATCCCTAATTCCTGGCTGATTTGCCTTTCTCGTCGTCGAATTGGGGTTAGGTAGGCCTTGTGCTAGGATTTTTAAAATCAGGAAGCCCAGACCTCCAGGCACACTGGAGCTGTGAAAGGCATCCAAAAGGGAGTGCAAAAGTGTCACAACATGGCTGCTTTCAAAGCTTCTTCCTTGGCACCATCACTATACCTAGGCTGATTTATCTGCCTAGGTTTATGGTTAGGGTTCAGCCTAGGGCTAGGATTTTTTGAACCAGGAAGCCCTGAGTTCCAGGCTTACTGTAGCTGCCAAAGGCATCCCAAAGGGAGCGCAGAAGTGCCAGAACATGGCTGCTTTCACAGCTTTTTCCTAAGGAAGAACCCTAATACCTGGCTGATTTACCTTCCTAGGGTTACTGTTAGGCTTGGGCCAAGGACTTTTAAAACCAGGAAGCCCTGTGCTCCAGGCACACTGCAGCTGTTCAAGGCATCCCAACGCGAGTGCACAAGTGACACAACTTGGCTGCCTCCACTGCTATTTCCATGAGACCGTCCCCAACCTTAGGCTGGTTTTCCTTCCTAGCGTTGAGTTTTGAGTTAGGCCTAGGGTTACTGTTCTTTTAACCTGAAAGCCCTGAGTTCCAAGAACACAGCAACTGCGAAGGACTACCCAAGAAGAGCACAAAAGTACCACCACATGCCTGCCTCCACAGCTATTTCCTTGGGGACATCCCTAATTCCTGGCTGATTTGCCTTTCTCGTCGTCGGGTTGGGGTTAGGTAGGCCTTGTGCTAGGATTTTTAAAATCAGGAAGCCCAGACCTCCAGGCACACTGGAGCTGTGAAAGGCATCCAAAAGGGAGTGCAAAAGTGCCACAACATGGCTGCTTTCACAGCTTTTTCCTTAGGAAGAACCCTAATACCCGGCTGAGTTACCTTCCTGGGGTTACTGTTAGGCTTGGGCCTAGGACTTTTAAAACCAGGAAGCCCTGTGCTCCAGGCACACTGCAGCTGTTCAAGGCATCCCAAGGGGAGTGCGAAAGTGACACAACTTGGCTGCCTCCTCTGCTATTTCCATGAGACCGTCCCCAACCTTAGGCTGGTTTTCCTTCCTAGCGTTGAGTTTTGAGTTAGGCCTATGGTTACTGTTCTTTTAACCTGAAAGCCCTGAGTTCCAAGAAGACAGCAGCTGCGAAGGACTACCCAAGAAGAGCACAAAAGTACCACCACATGCCTGCCTCCACAGCTATTTCCTTGGGGACATCCCTAATTCCTGGCTCATTTGCCTTTCTCGTCGTCGGGTTGGGGTTAGGTAGGCCTTGTGCTAGGATTTTTAAAATCAGGAAGCCCAGAGCTCCAGGGACATTGGAACTGTGAAAGTCATCCAAAAGGGAGTGCAAAAGTGCCACAACATGGCTGCTTTCACAGCTTTTTCCTTAGGAAGAACCCTAATACCCGGCTGAGTTACCTTCCTAGGGTTACTGTTAGGCTTGGGCCTAGGACTTTTAAAACCAGGAAGCCCTGTGCTCCAGGCACACTGCAGCTGTTCAAGGCATCCCAATGGGAGCGCAAAAGTGACACAACTTGGCTGCCTCCTCTGCTATTTCCATGAGACCATCCCCAACCATAGGCTGATTTTCCTTCCTAGCGTTGAGGTTTGAGTTAGGCCTAGGGTTAGTGTTCTTTTAACCTGAAAGCCCTGAGTTCCAAGAACACAGCAGCTGCGAAGGACTACCCAAGAAGAGCACAAAAGTACCACAACATGCCTGCCTCCACAGCTATTTCCTTGGGGACATCCCTAATTCCTGGCTGATTTGCCTTTCTCGTCGTCGGGTTGGGGTTAGGTAGGCCTTGTGCTAGGATTTTTAAAATCAGGAAGCCCAGACCTCCAGGCACACTGGAGCTGTGAAAGGCATCCAAAAGGGAGTGCAAAAGTGCCACAACATGGCTGCTTTCACAGCTTTTTCCTTAGGAAGAACCCTAATACCCGGCTGATTTACCTTCCTAGGGTTACTGTTAGGCTTGGGCCAAGGACATTTAAAACCAGGAAGCCCTGTGCTCCAGGCACACTGCAGCTGTTCAAGGCATCCCAACGCGAGTGCAAAAGTGACACAACTTGGCTGCCTCCACTGCTATTTCCATGAGACCATCCCCAACCATAGGCTGATTTTCATTCCTAGCGTTGAGGTTTGAGTTAGGCCTAGGGTTAGGGTTCTTTCAACCAGAAAGCCCTGAGTTCCAAGAACACAGCAGCTGCGAAGGACTACCCAAGAAGAGCACAAAAGTACCACAACATGCCTGCCTCCCCAGCTATTTCATTGGGCACATCCCTAATTCCTGGCTGATTTGCCTTTCTTGTCGTCGAATTGGGGTTAGGTAGGCCTTGTGCTAGGATTTTTAAAATCAGGAAGCCCAGACCTCCAGGCACACTGGAGCTGTGAAAGGCATCCCAAAGGGAGTGCAAAAGTGCCACAACATGGCTGCTTTCACAGCTTTTTCCTTAGGAAGAACCCTAATACCCGGCTGATTTACCTTCCTAGGGTTACTGTTAGGCTTGGGCCAAGGACTTTTAAAACCAGGAAGCCCTGTGCTCCAGGCACACTGCAGCTGTTCAAGGCATCCCAACGGGAGTGCAAAACTGACACAACTTGGCTGCCTCCACTGCTATTTCCATGAGACCATCCCCAACCATAGGCTGATTTTCATTCCTAGCGTTGAGGTTTGAGTTAGGCCTAGGGTTAGGGTTCTTTCAACCAGAAAGCCCTGAGTTCCAAGAACACAGCAGCTGCGAAGGACTACCCAAGAAGAGCACAAAAGTACCACAACATGCCTGCCTCCACAGCTATTTCCTTGGGGACATCCCTAATTCCTGGCTGATTTGCCTTTCTCGTCGTCGGGTTGGGGTTAGGTAGGCCTTGTGCTAGGATTTTTAAAATCAGGAAGCCCAGACCTCCAGGCACACTGGAGCTGTGAAAGGCATCCCAAAGGGAGTGCAAAAGTGCCACAACATGGCTGCTTTCACAGCTTTTTCCTTAGGAAGAACCCTAATACCCGGCTGATTTACCTTCCTAGGGTTACTGTTAGGCTTGGGCCAAGGACTTTGAAAACCAGGAAGCCCTGTGCTCCAGGCACACTGCAGCTGTTCAAGGCATCCCAACGGGAGTGCAAAAGTGACACAACTTGGCTGCCTCCACTGCTATTTCCATGAGACCATCCCCAACCTTAGGCTGATTTTCCTTCCTAGCGTTGAGGTTTGAGTTAGGCCTAGGGTTAGGGTTCTTTCAACCAGAAAGCCCTGAGTTCCAAGAACACAGCAGCTGCGAAGGACTACCCAAGAAGAGCACAAAAGTACCACAACATGCCTGCCTCCACAGCTATTTCCTTGGGGACATCCCTAATTCCTGGCTGATTTGCCTTTCTCGTCGTCGGGTTGGGGTTAGGTAGGCCTTGTGCTAGGATTTTTAAAATCAGGAAGCCCAGACCTCCAGGCACACTGGAGCTGTGAAAGGCATCCCAAAGGGAGTGCAAAAGTGCCACAACATGGCTGCTTTCACAGCTTTTTCCTTAGGAAGAACCCTAATACCTGGCTGATTTACCTTCCTAGGGTTACTGTTAGGCTTGGGCCAAGGACTTTTAAAACCAGGAAGCCCTGTGCTCCAGGCACACTGCAGCTGTTCAAGGCATCCCAACGCGAGTGCACAAGTGACACAACTTGGCTGCCTCCACTGCTATTTCCATGAGACCATCCCCAACCTTAGGCTGGTTTTCCTTCCTAGCGTTGAGTTTTGAGTTAGGCCTAGGGTTACTGTTCTTTTAACCTGAAAGCCCTGAGTTCCAAGAACACAGCAAAGGCGAAGGACTACCCAAGAAGAGCACAAAAGTACCACCACATGCCTGCCTCCACAGCTATTTCCTTGGGGACATCCCTAATTCCTGGCTGATTTGCCTTTCTCGTCGTCGGGTTGGGGTTAGGTAGGCCTTGTGCTAGGATTTTTAAAATCAGGAAGCCCAGACCTCCAGGCACACTGGAGCTGTGAAAGGCATCCAAAAGGGCGTGCAAAAGTGCCACAACATGGCTGCTTTCACAGCTTTTTCCTTAGGAAGAACCCTAATACCCGGCTGAGTTACCTTCCTGGGGTTACTGTTAGGCTTGGGCCTAGGACTTTTAAAACCAGGAAGCCCTGTGCTCCAGGCACACTGCAGCTGTTCAAGGCATCCTAACGGGAGTGCGAAAGTGACACAACTTGGCTGCCTCCTCTGCTATTTCCATGAGACCATCCCCAACCATAGGCTGATTTTCCTTCCTAGCGTTGAGGTTTGAGTTAGGCCTAGGGTTAGATTTTTTTAGCCAGAAAGCCCTGAGTTCCAAGAACACAGCAGCTGCGAAGGACTACCCAAGAAGAGCACAAAAGTACCACAACATGCCTGCCTCCACAGCTATTTCCTTGGGGACATCCCTAATTCCTGGCTGATTTGCCTTTCTCGTCGTCGGGTTGGGGTTAGGTAGGCCTTGTGCTAGGATTTTTAAAATCAGGAAGCCCAGACCTCCAGGCACACTGGAGCTGTGAAAGGTAGCCAAAAGGGAGTGCAAAAGTGCCACAACATGGCTGCTTTCACAGCTTTTTCCTTAGGAAGAACCCTAATACCCGGCTGATTTACCTTCCTAGGGTTACTGTTAGGCTTGGGCCAAGGACTTTTAAAACCAGGAAGCCCTGTGCTCCAGGCACACTGCAGCTGTTCAAGGCATCCCAACGGGAGTGCAAAAGTGAGACAACTTGGCTGCCTCCACTGCTATTTCCATGAGACCATCCCCAACCATAGGCTGATTTTCCTTCCTAGCGTTGAGGTTTGAGTTAGGCCTAGGGTTAGAGATTTTTAACCAGAAAGCTCTGAGTTCCAAGAACACAGCAGCTGCGAAGAACTACCCAAGAAGAGCACAAAAGTACCACAACATGCCTGCCTCCACAGCTATTTCCTTGGGGACATCCCTAATTCCTGGCTGATTTGCCTTTCTCGTCGTCGGGTTGGGGTTAGGTAGGCCTTGTGCTAGGATTTTTAAAATCAGGAAGCCCAGACCTCCAGGCACACTGGAGCTGTGAAAGGCATCCCAAAGGGAGTGCAAAAGTGCCACAACATGGCTGCTTTCACAGCTTTTTCCTTAGGAAGAACCCTAATACCCGGCTGATTTACCTTCCTAGGGTTACTGTTAGGCTTGGGCCAAGGACTTTTAAAACCAGGAAGCCCTGTGCTCCAGGCACACTGCAGCTGTTCAAGGCATCCCAACGGGAGTGCAAAAGTGACACAACTTGGATGCCTCCACTGCTATTTCCATGAGACCATCCCCAACTTTAGGCTGGATTTCCTTCCTAGCATTGAGGTTTGAGTTAGGCCTATGGTTACTGTTCTTTTAACCTGAAAGCCCTGAGTTCCAAGAACACAGCAACTGCGAAGGACTACCCAAGAAGAGCACAAAAGTACCACAACATGCCTGCCTCCACAGCTATTTCCTTGGGGACATCCCTAATTCCTGGCTGATTTGCCTTTCTCGTCGTCGGGTTGGGGTTAGGTAGGCCTTGTGCTAGGATTTTTAAAATCAGGAAGCCCAGACCTCCAGGCACACTGGAGCTGTGAAAGGCATCCCAAAGGGAGTGCAAAAGTGCCACAACATGGCTGCTTTCACAGCTTTTTCCTTAGGAAGAAGCCTAATACCCGGCTGATTTACCTTCCTAGGGTTACTGTTAGGCTTGGGCCAAGGACTTTGAAAACCAGGAAGCCCTGTGCTCCAGGCACACTGCAGCTGTTCAAGGCATCCCAACGCGAGTGCAAAAGTGACACAACTTGGCTGCCTCCTCTGCTATTTCCATGAGACCATCCCCAACCATAGGCTGATTTTCCTTCCTAGCGTTGAGGTTTGAGTTAGGCCTAGGGTTAGAGTTTTTTAACCAGAAAGCCCTGAGTTCCAAGAACACAGCAGCTGCGAAGGACTACCCAAGAAGAGCACAAAAGTACCACAACATGCCTGCCTCCACAGCTATTTCCTTGGGGACATCCCTAATTCCTGGCTGATTTGCCTTTCTCGTCGTCGGGTTGGGGTTAGGTAGGCCTTGTGCTAGGATTTTTAAAATCAGGAAGCCCAGACCTCCAGGCACACTGGAGCTGTGAAAGGCATCCAAAAGGGAGTGCAAAAGTGCCACAACATGGCTGCTTTCACAGCTTTTTCCTTAGGAAGAACCCTAATACCCGGCTGATTTACCTTCCTAGGGTTACTGTTAGGCTTGGGCCAAGGACTTTTAAAACCAGGAAGCCCTGTGCTCCAGGCACACTGCAGCTGTTCAAGGCATCCCAACGGGAGTGCAAAAGTGACACAACTTGGCTGCCTCCACTGCTATTTCCATGAGACCATCCCCAACCATAGGCTGATTTTCATTCCTAGCGTTGAGGTTTGAGTTAGGCCTAGGGTTAGGGTTCTTTCAACCAGAAAGCCCTGAGTTCCAAGAACACAGCAGCTGCGAAGGACTACCCAAGAAGAGCACAAAAGTACCACAACATGCCTGCCTCCACAGCTATTTCCTTGGGGACATCCCTAATTCCTGGCTGATTTGCCTTTCTCGTCGTCGGGTTGGGGTTAGGTAGGCCTTGTGCTAGGATTTTTAAAATCAGGAAGCCCAGAACTCCAGGCACACTGGAGCTGTGAAAGGCATCCAAAAGGGAGTGCAAAAGTGTCACAACATGGCTGCTTTCACAGCTTCTTCCTTGGCACCATCAGTATACCTAGGCTGATTTATCTGCCTAGGTTTATGGTTAGGGTTCAGCCTAGGGCTAGGATTTTTTGAACCAGGAAGCCCTGAGTTCCAGGCTTACTGTAGCTGCCAAAGGCATCCCAAAGGGAGCGCAGAAGTGCCACAACATGGCTGCTTTCACAGCTTTTTCCTAAGGGCGGACCCTAATACCTGGCTGATTTACCTTCCTAGGGTTACTGTTAGGCTTGGGCAAAGGACTTTTAAAACCAGGAAGCCCTGTGCTCCAGGCACACTGCAGCTGTTCAAGGCATCCCAACAGGAGCGCAAAAGTGACACAACTTGGCTGCCTCCACTGCTATTTCCATGAGACCATCCCCAACCTTAGGCTGGTTTTCCTTCCTAGCGTTGAGGTTTGAGTTAGGCCTATGGTGACTGTTCTTTTAACCTGAAAGCCCTGAGTTCCAAGAATACAGCAGCTGCGAAGGACTACCCAAGAAGAGCACAAAAGTACCACAACATGCCTGCCTCCACAGCTTTTTCCTTGGGGACATCCCTAATTCCTGGCTGATTTGCCTTTCTCGTCGTCGGGTTGGGGTTAGGTAGGCCTTGTGCTAGGATTTTTAAAATCAGGAAGCCCAGACCTCCAGGCACACTGGAGCTGTGAAAGGCATCCCAAAGGGAGTGCAAAAGTGCCACAACATGGCTGCTTTCACAGCTTTTTCCTTAGGAAGAACCCTAATACCCGGCTGATTTACCTTCCTAGGGTTACTGTTAGGCTTGGGCCAAGGACTTTTAAAACCAGGAAGCCCTGTGCTCCAGGCACACTGCAGCTGTTCAAGGCATCCCAACGCGAGTGCACAAGTGACACAACTTGGCTGCCTCCACTGCTATTTCCATGAGACCGTCCCCAACCTTAGGCTGGTTTTCCTTCCTAGCGTTGAGTTTTGAGTTAGGCCTAGGGTTACTGTTCTTTTAACCTGAAAGCCCTGAGTTCCAAGAACACAGCAACTGCGAAGGACTACCCAAGAAGAGCACAAAAGTACCACCACATGCCTGCCTCCACAGCTATTTCCTTGGGGACATCCCTAATTCCTGGCTGATTTGCCTTTCTCGTCGTCGGGTTGGGGTTAGGTAGGCCTTGTGCTAGGATTTTTAAAATCAGGAAGCCCAGACCTCCAGGCACACTGGAGCTGTGAAAGGCATCCAAAAGGGAGTGCAAAAGTGCCACAACATGGCTGCTTTCACAGCTTTTTCCTTAGGAAGAACCCTAATACCCGGCTGAGTTACCTTCCTGGGGTTACTGTTAGGCTTGGGCCTAGGACTTTTAAAACCAGGAAGCCCTGTGCTCAGGACACACTGCAGCTGTTCAAGGCATCCCAACGGGAGTGCGAAAGTGACACAACTTGGCTGCCTCCTCTGCTATTTCCATGAGACCATCCCCAACCATAGGCTGATTTTCCTTCCTAGCGTTGAGGTTTGAGTTAGGCCTAGGGTTAGAGTTTTTTAACCAGAAAGCCCTGAGTTCCAAGAACACAGCAGCTGCGAAGGACTACCCAAGAAGAGCACAAAAGTACCACAACATGCCTGCCTCCACAGCTATTTCCTTGGGGACATCCCTAATTCCTGGCTGATTTGCCTTTCTCGTCGTCGGGTTGGGGTTAGGTAGGCCTTGTGCTAGGATTTTGAAAATCAGGAAGCCCAGACCTCCAGGCACACTGGAGCTGTGAAAGGCATCCAAAAGGGAGTGCAAAAGTGCCACAACATGGTTGCTTTCACAGCTTTTTCCTTAGGAAGAACCCTAATACCCGGCTGATTTACCTTCCTAGGGTTACTGTTAGGCTTGGGCCAAGGACTTTTAAAACCAGGAAGCCCTGTGCTCCAGGCACACTGCAGCTGTTCAAGGCATCCCAACGGGGGTGCAAAAGTGACACAACTTGGCTGCCTCCACTGCTATTTCCATGAGACCATCCCCAACCATAGGCTGATTTTCCTTCCTAGCGTTGAGGTTTGAGTTAGGCCTAGGGTTAGAGATTTTTAACCGGAAAGCTCTGAGTTCCAAGAACACAGCAGCTGCGAAGGACTAACCAAGAAGAGCACAAAAGTACCACAACATGCCTGCCTCCACAGCTATTTCCTTGGGGACATCCCTAATTCCTGGCTGATTTGCCTTTCTCGTCGTCGGGTTGGGGTTAGGTAGGCCTTGTGCTAGGATTTTTAAAATCAGGAAGCCCAGACCTCCAGGCACACTGGAGCTGTGAAAGGCATCCAAAAGGGAGTGCAAAAGTGCCACAACATGGCTGCTTTCACAGCTTTTTCCTTAGGAAGAACCCTAATACCCGGCTGATTTACCTTCCTAGGGTTACTGTTAGGCTTGGGCCAAGGACTTTTAAAACCAGGAAGCCCTGTGCTCCAGGCACACTGCAGCTGTTCAAGGCATCCCAACGGGAGTGCAAAAGTGACACAACTTGGATGCCTCCACTGCTATTTCCATGAGACCATCCCCAACCATAGGCTGATTTTCCTTCCTAGCGTTGAGGTTTGAGTTAGGCCTAGGGTTAGGGTTCTTTCAACCAGAAAGCCCTGAGTTCCAAGAAGACAGCAGCTGCGAAGGACTACCCAAGAAGAGCACAAAAGTACCACAACATGCCTGCCTCCACAGCTATTTCCTTGGGGACATCCCTAATTCCTGGCTGATTTGCCTTTCTCGTCGTCGGGTTGGGGTTAGGTAGGCCTTGTGCTAGGATTTTTAAAATCAGGAAGCCCAGACCTCCAGGCACACTGGAGCTGTGAAAGGCATCCCAAAGGGAGTGCAAAAGTGCCACAACATGGCTGCTTTCACAGCTTTTTCCTTAGGAAGAACCCTAATACCCGGCTGATTTACCTTCCTAGGGTTACTGTTAGGCTTGGGCCAAGGACTTTTAAAACCAGGAAGCCCTGTGCTCCAGGCACACTGCAGCTGTTCAAGGCATCCCAACGCGAGTGCACAAGTGACACAACTTGGCTGCCTCCACTGCTATTTCCATGAGACCGTCCCCAACCTTAGGCTGGTTTTCCTTCCTAGCGTTGAGTTTTGAGTTAGGCCTAGGGTTACTGTTCTTTTAACCTGAAAGCCCTGAGTTCCAAGAACACAGCAACTGCGAAGGACTACCCAAGAAGAGCACAAAAGTACCACAACATGCCTGCCTCCACAGCTATTTCCTTGGGGACATCCCTAATTCCTGGCTGATTTGCCTTTCTCGTCGTCGGGTTGGGGTTAGGTAGGCCTTGTGCTAGGATTTTTAAAATCAGGAAGCCCAGACCTCCAGGCACACTGGAGCTGTGAAAGGCATCCAAAAGGGAGTGCAAAAGTGCCACAACATGGCTGCTTTCACAGCTTTTTCCTTAGGAAGAACCCTAATACCCGGCTGAGTTACCTTCCTGGGGTTACTGTTAGGCTTGGGCCTAGGACTTTTAAAACCAGGAAGCCCTGTGCTCAGGACACACTGCAGCTGTTCAAGGCATCCCAACGGGAGTGCGAAAGTGACACAACTTGGCTGCCTCCTCTGCTATTTCCATGAGACCATCCCCAACCATAGGCTGATTTTCCTTCCTAGCGTTGAGGTTTGAGTTAGGCCTAGGGTTAGAGTTTTTTAACCAGAAAGCCCTGAGTTCCAAGAACACAGCAGCTGCGAAGGACTACGCAAGAAGAGCACAAAAGTACCACAACATGCCTGCCTCCACAGCTATTTCCTTGGGGACATCCCTAATTCCTGGCTGATTTGCCTTTCTCGTCGTCGGGTTGGGGTTAGGTAGGCCTTGTGCTAGGATTTTGAAAATCAGGAAGCCCAGACCTCCAGGCACACTGGAGCTGTGAAAGGCATCCCAAAGGGAGTGCAAAAGTGCCACAACATGGCTGCTTTCACAGCTTTTTCCTTAGGAAGAACCCTAATACCCGGCTGATTTACCTTCCTAGGGTTACTGTTAGGCTTGGGCCAAGGACTTTTAAAACCAGGAAGCCCTGTGCTCCAGGCACACTGCAGCTGTTCAAGGCATCCCAACGGGAGTGCAAAAGTGACACAACTTGGATGCCTCCACTGCTATTTCCATGAGACCATCCCCAACCATAGGCTGGATTTCCTTCCTAGCGTTGAGGTTTGAGTAAGGCCTATGGTTACTGTTCTTTTAACCTGAAAGCCCTGAGTTCCAAGAACACAGCAGCTGCGAAGGACTACCCAAGAAGAGCACAAAAGTACCACCACATGCCTGCCTCCACAGCTATTTCCTTGGGGACATCCCTAATTCCTGGCTGATTTGCCTTTCTCATCGTCGGGTTGGGGTTAGGTAGGCCTTGTGCTAGGATTTTTAAAATCAGGAAGCCCAGACCTCCAGGCACACTGGAGCTGTGAAAGGCATCCCAAAGGGAGTGCAAAAGTGCCACAACATGGCTGCTTTCACAGCTTTTTCCTTAGGAAGAAGCCTAATACCCGGCTGATTTACCTTCCTAGGGTTACTGTTAGGCTTGGGCCAAGGACTTTGAAAACCAGGAAGCCCTGTGCTCCAGGCACACTGCAGCTGTTCAAGGCATCCCAACGCGAGTGCAAAAGTGACACAACTTGGCTGCCTCCTCTGCTATTTCCATGAGACCATCCCCAACCATAGGCTGATTTTCCTTCCTAGCGTTGAGGTTTGAGTTAGGCCTAGGGTTAGAGTTTTTTAACCAGAAAGCCCTGAGTTCCAAGAACACAGCAGCTGCGAAGGACTACCCAAGAAGAGCACAAAAGTACCACAACATGCCTGCCTCCACAGCTATTTCCTTGGGGACATCCCTAATTCCTGGCTGATTTGCCTTTCTCGTCGTCGGGTTGGGGTTAGGTAGGCCTTGTGCTAGGATTTTGAAAATCAGGAAGCCCAGACCTCCAGGCACACTGGAGCTGTGAAAGGCATCCAAAAGGGAGTGCAAAAGTGCCACAACATGGTTGCTTTCACAGCTTTTTCCTTAGGAAGAACCCTAATACCCGGCTGATTTACCTTCCTAGGGTTACTGTTAGGCTTGGGCCAAGGACTTTTAAAACCAGGAAGCCCTGTGCTCCAGGCACACTGCAGCTGTTCAAGGCATCCCAAAGGGGGTGCAAAAGTGACACAACTTGGCTGCCTCCACTGCTATTTCCATGAGACCATCCCCAACCATAGGCTGATTTTCCTTCCTAGCGTTGAGGTTTGAGTTAGGCCTAGGGTTAGAGATTTTTAACCGGAAAGCTCTGAGTTCCAAGAACACAGCAGCTGCGAAGGACTACCCAAGAAGAGCACAAAAGTACCACAACATGCCTGCCTCCACAGCTATTTCCTTGGGGACATCCCTAATTCCTGGCTGATTTGCCTTTCTCGTCGTCGGGTTGGGGTTAGGTAGGCCTTGTGCTAGGATTTTTAAAATCAGGAAGCCCAGACCTCCAGGCACACTGGAGCTGTGAAAGGCATCCAAAAGGGAGTGCAAAAGTGCCACAACATGGCTGCTTTCACAGCTTTTTCCTTAGGAAGAACCCTAATACCCGGCTGATTTACCTTCCTAGGGTTACTGTTAGGCTTGGGCCAAGGACTTTTAAAACCAGGAAACCCTGTGCTCCAGGCACACTGCAGCTGTTCAAGGCATCCCAACGGGAGTGCAAAAGTGACACAACTTGGATGCCTCCACTGCTATTTCCATGAGACCATCCCCAACCATAGGCTGATTTTCATTCCTAGCGTTGAGGTTTGAGTTAGGCCTAGGGTTAGGGTTCTTTCAACCAGAAAGCCCTGAGTTCCAAGAACACAGCAGCTGCGAAGGACTACCCAAGAAGAGCACAAAAGTACCACAACATGCCTGCCTCCACAGCTATTTCCTTGGGGACATCCCTAATTCCTGGCTGATTTGCCTTTCTCGTCGTCGGGTTGGGGTTAGGTAGGCCTTGTGCTAGGATTTTTAAAATCAGGAAGCCCAGAACTCCAGGCACACTGGAGCTGTGAAAGGCATCCAAAAGGGAGTGCAAAAGTGTCACAACATGGCTGCTTTCACAGCTTCTTCCTTGGCACCATCAGTATACCTAGGCTGATTTATCTGCCTAGGTTTATGGTTAGGGTTCAGCCTAGAGCTAGGATTTTTTGAACCAGGAAGCCCTGAGTTCCAGGCTTACTGCAGCTGCCAAAGGCATCCCAAAGGGAGCGCAGAAGTGCCAGAACATGGCTGCTTTCACAGCTTTTTCCTAAGGAAGAACCCTAATACCCGGCTGATTTACCTTCCTAGGGTTACTGTTAGGCTTGGGCCAAGGACTTTTAAAACCAGGAAGCCCTGTGCTCAGGGCACACTGCAGCTGTTCAAGGCATCCCAAGGGGAGCGCAAAAGTGACACAACTTGGCTGCCTCCACTGCTATTTCCATGAGACCATCCCCAACCATAGGCTGATTTTCCTTCCTAGCGTTGAGGTTTGAGTTAGGCCTAGGGTTAGAGTTTTTTAACCAGAAAGCCCTGAGTTCCAAGAACACAGCAGCTGCGAAGGACTACCCAAGAAGAGCACAAAAGTACCACAACATGCCTGCCTCCACAGCTATTTCCTTGGGGACATCCCTAATTCCTGGCTGATTTGCCTTTCTCGTCGTCGGGTTGGGGTTAGGTAGGCCTTGTGCTAGGATTTTGAAAATCAGGAAGCCCAGACCTCCAGGCACACTGGAGCTGTGAAAGGCATCCAAAAGGGAGTGCAAAAGTGCCACAACATGGCTGCTTTCACAGCTTTTTCCTTAGGAAGAACCCTAATACCCGGCTGATTTACCTTCCTAGGGTTACTGTTAGGCTTGGGCCAAGGACTTTTAAAACCAGGAAGCCCTGTGCTCCAGGCACACTGCAGCTGTTCAAGGCATCCCAACGGGAGTGCAAAAGTGACACAACTTGGCTGCCTCCACTGCTATTTCCATGAGACCATCCCCAACCATAGGCTGATTTTCATTCCTAGCGTTGAGGTTTGAGTTAGGCCTAGGGTTAGAGTTCTTTCAACCAGAAAGCCCTGAGTTCCAAGAACACAGCAGCTGCGAAGGACTACCCAAGAAGAGCACAAAAGTACCACAACATGCCTGCCTCCACAGCTATTTCCTTGGGGACATCCCTAATTCCTGGCTGATTTGCCTTTCTCGTCGTCGGGTTGGGGTTAGGTAGGCCTTGTGCTAGGATTTTTAAAATCAGGAAGCCCAGAACTCCAGGCACACTGGAGCTGTGAAAGGCATCCAAAAGGGAGTGCAAAAGTGTCACAACATGGCTGCTTTCACAGCTTCTTCCTTGGCACCATCAGTATACCTAGGCTGATTTATCTGCCTAGGTTTATGGTTAGGGTTCAGCCTAGAGCTAGGATTTTTTGAACCAGGAAGCCCTGAGTTCCAGGCTTACTGTAGCTGCCAAAGGCATCCCAAAGGGAGCGCAGAAGTGCCAGAACATGGCTGCTTTCACAGCTTTTTCCTAAGGAAGAACCCTAATACCCGGCTGATTTACCTTCCTAGGGTTACTGTTAGGCTTGGGCCAAGGACTTTTAAAACCAGGAAGCCCTGTGCTCCAGGCACACTGCAGCTGTTCAAGGCATCCCAAGGGGAGCGCAAAAGTGACACAACTTGGCTGCCTCCACTGCTATTTCCATGAGACCATCCCCAACCATAGGCTGATTTTCCTTCCTAGCGTTGAGGTTTGAGTTAGGCCTAGGGTTAGAGTTTTTTAACCAGAAAGCCCTGAGTTCCAAGAACACAGCAGCTGCGAAGGACTACCCAAGAAGAGCACAAAAGTACCACAACATGCCTGCCTCCACAGCTATTTCCTTGGGGACATCCCTAATTCCTGGCTGATTTGCCTTTCTCGTCGTCGGGTTGGGGTTAGGTAGGCCTTGTGCTAGGATTTTTAAAATCAGGAAGCCCAGACCTCCAGGCACACTGGAGCTGTGAAAGGCATCCAAAAGGGAGTGCAAAAGTGCCACAACATGGCTGCTTTCACAGCTTTTTCCTTAGGAAGAACCCTAATACCCGGCTGATTTACCTTCCTAGGGTTACTGTTAGGCTTGGGCCAAGGACTTTTAAAACCAGGAAGCCCTGTGCTCCAGGCACACTGCAGCTGTTCAAGGCATCCCAACGGGAGTGCGAAAGTGACACAACTTGGCTGCCTCCTCTGCTATTTCCATGAGACCATCCCCAACCTTAGGCTGGTTTTCCTTCCTAGCGTTGAGTTTTGAGTTAGGCCTAGGGTTACTGTTCTTTTAACCTGAAAGCCCTGAGTTCCAAGAAGACAGCAGCTGCGAAGGACTACCCAAGAAGAGCACAAAAGTACCACCACATGCCTGCCTCCACAGCTATTTCCTTGGGGACATCCCTAATTCCTGGCTGATTTGCCTTTCTCGTCGTCGGGTTGGGGTTAGGTAGGCCTTGTGCTAGGATTTTTAAAATCAGGAAGCCCAGACCTCCAGGCACATTGGAACTGTGAAAGTCATCCAAAAGGGAGTGCAAAAGTGCCACAACATGGCTGCTTTCACAGCTTTTTCCTTAGGAAGAACCCTAATACCCGGCTGATTTACCTTCCTAGGGTTACTGTTAGGCTTGGGCCAAGGACTTTTAAAACCAGGAAGCCCTGTGCTCCAGGCACACTGCAGCTGTTCAAGGCATCCCAACGGGAGTGCAAAAGTGACACAACTTGGCTGCCTCCACTGCTATTTCCATGAGACCATCCCCAACCTTAGGCTGATTTTCCTTCCTAGCGTTGAGGTTTGAGTTAGGCCTAGGGTTAGGGTTCTTTCAACCAGAAAGCCCTGAGTTCCAAGAACACAGCAGCTGCGAAGGACTACCCAAGAAGAGCACAAAAGTACCACAACATGCCTGCCTCCACAGCTATTTCCTTGGGGACATCCCTAATTCCTGGCTGATTTGCCTTTCTCGTCGTCGGGTTGGGGTTAGGTAGGCCTTGTGCTAGGATTTTTAAAATCAGGAAGCCCAGAACTCCAGGCACACTGGAGCTGTGAAAGGCATCCAAAAGGGAGTGCAAAAGTGTCACAACATGGCTGCTTTCACAGCTTCTTCATTGGCACCATCACTATACCTAGGCTGATTTATCTGCCTAGGTTTATGGTTAGGGTTCAGCCTAGGGCTAGGATTTTTTGAACCAGGAAGCCCTGAGTTCCAGGCTTACTGTAGCTGCCAAAGGCATCCCAAAGGGAGCGCAGAAGTGCCAGAACATGGCTGCTTTCACAGCTTTTTCCTAAGGAAGAACCCTAATACCCGGCTGATTTACCTTCCTAGGGTTACTGTTAGGCTTGGGCCAAGGACTTTTAAAACCAGGAAGCCCTGTGCTCAGGGCACACTGCAGCTGTTCAAGGCATCCCAAGGGGAGCGCAAAAGTGACACAACTTGGCTGCCTCCACTGCTATTTCCATGAGACCATCCTGAATCATAGGCTGATTTTCCTTCCTAGCGTTGAGGTTTGAGTTAGGCCTAGGGTTAGAGTTTTTTAACCAGAAAGCCCTGAGTTCCAAGAACACAGCAGCTGCGAAGGACTACCCAAGAATAGCACAAAAGTATCACAACATGCCTGCCTCCACAGCTATTTCCTTGGGGACATCCCTAATTCCTGGCTGATTTGCCTTTCTCGTCGTCGGGTTGGGGTTAGGTAGGCCTTGTGCTAGGATTTTTAAAATCAGGAAGCCCAGACCTCCAGGCACACTGGAGCTGTGAAAGGCATCCAAAAGGGAGTGCAAAAGTGCCACAACATGGCTGCTTTCACAGCTTTTTCCTTAGGAAGAACCCTAATACCCGGCTGATTTACCTTCCTAGGGTTACTGTTAGGCTTGGGCCAAGGACTTTTAAAACCAGGAAGCCCTGTGCTCCAGGCACACTGCAGCTGTTCAAGGCATCCCAACGGGAGTGCAAAAGTGACACAACTTGGATGCCTCCACTGCTATTTCCATGAGACCATCCCCAACCTTAGGCTGGTTTTCCTTCCTAGCATTGAGTTTTGAGTTAGGCCTATGGTTACTGTTCTTTTAACCTGAAAGCCCTGAGTTCCAAGAACACAGCAGCTGCGAAGGACTACCCAAGAAGAGCACAAAAGTACCACAACATGCCTGCCTCCACAGCTATTTCCTTGGGGACATCCCTAATTCCTGGCTGATTTGCCTTTCTCGTCGTCGGGTTGGGGTTAGGTAGGCCTTGTGCTAGGATTTTTAAAATCAGGAAGCCCAGACCTCCAGGCACACTGGAGCTGTGAAAGGCATCCCAAAGGGAGTGCAAAAGTGCCACAACATGGCTGCTTTCACAGCTTTTTCCTTAGGAAGAACCCTAATACCCTGCTGATTTACCTTCCTAGGGTTACTGTTAGGCTTGGGCCAAGGACTTTTAAAACCAGGAAGCCCTGTGCTCCAGGCACACTGCAGCTGTTCAAGGCATCCCAACGCGAGTGCAAAAGTGACACAACTTGGCTGCCTCCACTGCTATTTCCATGAGACCATCCCCAACCTTAGGCTGGTTTTCCTTCCTAGCGTTGAGTTTTGAGTTAGGCCTAGGGTTACTGTTCTTTTAACCTGAAAGCCCTGAGTTCCAAGAACACAGCAACTGCGAAGGACTACCCAAGAAGAGCACAAAAGTACCACAACATGCCTGCCTCCACAGCTATTTCCTTGGGGACATCCCTAATTCCTGGCTGATTTGCCTTTCTCGTCGTCGGGTTGGGGTTAGGTAGGCCTTGTGCTAGGATTTTTAAAATCAGGAAGCCCAGACCTCCAGGCACATTGGAACTGTGAAAGTCATCCAAAAGGGAGTGCAAAAGTGCCACAACATGGCTGCTTTCACAGCTTTTTCCTTAGGAAGAACCCTAATACCCTGCTGAGTTACCTTCCTAGGGTTACTGTTAGGCTTGGTCCAAGGACTTTTAAAACCAGGAAGCCCTGTGCTCCAGGCACACTGCAGCTGTTCAAGGCATCCCAACGCGAGTGCAAAAGTGACACAACTTGGCTGCCTCCACTGCTATTTCCATGAGACCATCCCGAACCATAGGCTGATTTTCCTTCCTAGCGTTGAGGTTTGAGTTAGGCCTAGGGTTAGGGTTCTTTCAACCAGAAAGCCCTGAGTTCCAAGAACACAGCAGCTGCGAAGGACTACCCAAGAAGAGCACAAAAGTACCACAACATGCCTGCCTCCACAGCTATTTCCTTGGGGACATCCCTAATTCCTGGCTGATTTGCCTTTCTCGTCGTCGGGTTGGGGTTAGGTAGGCCTTGTGCTAGGATTTTTAAAATCAGGAAGCCCAGAACTCCAGGCACACTGGAGCTGTGAAAGGCATCCAAAAGGGAGTGCAAAAGTGTCACAACATGGCTGCTTTCACAGCTTCTTCATTGGCACCATCACTATACCTAGGCTGATTTATCTGCCTAGGTTTATGGTTAGGGTTCAGCCTAGGGCTAGGATTTTTTGAACCAGGAAGCCCTGAGTTCCAGGCTTACTGTAGCTGCCAAAGGCATCCCAAAGGGAGCGCAGAAGTGCCAGAACATGGCTGCTTTCACAGCTTTTTCCTAAGGAAGAACCCTAATACCCGGCTGATTTACCTTCCTAGGGTTACTGTTAGGCTTGGGCCAAGGACTTTTAAAACCAGGAAGCCCTGTGCTCCAGGCACACTGCAGCTGTTCAAGGCATCCCAAGGGGAGCGCAAAAGTGACACAACTTGGCTGCCTCCACTGCTATTTCCATGAGACCATCCCCAACCTTAGGCTGGTTTTCCTTCCTAGCGTTGAGTTTTGAGTTAGGCCTAGGGTTACTGTTCTTTTAACCTGAAAGCCCTGAGTTCCAAGAATACAGCAGCTGCGAAGGACTACCCAAGAAGAGCACAAAAGTACCACAACATGCCTGCCTCCACAGCTATTTCCTTGGGGACATCCCTAATTCCTGGCTGATTTGCCTTTCTCGTCGTCGGGTTGGGGTTAGGTAGGCCTTGTGCTAGGATTTTTAAAATCAGGAAGCCCAGACCTCCAGGCACACTGGAGCTGTGAAAGGCATCCCAAAGGGAGTGCAAAAGTGCCACAACATGGCTGCTTTCACAGCTTTTTCCTTAGGAAGAACCCTAATACCCGGCTGATTTACCTTCCTAGGGTTACTGTTAGGCTTGGGCCAAGGACTTTTAAAACCAGGAAGCCCTGTGCTCCAGGCACACTGCAGCTGTTCAAGGCATCCCAACGGGAGTGCAAAAGTGACACAACTTGGCTGCCTCCACTGCTATTTCCATGAGACCATCCCCAACCATAGGCTGATTTTCATTCCCAGCGTTGAGGTTTGAGTTAGGCCTAGGGTTACTGTTCTTTTAACCTGAAAGCCCTGAGTTCCAAGAACACAGCAGCTGCGAAGGACTACCCAAGAAGAGCACAAAAGTACCACAACATGCCTGCCTCCACAGCTATTTCCTTGGGGACATCCCTAATTCCTGGCTGATTTGCCTTTCTCGTCGTCGGGTTGGGGTTAGGTAGGCCTTGTGCTAGGATTTTTAAAATCAGGAAGCCCAGAACTCCAGGCACACTGGAGCTGTGAAAGGCATCCAAAAGGGAGTGCAAAAGTGTCACAACATGGCTGCTTTCACAGCTTCTTCATTGGCACCATCACTATACCTAGGCTGATTTATCTGCCTAGGTTTAGGGTTAGGGTTCAGCCTAGGGCTAGGATTTTTTGAACCAGGAAGCCCTGAGTTCCAGGCTTACTGTAGCTGCCAAAGGCATCCCAAAGGGAGCGCAGAAGTGCCAGAACATGGCTGCTTTCACAGCTTTTTCCTAAGGAAGAACCCTAATACCCGGCTGATTTACCTTCCTAGGGTTACTGTTAGGCTTGGGCCAAGGACTTTTAAAACCAGGAAGCCCTGTGCTCAGGGCACACTGCAGCTGTTCAAGGCATCCCAACGGGAGTGCGAAAGTGACACAACTTGGCTGCCTCCTCTGCTATTTCCATGAGACCATCCCCAACCTTAGGCTGGTTTTCCTTCCTAGCGTTGAGTTTTGAGTTAGGCCTATGGTTACTGTTCTTTTAACCTGAAAGTCCTGAGTTCCAAGAAGACAGCAGCTGCGATGGACTACCCAAGAAGAGCACAAAAGTACCACCACATGCCTGCCTCCACAGCTATTTCCTTGGGGACATCCCTAATTCCTGGCTGATTTGCCTTTCTCGTCGTCGGGTTGGGGTTAGGTAGGCCTTGTGCTAGGATTTTTAAAATCAGGAAGCCCAGACCTCCAGGCACACTGGAGCTGTGAAAGGCATCCAAAAGGGAGTGCAAAAGTGTCACAACATGGCTGCTTTCAAAGCTTCTTCCTTGGCACCATCACTATACCTAGGCTGATTTATCTGCCTAGGTTTATGGTTAGGGTTCAGCCTAGGGCTAGGATTTTTTGAACCAGGAAGCCCTGAGTTCCAGGCTTACTGTAGCTGCCAAAGGCATCCCAAAGGGAGCGCAGAAGTGCCAGAACATGGCTGCTTTCACAGCTTTTTCCTAAGGAAGAACCCTAATACCCGGCTGATTTACCTTCCTAGGGTTACTGTTAGGCTTGGGCCAAGGACTTTTAAAACCAGGAAGCCCTGTGCTCCAGGCACACTGCAGCTGTTCAAGGCATCCCAAGGGGAGCGCAAAAGTGACACAACTTGGCTGCCTCCACTGCTATTTCCATGAGACCATCCCCAACCTTAGGCTGGTTTTCCTTCTTAGCGTTGAGTTTTGAGTTAGGCCTAGGGTTACTGTTCTTTTAACCTGAAAGCCCTGAGTTCCAAGAATACAGCAGCTGCGAAGGACTACCCAAGAAGAGCACAAAAGTACCACAACATGCCTGCCTCCACAGCTATTTCCCTGGGGACATCCTTAATTCCTGGCTGATTTGCCTTTCTCGTCGTCGGGTTGGGGTTAGGTAGGCCTTGTGCTAGGATTTTTAAAATCAGGAAGCCCAGACCTCCAGGCACACTGGAGCTGTGAAAGGCATCCCAAAGGGAGTGCAAAAGTGCCACAACATGGCTGCTTTCACAGCTTTTTCCTTAGGAAGAAGCCTAATACCCGGCTGATTTACCTTCCTAGGGTTACTGTTAGGCTTGGGCCAAGGACTTTTAAAACCAGGAAGCCCTGTGCTCCAGGCACACTGCAGCTGTTCAAGGCATCCCAACGGGAGTGCAAAAGTGAGACAACTTGGCTGCCTCCACTGCTATTTCCATGAGACCATCCCCAACCTTAGGCTGATTTTCCTTCCTAGCGTTGAGGTTTGAGTTAGGCCTAGGGTTAGGGTTCTTTCAACCAGAAAGCCCTGAGTTCCAAGAACACAGCAGCTGCGAAGGACTACCCAAGAAGAGCACAAAAGTACCACAACATGCCTGCCTCCACAGCTATTTCCTTGGGGACATCCCTAATTCCTGGCTGATTTGCCTTTCTCGTCGTCGGGTTGGGGTTAGGTAGGCCTTGTGCTAGGATTTTTAAAATCAGGAAGCCCAGAACTCCAGGCACACTGGAGCTGTGAAAGGCATCCAAAAGGGAGTGCAAAAGTGTCACAACATGGCTGCTTTCACAGCTTCTTCATTGGCACCATCACTATACCTAGGCTGATTTATCTGCCTAGGTTTATGGTTAGGGTTCAGCCTAGGGCTAGGATTTTTTGAACCAGGAAGCCCTGAGTTCCAGGCTTACTGTAGCTGCCAAAGGCATCCCAAAGGGAGCGCAGAAGTGCCAGAACATGGCTGCTTTCACAGCTTTTTCCTAAGGAAGAACCCTAATACCCGGCTGATTTACCTTCCTAGGGTTACTGTTAGGCTTGGGCCAAGGACTTTTAAAACCAGGAAGCCCTGTGCTCAGGGCACACTGCAGCTGTTCAAGGCATCCCAAGGGGAGCGCAAAAGTGACACAACTTGGCTGCCTCCACTGCTATTTCCATGAGACCATCCCCAACCATAGGCTGATTTTCCTTCCTAGCGTTGAGGTTTGAGTTAGGCCTAGGGTTAGAGTTTTTTAACCAGAAAGCCCTGAGTTCCAAGAACACAGCAGCTGCGAAGGACTACCCAAGAATAGCACAAAAGTATCACAACATGCCTGCCTCCACAGCTATTTCCTTGGGGACATCCCTAATTCCTGGCTGATTTGCCTTTCTCGTCGTCGGGTTGGGGTTAGGTAGGCCTTGTGCTAGGATTTTTAAAATCAGGAAGCCCAGACCTCCAGGCACACTGGAGCTGTGAAAGGCATCCAAAAGGGAGTGCAAAAGTGCCACAACATGGCTGCTTTCACAGCTTTTTCCTTAGGAAGAACCCTAATACCCGGCTGATTTACCTTCCTAGGGTTACTGTTAGGCTTGGGCCAAGGACTTTTAAAACCAGGAAGCCCTGTGCTCCAGGCACACTGCAGCTGTTCAAGGCATCCCAACGGGAGTGCAAAAGTGACACAACTTGGCTGCCTCCACTGCTATTTCCATGAGACCATCCCCAACCTTAGGCTGGTTTTCCTTCCTAGCATTGAGTTTTGAGTTAGGCCTATGGTTACTGTTCTTTTAACCTGAAAGCCCTGAGTTCCAAGAACACAGCAGCTGCGAAGGACTACCCAAGAAGAGCACAAAAGTACCACAACATGCCTGCCTCCACAGCTATTTCCTTGGGGACATCCCTAATTCCTGGCTGATTTGCCTTTCTCGTCGTCGGGTTGGGGTTAGGTAGGCCTTGTGCTAGGATTTTTAAAATCAGGAAGCCCAGACCTCCAGGCACACTGGAGCTGTGAAAGGCATCCCAAAGGGAGTGCAAAAGTGCCACAACATGGCTGCTTTCACAGCTTTTTCCTTAGGAAGAACCCTAATACCCGGCTGATTTACCTTCCTAGGGTTACTGTTAGGCTTGGGCCAAGGACTTTTAAAACCAGGAAGCCCTGTGCTCCAGGCACACTGCAGCTGTTCAAGGCATCCCAACGCGAGTGCAAAAGTGACACAACTTGGCTGCCTCCACTGCTATTTCCATGAGACCATCCCCAACCTTAGGCTGGTTTTCCTTCCTAGCGTTGAGTTTTGAGTTAGGCCTAGGGTTACTGTTCTTTTAACCTGAAAGCCCTGAGTTCCAAGAACACAGCAACTGCGAAGGACTACCCAAGAAGAGCACAAAAGTACCACAACATGCCTGCCTCCACAGCTATTTCCTTGGGGACATCCCTAATTCCTGGCTGATTTGCCTTTCTCGTCGTCGGGTTGGGGTTAGGTAGGCCTTGTGCTAGGATTTTTAAAATCAGGAAGCCCAGACCTCCAGGCACATTGGAACTGTGAAAGTCATCCAAAAGGGAGTGCAAAAGTGCCACAACATGGCTGCTTTCACAGCTTTTTCCTTAGGAAGAACCCTAATACCCTGCTGAGTTACCTTCCTAGGGTTACTGTTAGGCTTGGGCCAAGGACTTTTAAAACCAGGAAGCCCTGTGCTCCAGGCACACTGCAGCTGTTCAAGGCATCCCAACGGGAGTGCAAAAGTGACACAACTTGGCTGCCTCCACTGCTATTTCCATGAGACCATCCCGAACCATAGGCTGATTTTCCTTCCTAGCGTTGAGGTTTGAGTTAGGCCTAGGGTTAGGGTTCTTTCAACCAGAAAGCCCTGAGTTCCAAGAACACAGCAGCTGCGAAGGACTACCCAAGAAGAGCACAAAAGTACCACAACATGCCTGCCTCCACAGCTATTTCCTTGGGGACATCCCTAATTCCTGGCTGATTTGCCTTTCTCGTCGTCGGGTTGGGGTTAGGTAGGCCTTGTGCTAGGATTTTTAAAATCAGGAAGCCCAGAACTCCAGGCACACTGGAGCTGTGAAAGGCATCCAAAAGGGAGTGCAAAAGTGTCACAACATGGCTGCTTTCACAGCTTCTTCATTGGCACCATCACTATACCTAGGCTGATTTATCTGCCTAGGTTTATGGTTAGGGTTCAGCCTAGGGCTAGGATTTTTTGAACCAGGAAGCCCTGAGTTCCAGGCTTACTGTAGCTGCCAAAGGCATCCCAAAGGGAGCGCAGAAGTGCCAGAACATGGCTGCTTTCACAGCTTTTTCCTAAGGAAGAACCCTAATACCCGGCTGATTTACCTTCCTAGGGTTACTGTTAGGCTTGGGCCAAGGACTTTTAAAACCAGGAAGCCCTGTGCTCCAGGCACACTGCAGCTGTTCAAGGCATCCCAAGGGGAGCGCAAAAGTGACACAACTTGGCTGCCTCCACTGCTATTTCCATGAGACCATCCCCAACCTTAGGCTGGTTTTCCTTCCTAGCGTTGAGTTTTGAGTTAGGCCTATGGTTACTGTTCTTTTAACCTGAAAGCCCTGAGTTCCAAGAATACAGCAGCTGCGAAGGACTACCCAAGAAGAGCACAAAAGTACCACAACATGCCTGCCTCCACAGCTATTTCCTTGGGGACATCCCTAATTCCTGGCTGATTTGCCTTTCTCGTCGTCGGGTTGGGGTTAGGTAGGCCTTGTGCTAGGATTTTTAAAATCAGGAAGCCCAGACCTCCAGGCACACTGGAGCTGTGAAAGGCATCCCAAAGGGAGTGCAAAAGTGCCACAACATGGCTGCTTTCACAGCTTTTTCCTTAGGAAGAAGCCTAATACCCGGCTGATTTACCTTCCTAGGGTTACTGTTAGGCTTGGGCCAAGGACTTTGAAAACCAGGAAGCCCTGTGCTCCAGGCACACTGCAGCTGTTCAAGGCATCCCAACGGGAGTGCAAAAGTGACACAACTTGGCTGCCTCCACTGCTATTTCCATGAGACCATCCCCAACCATAGGCTGATTTTCCTTCCTAGCGTTGAGGTTTGAGTTAGGCCTAGGGTTAGGGTTCTTTCAACCAGAAAGCCCTGAGTTCCAAGAACACAGCAGCTGCGAAGGACTACCCAAGAAGAGCACAAAAGTACCACAACATGCCTGCCTCCACAGCTATTTCCTTGGGGACATCCCTAATTCCTGGCTGATTTGCCTTTCTCGTCGTCGGGTTGGGGGTAGGTAGGCCTTGTGCTAGGATTTTTAAAATCAGGAAGCCCAGAACTCCAGGCACACTGGAGCTGTGAAAGGCATCCAAAAGGGAGTGCAAAAGTGCCACAACATGGCTGCTTTCACAGCTTTTTCCTTAGGAAGAACCCTAATACCCGGCTGATTTACCTTCCTAGGGTTACTGTTAGGCTTGGGCCAAGGACTTTTAAAACCAGGAAGCCCTGTGCTCCAGGCACACTGCAGCTGTTCAAGGCATCCCAACGGGAGTGCAAAAGTGACACAACTTGGATGCCTCCACTGCTATTTCCATGAGACCATCCCCAACCTTAGGCTGGTTTTCCTTCCTAGCATTGAGTTTTGAGTTAGGCCTATGGTTACTGTTCTTTTAACCTGAAAGCCCTGAGTTCCAAGAACACAGCAGCTGCGAAGGACTACCCAAGAAGAGCACAAAAGTACCACCACATGCCTGCCTCCACAGCTATTTCCTTGGGGACATCCCTAATTCCTGGCTGATTTGCCTTTCTCGTCGTCGGGTTGGGGTTAGGTAGGCCTTGTGCTAGGATTTTTAAAATCAGGAAGCCCAGACCTCCAGGCACACTGGAGCTGTGAAAGGCATCCCAAAGGGAGTGCAAAAGTGCCACAACATGGCTGCTTTCACAGCTTTTTCCTTAGGAAGAACCCTAATACCCGGCTGATTTACCTTCCTAGGGTTACTGTTAGGCTTGGGCCAAGGACTTTTAAAACCAGGAAGCCCTGTGCTCCAGGCACACTGCAGCTGTTCAAGGCATCCCAACGGGAGTGCAAAAGTGACACAACTTGGCTGCCTCCACTGCTATTTCCATGAGACCATCCCCAACCTTAGGCTGGTTTTCCTTCCTAGCGCTGAGTTTTGAGTTAGGCCTAGGGTTACTGTTCTTTTAACCTGAAAGCCCTGAGTTCCAAGAACACAGCAGCTGCGAAGGACTACCCAAGAAGAGCACAAAAGTACCACCACATGCCTGCCTCCACAGCTATTTCCTTGGGGACATCCCTAATTCCTGGCTGATTTGCCTTTCTCGTCGTCGGGTTGGGGTTAGGTAGGCCTTGTGCTAGGATTTTTAAAATCAGGAAGCCCAGACCTCCAGGCACACTGGAGCTGTGAAAGGCATCCCAAAGGGAGTGCAAAAGTGCCACAACATGGCTGCTTTCACAGCTTTTTCCTTAGGAAGAACCCTAATACCCGGCTGATTTACCTTCCTAGGGTTACTGTTAGGCTTGGGCCAAGGACTTTTAAAACCAGGAAGCCCTGTGCTCCAGGCACACTGCAGCTGTTCAAGGCACCCCAACGCGAGTGCAAAAGTGACACAACTTGGCTGCCTCCACTGCTATTTCCATGAGACCATCCCCAAACTTAGGCTGGTTTTCCTTCCTAGCGTTGAGTTTTGAGTTAGGCCTAGGGTTACTGTTCTTTTAACCTGAAAGCCCTGAGTTCCAAGAACACAGCAACTGCGAAGGACGACCCAAGAAGAGCACAAAAGTACCACAACATGCCTGCCTCCACAGCTATTTCCTTGGGGACATCCCTAATTCCTGGCTGATTTGCCTTTCTCGTCGTCGGGTTGGGGTTAGGTAGGCCTTGTGCTAGGATTTTTAAAATCAGGAAGCCCAGACCTCCAGGCACACTGGAGCTGTGAAAGGCATCCAAAAGGGAGTGCAAAAGTGTCACAACACGGCTGCTTTCACAGCTTTTTCCTTAGGAAGAACCCTAATACCCGGCTGAGTTACCTTCCTGGGGTTATTGTTAGGCTTAGGCCTAGGACTTTTAAAACCAGGAAGCCCTGTGCTCCAGGCACACTGCAGCTGTTCAAGGCATCCCAACGGGACTGCGAAAGTGACACAACTTGGCTGCCTCCTCTGCTATTTCCATGAGACCATCCCCAACCATAGGCTGATTTTCCTTCCTAGCGTTGAGGTTTGAGTTAGGCCTAGGGTTAGAGTTTTTTAACCAGAAAGCCCTGAGTTCCAAGAACACAGCAGCTGCGAAGGACTACCCAAGAAGAGCACAAAAGTACCACAACATGCCTGCCTCCACAGCTATTTCCTTGGGGACATCCCTAATTCCTGGCTGATTTGCCTTTCTCGTCGTCGGGTTGGGGTTAGGTAGGCCTTGTGCTAGGATTTTTAAAATCAGGAAGCCCAGACCTCCAGGCACACTGGAGCTGTGAAAGGCATCCCAAAGGGAGTGCAAAAGTGCCACAACATGGCTGCTTTCACAGCTTTTTCCTTAGGAAGAACCCTAATACCCGGCTGATTTACCTTCCTAGGGTTACTGTTAGGCTTGGGCCAAGGACTTTTAAAACCAGGAAGCCCTGTGCTCCAGGCACACTGCAGCTGTTCAAGGCATCCCAACGGGAGTGCAAAAGTGAGACAACTTGGCTGCCTCCACTGCTATTTCCATGAGACCATCCCCAACCATAGGCTGATTTTCATTCCTAGCGTTGAGGTTTGAGTTAGGCCTAGGGTTAGGGTTCTTTCAACCAGAAAGCCCTGAGTTCCAAGAACACAGCAGCTGCGAAGGACTACCCAAGAAGAGCACAAAAGTACCACCACATGCCTGCCTCCACAGCTATTTCCTTGGGGACATCCCTAATTCCTGGCTGATTTGCCTTTCTCGTCGTCGGGTTGGGGTTAGGTAGGCCTTGTGCTAGGATTTTTAAAATCAGGAAGCCCAGACCTCCAGGCACACTGGAGCTGTGAAAGGCATCCAAAAGGGAGTGCAAAAGTGTCACAACATGGCTGCTTTCAAAGCTTCTTCCTTGGCACCATCACTATACCTAGGCTGATTTATCTGCCTAGGTTTATGGTTAGGGTTCAGCCTAGGGCTAGGATTTTTTGAACCAGGAAGCCCTGAGTTCCAGGCTTACTGTAGCTGCCAAAGGCATCCCAAAGGGAGCGCAGAAGTGCCAGAACATGGCTGCTTTCACAGCTTTTTCCTAAGGAAGAACCCTAATACCCGGCTGATTTACCTTCCTAGGGTTACTGTTAGGCTTGGGCCAAGGACTTTTAAAACCAGGAAGCCCTGTGCTCAGGGCACACTGCAGCTGTTCAAGGCATCCCAAGGGGAGCGCAAAAGTGACACAACTTGGCTGCCTCCACTGCTATTTCCATGAGACCATCCCCAACCATAGGCTGATTTTCCTTCCTAGCGTTGAGGTTTGAGTTAGGCCTAGGGTTAGAGTTTTTTAACCAGAAAGCCCTGAGTTCCAAGAACACAGCAGCTGCGAAGGACTACCCAAGAATAGCACAAAAGTATCACAACATGCCTGCCTCCACAGCTATTCCCTTGGGGACATCCCTAATTCCTGGCTGATTTGCCTTTCTCGTCGTCGGGTTGGGGTTAGGTAGGCCTTGTGCTAGGATTTTTAAAATCAGGAAGCCCAGACCTCCAGGCACACTGGAGCTGTGAAAGGCATCCAAAAGGGAGTGCAAAAGTGCCACAACATGGCTGCTTTCACAGCTTTTTCCTTAGGAAGAACCCTAATACCCGGCTGATTTACCTTCCTAGGGTTACTGTTAGGCTTGGGCCAAGGACTTTTAAAACCAGGAAGCCCTGTGCTCCAGGCACACTGCAGCTGTTCAAGGCATCCCAACGGGAGTGCAAAAGTGACACAACTTGGATGCCTCCACTGCTATTTCCATGAGACCATCCCCAACCTTAGGCTGATTTTCCTCCCTAGCATTGAGTTTTGAGTTAGGCCTATGGTTACTGTTCTTTTAACCTGAAAGCCCTGAGTTCCAAGAACACAGCAGCTGCGAAGGACTACCCAAGAAGAGCACAAAAGTACCACAACATGCCTGCCTCCACAGCTATTTCCTTGGGGACATCCCTAATTCCTGGCTGATTTGCCTTTCTCGTCGTCGGGTTGGGGTTAGGTAGGCCTTGTGCTAGGATTTTTAAAATCAGGAAGCCCAGACCTCCAGGCACACTGGAGCTGTGAAAGGCATCCAAAAGGGAGTGCAAAAGTGCCACAACATGGCTGCTTTCACAGCTTTTTCCTTAGGAAGAACCCTAATACCCTGCTGATTTACCTTCCTAGGGTTACTGTTAGGCTTGGGCCAAGGACTTTTAAAACCAGGAAGCCCTGTGCTCCAGGCACACTGCAGCTGTTCAAGGCATCCCAACGGGAGTGCAAAAGTGACACAACTTGGATGCCTCCACTGCTATTTCCATGAGACCATCCCCAACCTTAGGCTGGTTTTCCTTCCTAGCATTGAGTTTTGAGTTAGGCCTATGGTTACTGTTCTTTTAACCTGAAAGCCCTGAGTTCCAAGAACACAGCAGCTGCGAAGGACTACCCAAGAAGAGCACAAAAGTACCACCACATGCCTGCCTCCACAGCTATTTCCTTGGGGACATCCCTAATTCCTGGCTGATTTGCCTTTCTCGTCGTCGGGTTGGGGTTAGGTAGGCCTTGTGCTAGGATTTTTAAAATCAGGAAGCCCAGACCTCCAGGCACACTGGAGCTGTGAAAGGCATCCCAAAGGGAGTGCAAAAGTGCCACAACATGGCTGCTTTCACAGCTTTTTCCTTAGGAAGAACCCTAATACCCGGCTGATTTACCTTCCTAGGGTTACTGTTAGGCTTGGGCCAAGGACTTTTAAAACCAGGAAGCCCTGTGCTCCAGGCACACTGCAGCTGTTCAAGGCATCCCAACGCGAGTGCAAAAGTGACACAACTTGGCTGCCTCCACTGCTATTTCCATGAGACCATCCCCAACCTTAGGCTGGTTTTCCTTCCTAGCGTTGAGTTTTGAGTTAGGCCTAGGGTTACTGTTCTTTTAACCTGAAAGCCCTGAGTTCCAAGAACACAGCAACTGCGAAGGACTACCCAAGAAGAGCACAAAAGTACCACAACATGCCTGCCTCCACAGCTATTTCCTTGGGGACATCCCTAATTCCTGGCTGATTTGCCTTTCTCGTCGTCGGGTTGGGGTTAGGTAGGCCTTGTGCTAGGATTTTTAAAATCAGGAAGCCCAGACCTCCAGGCACATTGGAACTGTGAAACTCATCCAAAAGGGAGTGCAAAAGTGCCACAACATGGCTGCTTTCACAGCTTTTTCCTTAGGAAGAACCCTAATACCCTGCTGAGTTACCTTCCTAGGGTTACTGTTAGGCTTGGGCCAAGGACTTTTAAAACCAGGAAGCCCTGTGCTCCAGGCACACTGCAGCTGTTCAAGGCATCCCAACGGGAGTGCAAAAGTGACACAACTTGGCTGCCTCCACTGCTATTTCCATGAGACCATCCCGAACCATAGGCTGATTTTCCTTCCTAGCGTTGAGGTTTGAGTTAGGCCTAGGGTTAGGGTTCTTTCAACCAGAAAGCCCTGAGTTCCAAGAACACAGCAGCTGCGAAGGACTACCCAAGAAGAGCACAAAAGTACCACAACATGCCTGCCTCCACAGCTATTTCCTTGGGGACATCCCTAATTCCTGGCTGATTTGCCTTTCTCGTCGTCGGGTTGGGGTTAGGTAGGCCTTGTGCTAGGATTTTTAAAATCAGGAAGCCCAGAACTCCAGGCACACTGGAGCTGTGAAAGGCATCCAAAAGGGAGTGCAAAAGTGTCACAACATGGCTGCTTTCACAGCTTCTTCATTGGCACCATCACTATACCTAGGCTGATTTATCTGCCTAGGTTTATGGTTAGGGTTCAGCCTAGGGCTAGGATTTTTTGAACCAGGAAGCCCTGAGTTCCAGGCTTACTGTAGCTGCCAAAGGCATCCCAAAGGGAGCGCAGAAGTGCCAGAACATGGCTGCTTTCACAGCTTTTTCCTAAGGAAGAACCCTAATACCCGGCTGATTTACCTTCCTAGGGTTACTGTTAGGCTTGGGCCAAGGACTTTTAAAACCAGGAAGCCCTGTGCTCCAGGCACACTGCAGCTGTTCAAGGCATCCCAAGGGGAGCGCAAAAGTGACACAACTTGGCTGCCTCCACTGCTATTTCCATGAGACCATCCCCAACCTTAGGCTGGTTTTCCTTCCTAGCATTGAGTTTTGAGTTAGGCCTATGGTTACTGTTCTTTTAACCTGAAAGCCCTGAGTTCCAAGAATACAGCAGCTGCGAAGGACTACCCAAGAAGAGCACAAAAGTACCACAACATGCCTGCCTCCACAGCTATTTCCTTGGGGACATCCCTAATTCCTGGCTGATTTGCCTTTCTCGTCGTCGGGTTGGGGTTAGGTAGGCCTTGTGCTAGGATTTTTAAAATCAGGAAGCCCAGACCTCCAGGCACACTGGAGCTGTGAAAGGCATCCCAAAGGGAGTGCAAAAGTGCCACAACATGGCTGCTTTCACAGCTTTTTCCTTAGGAAGAAGCCTAATACCCGGCTGATTTACCTTCCTAGGGTTACTGTTAGGCTTGGGCCAAGGACTTTGAAAACCAGGAAGCCCTGTGCTCCAGGCACACTGCAGCTGTTCAAGGCATCCCAACGGGAGTGCAAAAGTGACACAACTTGGCTGCCTCCACTGCTATTTCCATGAGACCATCCCCAACCATAGGCTGATTTTCCTTCCTAGCGTTGAGGTTTGAGTTAGGCCTAGGGTTAGGGTTCTTTCAACCAGAAAGCCCTGAGTTCCAAGAACACAGCAGCTGCGAAGGACTACCCAAGAAGAGCACAAAAGTACCACAACATGCCTGCCTCCACAGCTATTTCCTTGGGGACATCCCTAATTCCTGGCTGATTTGCCTTTCTCGTCGTCGGGTTGGGGGTAGGTAGGCCTTGTGCTAGGATTTTTAAAATCAGGAAGCCCAGACCTCCAGGCACACTGGAGCTGTGAAAGGCATCCAAAAGGGAGTGCAAAAGTGCCACAACATGGCTGCTTTCACAGCTTTTTCCTTAGGAAGAACCCTAATACCCGGCTGATTTACCTTCCTAGGGTTACTGTTAGGCTTGGGCCAAGGACTTTTAAAACCAGGAAGCCCTGTGCTCCAGGCACACTGCAGCTGTTCAAGGCATCCCAACGGGAGTGCAAAAGTGACACAACTTGGATGCCTCCACTGCTATTTCCATGAGACCATCCCCAACCTTAGGCTGGTTTTCCTTCCTAGCATTGAGTTTTGAGTTAGGCCTATGGTTACTGTTCTTTTAACCTGAAAGCCCTGAGTTCCAAGAACACAGCAGCTGCGAAGGACTACCCAAGAAGAGCACAAAAGTACCACCACATGCCTGCCTCCACAGCTATTTCCTTGGGGACATCCCTAATTCCTGGCTGATTTGCCTTTCTCGTCGTCGGGTTGGGGTTAGGTAGGCCTTGTGCTAGGATTTTTAAAATCAGGAAGCCCAGACCTCCAGGCACACTGGAGCTGTGAAAGGCATCCCAAAGGGAGTGCAAAAGTGCCACAACATGGCTGCTTTCACAGCTTTTTCCTTAGGAAGAACCCTAATACCCGGCTGATTTACCTTCCTAGGGTTACTGTTAGGCTTGGGCCAAGGACTTTTAAAACCAGGAAGCCCTGTGCTCCAGGCACACTGCAGCTGTTCAAGGCATCCCAACGGGAGTGCAAAAGTGACACAACTTGGCTGCCTCCACTGCTATTTCCATGAGACCATCCCCAACCTTAGGCTGGTTTTCCTTCCTAGCGCTGAGTTTTGAGTTAGGCCTAGGGTTACTGTTCTTTTAACCTGAAAGCCCTGAGTTCCAAGAACACAGCAACTGCGAAGGACGACCCAAGAAGAGCACAAAAGTACCACAACATGCCTGCCTCCACAGCTATTTCCTTGGGGACATCCCTAATTCCTGGCTGATTTGCCTTTCTCGTCGTCGGGTTGGGGTTAGGTAGGCCTTGTGCTAGGATTTTTAAAATCAGGAAGCCCAGAGTTCCAGGCACACTGGAGCTGTGAAAGGCATCCAAAAGGGAGTGCAAAAGTGTCACAACACGGCTGCTTTCACAGCTTTTTCCTTAGGAAGAACCCTAATACCCGGCTGAGTTACCTTCCTGGGGTTACTGTTAGGCTTAGGCCTAGGACTTTTAAAACCAGGAAGCCCTGTGCTCCAGGCACACTGCAGCTGTTCAAGGCATCCCAACGGGACTGCGAAAGTGACACAACTTGGCTGCCTCCTCTGCTATTTCCATGAGACCATCCCCAACCATAGGCTGATTTTCCTTCCTAGCGTTGAGGTTTGAGTTAGGCCTAGGGTTAGAGTTTTTTAAGCAGAAAGCCCTGAGTTCCAAGAACACAGCAGCTGCGAAGGACTACCCAAGAAGAGCACAAAAGTACCACAACATGCCTGCCTCCACAGCTATTTCCTTGGGGACATCCCTAATTCCTGGCTGATTTGCCTTTCTCGTCGTCGGGTTGGGGTTAGGTAGGCCTTGTGCTAGGATTTTTAAAATCAGGAAGCCCAGACCTCCAGGCACACTGGAGCTGTGAAAGGCATCCCAAAGGGAGTGCAAAAGTGCCACAACATGGCTGCTTTCACAGCTTTTTCCTTAGGAAGAACCCTAATACCCGGCTGATTTACCTTCCTAGGGTTACTGTTAGGCTTGGGCCAAGGACTTTTAAAACCAGGAAGCCCTGTGCTCCAGGCACACTGCAGCTGTTCAAGGCATCCCAACGGGTGTGCAAAAGTGAGACAACTTGGCTGCCTCCACTGCTATTTCCATGAGACCATCCCCAACCATAGGCTGATTTTCATTCCTAGCGTTGAGGTTTGAGTTAGGCCTAGGGTTAGGGTTCTTTCAACCAGAAAGCCCTGAGTTCCAAGAACACAGCAGCTGAGAAGGACTACCCAAGAAGAGCACAAAAGTACCACCACATGCCTGCCTCCACAGCTATTTCCTTGGGGACATCCCTAATTCCTGGCTGATTTGCCTTTCTCGTCGTCGGGTTGGGGTTAGGTAGGCCTTGTGCTAGGATTTTTAAAATCAGGAAGCCCAGACCTCCAGGCACACTGGAGCTGTGAAAGGCATCCAAAAGGGAGTGCAAAAGTGTCACAACATGGCTGCTTTCAAAGCTTCTTCCTTGGCACCATCACTATACCTAGGCTGATTTATCTGCCTAGGTTTATGGTTAGGGTTCAGCCTAGGGCTAGGATTTTTTGAACCAGGAAGCCCTGAGTTCCAGGCTTACTGTAGCTGCCAAAGGCATCCCAAAGGGAGCGCAGAAGTGCCAGAACATGGCTGCTTTCACAGCTTTTTCCTAAGGAAGAACCCTAATACCCGGCTGATTTACCTTCCTAGGGTTACTGTTAGGCTTGGGCCAAGGACTTTTAAAACCAGGAAGCCCTGTGCTCAGGGCACACTGCAGCTGTTCAAGGCATCCCAAGGGGAGCGCAAAAGTGACACAACTTGGCTGCCTCCACTGCTATTTCCATGAGACCATCCCCAACCATAGGCTGATTTTCCTTCCTAGCGTTGAGGTTTGAGTTAGGCCTAGGGTTAGAGTTTTTTAACCAGAAAGCCCTGAGTTCCAAGAACACAGCAGCTGCGAAGGACTACCCAAGAATAGCACAAAAGTATCACAACATGCCTGCCTCCACAGCTATTCCCTTGGGGACATCCCTAATTCCTGGCTGATTTGCCTTTCTCGTCGTCGGGTTGGGGTTAGGTAGGCCTTGTGCTAGGATTTTTAAAATCAGGAAGCCCAGACCTCCAGGCACACTGGAGCTGTGAAAGGCATCCAAAAGGGAGTGCAAAAGTGCCACAACATGGCTGCTTTCACAGCTTTTTCCTTAGGAATAACCCTAATACCCGGCTGATTTACCTTCCTAGGGTTACTGTTAGGCTTGGGCCAAGGACTTTTAAAACCAGGAAGCCCTGTGCTCCAGGCACACTGCAGCTGTTCAAGGCATCCCAACGGGAGTGCAAAAGTGACACAACTTGGATGCCTCCACTGCTATTTCCATGAGACCATCCCCAACCTTAGGCTGATTTTCCTCCCTAGCATTGAGTTTTGAGTTAGGCCTATGGTTACTGTTCTTTTAACCTGAAAGCCCTGAGTTCCAAGAACACAGCAGCTGCGAAGGACTACCCAAGAAGAGCACAAAAGTACCACAACATGCCTGCCTCCACAGCTATTTCCTTGGGGACATCCCTAATTCCTGGCTGATTTGCCTTTCTCGTCGTCGGGTTGGGGTTAGGTAGGCCTTGTGCTAGGATTTTTAAAATCAGGAAGCCCAGACCTCCAGGCACACTGGAGCTGTGAAAGGCATCCCAAAGGGAGTGCAAAAGTGCCACAACATGGCTGCTTTCACAGCTTTTTCCTTAGGAAGAACCCTAATACCCGGCTGATTTACCTTCCTAGGGTTACTGTTAGGCTTGGGCCAAGGACTTTTAAAACCAGGAAGCCCTGTGCTCCAGGCACACTGCAGCTGTTCAAGGCATCCCAACGCGAGTGCAAAAGTGACACAACTTGGCTGCCTCCACTGCTATTTCCATGAGACCATCCCCAACCTTAGGCTGGTTTTCCTTCCTAGCGTTGAGTTTTGAGTTAGGCCTAGGGTTACTGTTCTTTTAACCTGAAAGCCCTGAGTTCCAAGAACACAGCAACTGCGAAGGACTACCCAAGAAGAGCACAAAAGTACCACAACATGCCTGCCTCCACAGCTATTTCCTTGGGGACATCCCTAATTCCTGGCTGATTTGCCTTTCTCGTCGTCGGGTTGGGGTTAGGTAGGCCTTGTGCTAGGATTTTTAAAATCAGGAAGCCCAGACCTCCAGGCACATTGGAACTGTGAAAGTCATCCAAAAGGGAGTGCAAAAGTGCCACAATATGGCTGCTTTCACAGCTTTTTCCTTAGGAAGAACCCTAATACCCTGCTGAGTTACCTTCCTAGGGTTACTGTTAGGCTTGGGCCAAGGACTTTTAAAACCAGGAAGCCCTGTGCTCCAGGCACACTGCAGCTGTTCAAGGCATCCCAACGCGAGTGCAAAAGTGACACAACTTGGCTGCCTCCACTGCTATTTCCATGAGACCATCCCGAACCATAGGCTGATTTTCCTTCCTAGCGTTGAGGTTTGAGTTAGGCCTAGGGTTAGGGTTCTTTCAACCAGAAAGCCCTGAGTTCCAAGAACACAGCAGCTGCGAAGGACTACCCAAGAAGAGCACAAAAGTACCACAACATGCCTGCCTCCACAGCTATTTCCTTGGGGACATCCCTAATTCCTGGCTGATTTGCCTTTCTCGTCGTCGGGTTGGGGTTAGGTAGGCCTTGTGCTAGGATTTTTAAAATCAGGAAGCCCAGAACTCCAGGCACACTGGAGCTGTGAAAGGCATCCAAAAGGGAGTGCAAAAGTGTCACAACATGGCTGCTTTCACAGCTTCTTCATTGGCACCATCACTATACCTAGGCTGATTTATCTGCCTAGGTTTATGGTTAGGGTTCAGCCTAGGGCTAGGATTTTTTGAACCAGGAAGCCCTGAGTTCCAGGCTTACTGTAGCTGCCAAAGGCATCCCAAAGGGAGCGCAGAAGTGCCAGAACATGGCTGCTTTCACAGCTTTTTCCTAAGGAAGAACCCTAATACCCGGCTGATTTACCTTCCTAGGGTTACTGTTAGGCTTGGGCCAAGGACTTTTAAAACCAGGAAGCCCTGTGCTCCAGGCACACTGCAGCTGTTCAAGGCATCCCAAGGGGAGCGCAAAAGTGACACAACTTGGCTGCCTCCACTGCTATTTCCATGAGACCATCCCCAACCTTAGGCTGGTTTTCCTTCCTAGCATTGAGTTTTGAGTTAGGCCTATGGTTACTGTTCTTTTAACCTGAAAGCCCTGAGTTCCAAGAACACAGCAGCTGCGAAGGACTACCCAAGAAGAGCACAAAAGTACCACAACATGCCTGCCTCCACAGCTATTTCCTTGGGGACATCCCTAATTCCTGGCTGATTTGCCTTTCTCGTCGTCGGGTTGGGGTTAGGTAGGCCTTGTGCTAGGATTTTTAAAATCAGGAAGCCCAGACCTCCAGGCACACTGGAGCTGTGAAAGGCATCCCAAAGGGAGTGCAAAAGTGCCACAACATGGCTGCTTTCACAGCTTTTTCCTTAGGAAGAACCCTAATACCCGGCTGATTTACCTTCCTAGGGTTACTGTTAGGCTTGGGCCAAGGACTTTTAAAACCAGGAAGCCCTGTGCTCCAGGCACACTGCAGCTGTTCAAGGCATCCCAACGGGAGTGCAAAAGTGACACAACTTGGCTGCCTCCACTGCTATTTCCATGAGACCATCCCCAACCTTAGGCTGGTTTTCCTTCCTAGCGTTGAGTTTTGAGTTAGGCCTAGGGTTAGGGTTCTTTCAACCAGAAAGCCCTGAGTTCCAAGAACACAGCAACTGCGAAGGACTACCCAAGAAGAGCACAAAAGTACCACAACATGCCTGCCTCCACAGCTATTTCCTTGGGGACATCCCTAATTCCTGGCTGATTTGCCTTTCTCGTCGTCGGGTTGGGGTTAGGTAGGCCTTGTGCTAGGATTTTTAAAATCAGGAAGCCCAGACCTCCAGGCACATTGGAACTGTGAAAGTCATCCAAAAGGGAGTGCAAAAGTGCCACAACATGGCTGCTTTCACAGCTTTTTCCTTAGGAAGAACCCTAATACCCTGCTGAGTTACCTTCCTAGGGTTACTGTTAGGCTTGGGCCAAGGACTTTTAAAACCAGGAAGCCCTGTGCTCCAGGCACACTGCAGCTGTTCAAGGCATCCCAACGCGAGTGCAAAAGTGACACAACTTGGCTGCCTCCACTGCTATTTCCATGAGACCATCCCGAACCATAGGCTGATTTTCCTTCCTAGCATTGAGGTTTGAGTTAGGCCTAGGGTTAGGGTTCTTTCAACCAGAAAGCCCTGAGTTCCAAGAACACAGCAGCTGCGAAGGACTACCCAAGAAGAGCACAAAAGTACCACAACATGCCTGCCTCCACAGCTATTTCCTTGGGGACATCCCTAATTCCTGGCTGATTTGCCTTTCTCGTCGTCGGGTTGGGGTTAGGTAGGCCTTGTGCTAGGATTTTTAAAATCAGGAAGCCCAGAACTCCAGGCACACTGGAGCTGTGAAAGGCATCCAAAAGGGAGTGCAAAAGTGTCACAACATGGCTGCTTTCACAGCTTCTTCATTGGCACCATCACTATACCTAGGCTGATTTATCTGCCTAGGTTTATGGTTAGGGTTCAGCCTAGGGCTAGGATTTTTTGAACCAGGAAGCCCTGAGTTCCAGGCTTACTGTAGCTGCCAAAGGCATCCCAAAGGGAGCGCAGAAGTGCCAGAACATGGCTGCTTTCACAGCTTTTTCCTAAGGAAGAACCCTAATACCCGGCTGATTTACCTTCCTAGGGTTACTGTTAGGCTTGGGCCAAGGACTTTTAAAACCAGGAAGCCCTGTGCTCCAGGCACACTGCAGCTGTTCAAGGCATCCCAAGGGGAGCGCAAAAGTGACACAACTTGGCTGCCTCCACTGCTATTTCCATGAGACCATCCGGAATCATAGGCTGGTTTTCCTTCCTAGCGTTGAGTTTTGAGTTAGGCCTATGGTTACTGTTCTTTTAACCTGAAAGCCCTGAGTTCCAAGAATACAGCAGCTGCGAAGGACTACCCAAGAAGAGCACAAAAGTACCACCACATGCCTGCCTCCACAGCTATTTCCTTGGGGACATCCCTAATTCCTGGCTGATTTGCCTTTCTCGTCGTCGGGTTGGGGTTAGGTAGGCCTTGTGCTAGGATTTTTAAAATCAGGAAGCCCAGACCTCCAGGCACACTGGAGCTGTGAAAGGCATCCCAAAGGGAGTGCAAAAGTGCCACAACATGGCTGCTTTCACAGCTTTTTCCTTAGGAAGAACCCTAATACCCGGCTGATTTACCTTCCTAGGGTTACTGTTAGGCTTGGGCCAAGGACTTTGAAAACCAGGAAGCCCTGTGCTCCAGGCACACTGCAGCTGTTCAAGGCATCCCAACGGGAGTGCAAAAGTGACACAACTTGGCTGCCTCCACTGCTATTTCCATGAGACCATCCCCAACCTTAGGCTGATTTTCCTTCCTAGCGTTGAGGTTTGAGTTAGGCCTAGGGTTAGGGTTCTTTCAACCAGAAAGCCCTGAGTTCCAAGAACACAGCAGCTGCGAAGGACTACCCAAGAAGAGCACAAAAGTACCACCACATGCCTGCCTCCACAGCTATTTCCTTGGGGACATCCCTAATTCCTGGCTGATTTGCCTTTCTCGTCGTCGGGTTGGGGTTAGGTAGGCCTTGTGCTAGGATTTTTAAAATCAGGAAGCCCAGACCTCCAGGCACACTGGAGCTGTGAAAGGCATCCCAAAGGGAGTGCAAAAGTGCCACAACATGGCTGCTTTCACAGCTTTTTCCTTAGGAAGAACCCTAATACCCGGCTGATTTACCTTCCTAGGGTTACTGTTAGGCTTGGGCCAAGGACTTTTAAAACCAGGAAGCCCTGTGCTCCAGGCACACTGCAGCTGTTCAAGGCATCCCAACGCGAGCGCAAAAGTGACACAACTTGGCTGCCTCCACTGCTATTTCCATGAGACCATCCCCAACCTTAGGCTGGTTTTCCTTCCTAGCGTTGAGTTTTGAGTTAGGCCTAGGGTTACTGTTCTTTTAACCTGAAAGCCCTGAGTTCCAAGAACACAGCAGCTGCGAAGGACTACCCAAGAAGAGCACAAAAGTACCACCACATGCCTGCCTCCACAGCTATTTCCTTGGGGACATCCCTAATTCCTGGCTGATTTGCCTTTCTCGTCGTCGGGTTGGGGTTAGGTAGGCCTTGTGCTAGGATTTTTAAAATCAGGAAGCCCAGACCTCCAGGCACACTGGAGCTGTGAAAGGCATCCCAAAGGGAGTGCAAAAGTGCCACAACATGGCTGCTTTCACAGCTTTTTCCTTAGGAAGAACCCTAATACCCGGCTGATTTACCTTCCTAGGGTTACTGCTAGGCTTGGGCCAAGGACATTTAAAACCAGGAAGCCCAGAACTCCAGGCACACTGGAGCTGTGAAAGGCATCCAAAAGGGAGTGCAAAAGTGTCACAACATGGCTGCTTTCAAAGCTTCTTCCTTGGCACCATCACTATACCTAGGCTGATTTATCTGCCTAGGTTTATGGTTAGGGTTCAGCCTAGGGCTAAGATTTTTTGAACCAGGAAGCCCTGTGTTCCAGGCTTACTGTAGCTGCCAAAGGCATCCCAAAGGGAGCGCAGAAGTGCCAGAACATGGCTGCTTTCACAGCTTTTTCCTAAGGAAGAACCCTAATACCCGGCTGATTTACCTTCCTAGGGTTACTGTTAGGCTTGGGCCAAGGACTTTTAAAACCAGGAAGCCCTGTGCTCCAGGCACACTGCAGCTGTTCAAGGCATCCCAAGGGGAGCGCAAAAGTGACACAACTTGGCTGCCTCCACTGCTATTTCCATGAGACCATCCCCAACCTTAGGCTGGTTTTCCTTCCTAGCGTTGAGTTTTGAGTTAGGCCTATGGTTACTGTTCTTTTAACCTGAAAGCCCTGAGTTCCAAGAATACAGCAGCTGCGAAGGACTACCCAAGAAGAGCACAAAAGTACCACAACATGCCTGCCTCCACAGCTATTTCCTTGGGGACATCCCTAATTCCTGGCTGATTTGCCTTTCTCGTCGTCGGGTTGGGGTTAGGTAGGCCTTGTGCTAGGATTTTTAAAATCAGGAAGCCCAGACCTCCAGGCACACTGGAGCTGTGAAAGGCATCCCAAAGGGAGTGCAAAAGTGCCACAACATGGCTGCTTTCACAGCTTTTTCCTTAGGAAGAAGCCTAATACCCGGCTGATTTACCTTCCTAGGGTTACTGTTAGGCTTGGGCCAAGGACTTTTAAAACCAGGAAGCCCTGTGCTCCAGGCACACTGCAGCTGTTCAAGGCATCCCAACGGGAGTGCAAAAGTGACACAACTTGGCTGCCTCCACTGCTATTTCCATGAGACCATCCCCAACCTTAGGCTGATTTTCCTTCCTAGCGTTGAGGTTTGAGTTAGGCCTAGGGTTAGAGTTTTTTAACCAGAAAGCCCTGAGTTCCAAGAAGACAGCAGCTGCGAAGGACTACCCAAGAAGAGCACAAAAGTACCACAACATGCCTGCCTCCACAGCTATTTCCTTGGGGACATCCCTAATTCCTGGCTGATTTGCCTTTCTCGTCGTCGGGTTGGGGTTAGGTAGGCCTTGTGCTAGGATTTTTAAAATCAGGAAGCCCAGACCTCCAGGCACACTGGAGCTGTGAAAGGCATCCCAAAGGGAGTGCAAAAGTGCCACAACATGGCTGCTTTCACAGCTTTTTCCTTAGGAAGAACCCTAATACCCGGCTGATTTACCTTCCTAGGGTTACTGTTAGGCTTGGGCCAAGGACTTTTAAAACCAGGAAGCCCTGTGCTCCAGGCACACTGCAGCTGTTCAAGGCATCCCAACGGGAGTGCAAAAGTGACACAACTTGGATGCCTCCACTGCTATTTCCATGAGACCATCCCCAACCTTAGGCTGGTTTTCCTTCCTAGCATTGAGTTTTGAGTTAGGCCTATGGTTACTGTTCTTTTAACCTGAAAGCCCTGAGTTCCAAGAACACAGCAGCTGCGAAGGACTACCCAAGAAGAGCACAAAAGTACCACAACATGCCTGCCTCCACAGCTATTTCCTTGGGGACATCCCTAATTCCTGGCTGATTTGCCTTTCTCGTCGTCGGGTTGGGGTTAGGTAGGCCTTGTGCTAGGATTTTTAAAATCAGGAAGCCCAGACCTCCAGGCACACTGGAGCTGTGAAAGGCATCCCAAAGGGAGTGCAAAAGTGCCACAACATGGCTGCTTTCACAGCTTTTTCCTTAGGAAGAACCCTAATACCCGGCTGATTTACCTTCCTAGGGTTACTGTTAGGCTTGGGCCAAGGACTTTTAAAACCAGGAAGCCCTGTGCTCCAGGCACACTGCAACTGTTCAAGGCATCCCAACGCGAGTGCAAAAGTGACACAACTTGGCTGCCTCCACTGCTATTTCCATGAGACCATCCCCAACCTTAGGCTGGTTTTCCTTCCTAGCGTTGAGTTTTGAGTTAGGCCTAGGGTTACTGTTCTTTTAACCTGAAAGCCCTGAGTTCCAAGAACACAGCAGCTGCGAAGGACTACCCAAGAAGAGCACAAAAGTACCACAACATGCCTGCCTCCACAGCTATTTCCTTGGGGACCTCCCTAATTCCTGGCTGATTTGCCTTTCTCGTCGTCGGGTTGGGGTTAGGTAGGCCTTGTGCTAGGATTTTTAAAATCAGGAAGCCCAGACCTCCAGGCACACTGGAGCTGTGAAAGGCATCCAAAAGGGAGTGCAAAAGTGCCACAACATGGCTGCTTTCACAGCTTTTTCCTAATGAAGAACCCTAATACCCGGCTGAGTTACCTTCCTGGGGTTACTGTTAGGCTTGGGCCTAGGACTTTTAAAACCAGGAAGCCCTGTGCTCCAGGCACACTGCAGCTGTTCAAGGCATCCCAACGGGAGTGCAAAAGTGACAGAACTTGGCTGCCTCCTCTGCTATTTCCATGAGACCATCCCCAACCATAGGCTGATTTTCCTTCCTAGCGTTGAGGTTTGAGTTAGGCCTAGGGTTAGAGATTTTTAACCAGAAAGCCCTGAGTTCCAAGAACACAGCAGCTGCGAAGGACTACCCAAGAAGAGCACAAAAGTACCACAACATGCCTGCCTCCACAGCTATTTCCTTGGGGACATCCCTAATTCCTGGCTGATTTGCCTTTCTCGTCGTCGGGTTGGGGTTAGGTAGGCCTTGTGCTAGGATTTTTAAAATCAGGAAGCCCAGACCTCCAGGCACACTGGAGCTGTGAAAGTTATCCCAAAGGGAGTGCAAAAGTGCCACAACATGGCTGCTTTCACAGCTTTTTCCTTAGGAAGAACCCTAATACCCGGCTGATTTACCTTCCTAGGGTTACTGTTAGGCTTGGGCCAAGGACTTTTAAAACCAGGAAGCCCTGTGCTCCAGGCACACTGCAGCTGTTCAAGGCATCCCAACGGGAGTGCAAAAGTGACACAACTTGGCTGCCTCCACTGCTATTTCCATGAGACCATCCCCAACCATAGGCTGATTTTCCTTCCTAGCGTTGAGGTTTGAGTTAGGCCTAGGGTTAGAGATTTTTAACAAGAAAGGTCTGAGTTCCAAGAAGACAGCAGCTGCGAAGGACTACCCAAGAAGAGCACAAAAGTACCACAACATGCCTGCCTCCACAGCTATTTCCTTGGGGACATCCCTAATTCCTGGCTGATTTGCCTTTCTCGTCGTCGGGTTGGGGTTAGGTAGGCCTTGTGCTAGGATTTTTAAAATCAGGAAGCCCAGACCTCCAGGCACACTGGAGCTGTGAAAGGCATCCAAAAGGGAGTGCAAAAGTGCCACAACATGGCTGCTTTCACAGCTTTTTCCTTAGGAAGAACCCTAATACCCGGCTGAGTTACCTTCCTGGGGTTACTGTTAGGCTTGGGCCTAGGACTTTTAAAACCAGGAAGCCCTGTGCTCCAGGCACACTGCAGCTGTTCAAGGCATCCCAACGGGAGTGCAAAAGTGACACAACTTGGCTGCCTCCTCTGCTATTTCCATGAGACCATCCCCAACCATAGGCTGATTTTCCTTCCTAGCGTTGAGGTTTGAGTTAGGCCTAGGGTTACTGTTCTTTTAACCTGAAAGCCCTGAGTTCCAAGAACACAGCAGCTGCGAAGGACTACCCAAGAAGAGCACAAAAGTACCACAACATGCCTGCCTCCACAGCTATTTCCTTGGGGACATCCCTAATTCCTGGCTGATTTGCCTTTCTCGTCGTCGGGTTGGGGTTAGGTAGGCCTTGTGCTAGGATTTTTAAAATCAGGAAGCCCAGACCTCCAGGCACACTGGAGCTGTGAAAGGCATCCAAAAGGGAGTGCAAAAGTGCCACAACATGGCTGCTTTCACAGCTTTTTCCTTAGGAAGAACCCTAATACCCGGCTGATTTACCTTCCTAGGGTTACTGTTAGGCTTGGGCCAAGGACTTTTAAAACCAGGAAGCCCTGTGCTCCAGGCACACTGCAGCTGTTCAAGGCATCCCAACGGGAGTGCAAAAGTGACACAACTTGGCTGCCTCCACTGCTATTTCCATGAGACCATCCCCAACCATAGGCTGATTTTCATTCCTAGCGTTGAGGTTTGAGTTAGGCCTAGGGTTAGGGTTCTTTCAACCAGAAAGCCCTGAGTTCCAAGAACACAGCAGCTGCGAAGGACTACCCAAGAAGAGCACAAAAGTACCACAACATGCCTGCCTCCACAGCTATTTCCTTGGGGACATCCCTAATTCCTGGCTGATTTGCCTTTCTCGTCGTCGGGTTGGGGTTAGGTAGGCCTTGTGCTAGGATTTTTAAAATCAGGAAGCCCAGACCTCCAGGCACACTGGAGCTGTGAAAGGCATCCCAAAGGGAGTGCAAAAGTGCCACAACATGGCTGCTTTCACAGCTTTTTCCTTAGGAAGAACCCTAATACCCGGCTGATTTACCTTCCTAGGGTTACTGTTAGGCTTGGGCCAAGGACTTTTAAAACCAGGAAGCCCTGTGCTCCAGGCACACTGCAGCTGTTCAAGGCATCCCAATGGGAGTGCAAAAGTGACACAACTTGGCTGCCTCCACTGCTATTTCCATGAGACCATCCCCAACCATAGGCTGATTTTCATTCCTAGCGTTGAGGTTTGAGTTAGGCCTAGGGTTAGGGTTCTTTCAACCAGAAAGCCCTGAGTTCCAAGAACACAGCAGCTGCGAAGGACTACCCAAGAAGAGCACAAAAGTACCACCACATGCCTGCCTCCACAGCGATTTCCTTGGGGACATCCCTAATTCCTGGCTGATTTGCCTTTCTCGTCGTCGGGTTGGGGTTAGGTAGGCCTTGTGCTAGGATTTTTAAAATCAGGAAGCCCAGAACTCCAGGCACACTGGAGCTGTGAAAGGCATCCAAAAGGGAGTGCAAAAGTGTCACAACATGGCTGCTTTCACAGCTTCTTCCTTGGCACCATCACTATACCTAGGCTGATTTATCTGCCTAGGTTTATGGTTAGGGTTCAGCCTAGGGCTAGGATTTTTTGAACCAGGAAGCCCTGAGTTCCAGGCTTACTGTAGCTGCCAAAGGCATCCCAAAGGGAGCGCAGAAGTGCCAGAACATGGCTGCTATCACAGCTTTTTCCTAAGGAAGGACCCTAATACCTGGCTGATTTACCTTCCTAGGGTTACTGTTAGGCTTGGGCAAAGGACTTTTAAAACCAGGAAGCCCTGTGCTCCAGGCACACTGCAGCTGTTCAAGGCATCCCAACGCGAGTGCAAAAGTGACACAACTTGGCTGCCTCCACTGCTATTTCCATGAGACCATCCCCAACCTTAGGCTGGTTTTCCTTCCTAGCGTTGAGTTTTGAGTTAGGCCTAGGGTTACTGTTCTTTTAACCTGAAAGCCCTGAGTTCCAAGAACACAGCAACTGCGAAGGACTACCCAAGAAGAGCACAAAAGTACCACAACATGCCTGCCTCCACAGCTATTTCCTTGGGGACATCCCTAATTCCTGGCTGATTTGCCTTTCTCGTCGTCGGGTTGGGGTTAGGTAGGCCTTGTGCTAGGATTTTTAAAATCAGGAAGCCCAGACCTACAGGCACACTGGAGCTGTGAAAGGCATCCAAAAGGGAGTGCAAAAGTGCCACAACATGGCTGCTTTCACAGCTTTTTCCTTAGGAAGAACCCTAATACCCGGCTGATTTACCTTCCTAGGGTTACTGTTAGGCTTGGGCCAAGGACTTTTAAAACCAGGAAGCCCTGTGCTCCAGGCACACTGCAGCTGTTCAAGGCATCCCAACGGGAGTGCAAAAGTGACACAACTTGGCTGCCTCCACTGCTATTTCCATGAGACCATCCCCAACCATAGGCTGATTTTCATTCCTAGCGTTGAGGTTTGAGTTAGGCCTAGGGTTAGGGTTCTTTCAACCAGAAAGCCCTGAGTTCCAAGAACACAGCAGCTGCGAAGGACTACCCAAGAAGAGCACAAAAGTACCACAACATGCCTGCCTCCACAGCTATTTCCTTGGGGACATCCCTAATTCCTGGCTGATTTGCCTTTCTCGTCGTCGGGTTGGGGTTAGGTAGGCCTTGTGCTAGGATTTTTAAAATCAGGAAGCCCAGACCTCCAGGCACACTGGAGCTGTGAAAGGCATCCCAAAGGGAGTGCAAAAGTGCCACAACATGGCTGCTTTCACAGCTTTTTCCTTAGGAAGAACCCTAATACCCGGCTGATTTACCTTCCTAGGGTTACTGTTAGGCTTGGGCCAAGGACTTTTAAAACCAGGAAGCCCTGTGCTCCAGGCACACTGCAGCTGTTCAAGGCATCCCAACGGGAGTGCAAAAGTGACACAACTTGGCTGCCTCCACTGCTATTTCCATGAGACCATCCCCAACCATAGGCTGATTTTCATTCCTAGCGTTGAGGTTTGAGTTAGGCCTAGGGTTAGGGTTCTTTCAACCAGAAAGCCCTGAGTTCCAAGAACACAGCAGCTGCGAAGGACTACCCAAGAAGAGCACAAAAGTACCACCACATGCCTGCCTCCACAGCTATTTCCTTGGGGACATCCCTAATTCCTGGCTGATTTGCCTTTCTCGTCGTCGGGTTGGGGTTAGGTAGGCCTTGTGCTAGGATTTTTAAAATCAGGAAGCCCAGACCTCCAGGCACACTGGAACTGTGAAAGGCATCCAAAAGGGAGTGCAAAAGTGCCACAACATGGCTGCTTTCACAGCTTTTTCCTTAGGAAGAACCCTAATACCCGGCTGATTTACCTTCCTAGGGTTACTGTTAGGCTTGGGCCAAGGACTTTTAAAACCAGGAAGCCCTGTGCTCCAGGCACACTGCAGCTGTTCAAGGCATCCCAACGGGAGTGCAAAAGTGACACAACTTGGATGCCTCCACTGCTATTTCCATGAGACCATCCCCAACCTTAGGCTGGTTTTCCTTCCTAGCATTGAGTTTTGAGTTAGGCCTATGGTTACTGTTCTTTTAACCTGAAAGCCCTGAGTTCCAAGAACACAGCAGCTGCGAAGGACTACCCAAGAAGAGCACAAAAGTACCACCACATGCCTGCCTCCACAGCTATTTCCTTGGGGACATCCCTAATTCCTGGCTGATTTGCCTTTCTCGTCGTCGGGTTGGGGTTAGGTAGGCCTTGTGCTAGGATTTTTAAAATCAGGAAGCCCAGACCTCCAGGCACACTGGAGCTGTGAAAGGCATCCCAAAGGGAGTGCAAAAGTGCCACAACATGGCTGCTTTCACAGCTTTTTCCTTAGGAAGAACCCTAATACCCGGCTGATTTACCTTCCTAGGGTTACTGTTAGGCTTGGGCCAAGGACTTTTAAAACCAGGAAGCCCTGTGCTCCAGGCACACTGCAGCTGTTCAAGGCATCCCAACGGGAGTGCAAAAGTGACACAACTTGGCTGCCTCCACTGCTATTTCCATGAGACCATCCCCAACCTTAGGCTGGTTTTCCTTCCTAGCGTTGAGTTTTGAGTTAGGCCTAGGGTTACTGTTCTTTTAACCTGAAAGCCCTGAGTTCCAAGAACACAGCAGCTGCGAAGGACTACCCAAGAAGAGCACAAAAGTACCACCACATGCCTGCCTCCACAGCTATTTCCTTGGGGACATCCCTAATTCCTGGCTGATTTGCCTTTCTCGTCGTCGGGTTGGGGTTAGGTAGGCCTTGTGCTAGGATTTTTAAAATCAGGAAGCCCAGACCTCCAGGCACACTGGAGCTGTGAAAGGCATCCAAAAGGGAGTGCAAAAGTGCCACAACATGGCTGCTTTCACAGCTTTTTCCTTAGGAAGAACCCTAATACCCGGCTGATTTACCTTCCTAGGGTTACTGTTAGGCTTGGGCCAAGGACTTTTAAAACCAGGAAGCCCTGTGCTCCAGGCACACTGCAGCTGTTCAAGGCATCCCAACGCGAGTGCAAAAGTGACACAACTTGGCTGCCTCCACTGCTATTTCCATGAGACCATCCCCAACCATAGGCTGATTTTCATTCCTAGCGTTGAGGTTTGAGTTAGGCCTAGGGTTAGGGTTCTTTCAACCAGAAAGCCCTGAGTTCCAAGAACACAGCAGCTGCGAAGGACTACCCAAGAAGAGCACAAAAGTACCACAACATGCCTGCCTCCACAGCTATTTCCTTGGGGACATCCCTAATTCCTGGCTGATTTGCCTTTCTCGTCGTCGGGTTGGGGTTAGGTAGGCCTTGTGCTAGGATTTTTAAAATCAGGAAGCCCAGAACTCCAGGCACACTGGAGCTGTGAAAGGCATCCAAAAGGGAGTGCAAAAGTGTCACAACATGGCTGCTTTCACAGCTTCTTCCTTGGCACCATCAGTATACCTAGGCTGATTTATCTGCCTAGGTTTATGGTTAGGGTTCAGCCTAGGGCTAGGATTTTTTGAACCAGGAAGCCCTGAGTTCCAGGCTTACTGTAGCTGCCAAAGGCATCCCAAAGGGAGCGCAGAAGTGCCAGAACATGGCTGCTTTCACAGCTTTTTCCTAAGGAAGGACCCTAATACCTGGCTGATTTACCTTCCTAGGGTTACTGTTAGGCTTGGGCAAAGGACTTTTAAAACCAGGAAGCCCTGTGCTCCAGGCACACTGCAGCTGTTCAAGGCATCCCAATGGGAGTGCAAAAGTGACACAACTTGGCTGCCTCCACTGCTATTTCCATGAGACCATCCCCAACCTTAGGCTGGTTTTCCTTCCTAGCGTTGAGTTTTGAGTTAGGCCTAGGGTTACTGTTCTTTTAACCTGAAAGCCCTGAGTTCCAAGAACACAGCAACTGCGAAGGACTACCCAAGAAGAGCACAAAAGTACCACAACATGCCTGCCTCCACAGCTATTTCCTTGGGGACATCCCTAATTCCTGGCTGATTTGCCTTTCTCGTCGTCGGGTTGGGGTTAGGTAGGCCTTGTGCTAGGATTTTTAAAATCAGGAAGCCCAGACCTCCAGGCACACTGGAGCTGTGAAAGGCATCCAAAAGGGAGTGCAAAAGTGCCACAACATGGCTGCTTTCACAGCTTTTTCCTTAGGAAGAACCCTAATACCCGGCTGAGTTACCTTCCTGGGGTTACTGTTAGGCTTGGGCCTAGGACTTTTAAAACCAGGAAGCCCTGTGCTCCAGGCACACTGCAGCTGTTCAAGGCATCCCAACGGGAGTGCAAAAGTGACACAACTTGGCTGCCTCCTCTGCTATTTCCATGAGACCATCCCCAACCATAGGCTGATTTTCCTTCCTAGCGTTGAGGTTTGAGTTAGGCCTAGGGTTAGTGTTCTTTTAACCTGAAAGCCCTGAGTTCCAAGAACACAGCAGCTGCGAAGGACTACCCAAGAAGAGCACAAAAGTACCACCACATGCCTGCCTCCACAGCTATTTCCTTGGGGACATCCCTAATTCCTGGCTGATTTGCCTTTCTCGTCGTCGGGTTGGGGTTAGGTAGGCCTTGTGCTAGGATTTTTAAAATCAGGAAGCCCAGACCTCCAGGCACACTGGAGCTGTGAAAGGCATCCAAAAGGGAGTGCAAAAGTGCCACAACATGGCTGCTTTCACAGCTTTTTCCTTAGGAAGAACCCTAATACCCGGCTGATTTACCTTCCTAGGGTTACTGTTAGGCTTGGGCCAAGGACTTTTAAAACCAGGAAGCCCTGTGCTCCAGGCACACTGCAGCTGTTCAAGGCATCCCAACGGGAGTGCAAAAGTGACACAACTTGGCTGCCTCCACTGCTATTTCCATGAGACCATCCCCAACCATAGGCTGATTTTCATTCCTAGCGTTGAGGTTTGAGTTAGGCCTAGGGTTAGGGTTCTTTCAACCAGAAAGCCCTGAGTTCCAAGAACACAGCAGCTGCGAAGGACTACCCAAGAAGAGCACAAAAGTACCACAACATGCCTGCCTCCACAGCTATTTCCTTGGGGACATCCCTAATTCCTGGCTGATTTGCCTTTCTCGTCGTCGGGTTGGGGTTAGGTAGGCCTTGTGCTAGGATTTTTAAAATCAGGAAGCCCAGACCTCCAGGCACACTGGAGCTGTGAAAGGCATCCCAAAGGGAGTGCAAAAGTGCCACAACATGGCTGCTTTCACAGCTTTTTCCTTAGGAAGAACCCTAATACCCGGCTGATTTACCTTCCTAGGGTTACTGTTAGGCTTGGGCCAAGGACTTTTAAAACCAGGAAGCCCTGTGCTCCAGGCACACTGCAGCTGTTCAAGGCATCCCAACGGGAGTGCAAAAGTGACACAACTTGGCTGCCTCCACTGCTATTTCCATGAGACCATCCCCAACCATAGGCTGATTTTCATTCCTAGCGTTGAGGTTTGAGTTAGGCCTAGGGTTAGGGTTCTTTCAACCAGAAAGCCCTGAGTTCCAAGAACACAGCAGCTGCGAAGGACTACCCAAGAAGAGCACAAAAGTACCACCACATGCCTGCCTCCACAGCTATTTCCTTGGGGACATCCCTAATTCCTGGCTGATTTGCCTTTCTCGTCGTCGGGTTGGGGTTAGGTAGGCCTTGTGCTAGGATTTTTAAAATCAGGAAGCCCAGACCTCCAGGCACACTGGAACTGTGAAAGGCATCCAAAAGGGAGTGCAAAAGTGCCACAACATGGCTGCTTTCACAGCTTTTTCCTTAGGAAGAACCCTAATACCCGGCTGATTTACCTTCCTAGGGTTACTGTTAGGCTTGGGCCAAGGACTTTTAAAACCAGGAAGCCCTGTGCTCCAGGCACACTGCAGCTGTTCAAGGCATCCCAACGGGAGTGCAAAAGTGACACAACTTGGATGCCTCCACTGCTATTTCCATGAGACCATCCCCAACCTTAGGCTGGTTTTCCTTCCTAGCATTGAGTTTTGAGTTAGGCCTATGGTTACTGTTCTTTTAACCTGAAAGCCCTGAGTTCCAAGAACACAGCAGCTGCGAAGGACTACCCAAGAAGAGCACAAAAGTACCACCACATGCCTGCCTCCACAGCTATTTCCTTGGGGACATCCCTAATTCCTGGCTGATTTGCCTTTCTCGTCGTCGGGTTGGGGTTAGGTAGGCCTTGTGCTAGGATTTTTAAAATCAGGAAGCCCAGACCTCCAGGCACACTGGAGCTGTGAAAGGCATCCCAAAGGGAGTGCAAAAGTGCCACAACATGGCTGCTTTCACAGCTTTTTCCTTAGGAAGAAGCCTAATACCCGGCTGATTTACCTTCCTAGGGTTACTGTTAGGCTTGGGCCAAGGACTTTTAAAACCAGGAAGCCCTGTGCTCCAGGCACACTGCAGCTGTTCAAGGCATCCCAACGGGAGTGCAAAAGTGACACAACTTGGCTGCCTCCACTGCTATTTCCATGAGACCATCCCCAACCTTAGGCTGGTTTTCCTTCCTAGCGTTGAGGTTTGAGTTAGGCCTAGGGTTAGGGTTCTTTCAACCAGAAAGCCCTGAGTTCCAAGAACACAGCAGCTGCGAAGGACTACCCAAGAAGAGCACAAAAGTACCACAACATGCCTGCCTCCACAGCTATTTCCTTGGGGACATCCCTAATTCCTGGCTGATTTGCCTTTCTCGTCGTCGGGTTGGGGTTAGGTAGGCCTTGTGCTAGGATTTTTAAAATCAGGAAGCCCAGAACTCCAGGCACACTGGAGCTGTGAAAGGCATCCAAAAGGGAGTGCAAAAGTGTCACAACATGGCTGCTTTCACAGCTTCTTCCTTGGCACCATCACTATACCTAGGCTGATTTATCTGCCTAGGTTTATGGTTAGGGTTCAGCCTAGGGCTAGGATTTTTTGAACCAGGAAGCCCTGAGTTCCAGGCTTACTGTAGCTGCCAAAGGCATCCCAAAGGGAGCGCAGAAGTGCCAGAACATGGCTGCTTTCACAGCTTTTTCCTAAGGAAGGACCCTAATACCTGGCTGATTTACCTTCCTAGGGTTACTGTTAGGCTTGGGCAAAGGACTTTTAAAACCAGGAAGCCCTGTGCTCCAGGCACACTGCAGCTGTTCAAGGCATCCCAACGGGAGTGCAAAAGTGACACAACTTGGCTGCCTCCACTGCTATTTCCATGAGACCATCCCCAACCTTAGGCTGGTTTTCCTTCCTAGCGTTGAGTTTTGAGTTAGGCCTAGGGTTACTGTTCTTTTAACCTGAAAGCCCTGAGTTCCAAGAACACAGCAACTGCGAAGGACTACCCAAGAAGAGCACAAAAGTACCACAACATGCCTGCCTCCACAGCTATTTCCTTGGGGACATCCCTAATTCCTGGCTGATTTGCCTTTCTCGTCGTCGGGTTGGGGTTAGGTAGGCCTTGTGCTAGGATTTTTAAAATCAGGAAGCCCAGACCTCCAGGCACACTGGAGCTGTGAAAGGCATCCAAAAGGGAGTGCAAAAGTGCCACAACATGGCTGCTTTCACAGCTTTTTCCTTAGGAAGAACCCTAATACCCGGCTGAGTTACCTTCCTGGGGTTACTGTTAGGCTTGGGCCTAGGACTTTTAAAACCAGGAAGCCCTGTGCTCCAGGCACACTGCAGCTGTTCAAGGCATCCCAACGGGAGTGCAAAAGTGACACAACTTGGCTGCCTCCTCTGCTATTTCCATGAGACCATCCCCAACCATAGGCTGATTTTCCTTCCTAGCGTTGAGGTTTGAGTTAGGCCTAGGGTTACTGTTCTTTTAACCTGAAAGCCCTGAGTTCCAAGAACACAGCAGCTGCGAAGGACTACCCAAGAAGAGCACAAAAGTACCACCACATGCCTGCCTCCACAGCTATTTCCTTGGGGACATCCCTAATTCCTGGCTGATTTGCCTTTCTCGTCGTCGGGTTGGGGTTAGGTAGGCCTTGTGCTAGGATTTTTAAAATCAGGAAGCCCAGACCTCCAGGCACACTGGAGCTGTGAAAGGCATCCAAAAGGGAGTGCAAAAGTGCCACAACATGGCTGCTTTCACAGCTTTTTCCTTAGGAAGAACCCTAATACCCGGCTGATTTACCTTCCTAGGGTTACTGTTAGGCTTGGGCCAAGGACTTTTAAAACCAGGAAGCCCTGTGCTCCAGGCACACTGCAGCTGTTCAAGGCATCCCAACGGGAGTGCAAAAGTGACACAACTTGGCTGCCTCCACTGCTATTTCCATGAGACCATCCCCAACCATAGGCTGATTTTCATTCCTAGCGTTGAGGTTTGAGTTAGGCCTAGGGTTAGGGTTCTTTCAACCAGAAAGCCCTGAGTTCCAAGAACACAGCAGCTGCGAAGGACTACCCAAGAAGAGCACAAAAGTACCACAACATGCCTGCCTCCACAGCTATTTCCTTGGGGACATCCCTAATTCCTGGCTGATTTGCCTTTCTCGTCGTCGGGTTGGGGTTAGGTAGGCCTTGTGCTAGGATTTTTAAAATCAGGAAGCCCAGACCTCCAGGCACACTGGAGCTGTGAAAGGCATCCCAAAGGGAGTGCAAAAGTGCCACAACATGGCTGCTTTCACAGCTTTTTCCTTAGGAAGAACCCTAATACCCGGCTGATTTACCTTCCTAGGGTTACTGTTAGGCTTGGGCCAAGGACTTTTAAAACCAGGAAGCCCTGTGCTCCAGGCACACTGCAGCTGTTCAAGGCATCCCAACGGGAGTGCAAAAGTGACACAACTTGGCTGCCTCCACTGCTATTTCCATGAGACCATCCCCAACCATAGGCTGATTTTCCTTCCTAGCGTTGAGGTTTGAGTTAGGCCTAGGGTTAGGGTTCTTTCAACCAGAAAGCCCTGAGTTCCAAGAACACAGCAGCTGCGAAGGACTACCCAAGAAGAGCACAAAAGTACCACCACATGCCTGCCTCCACAGCTATTTCCTTGGGGACATCCCTAATTCCTGGCTGATTTGCCTTTCTCGTCGTCGGGTTGGGGTTAGGTAGGCCTTGTGCTAGGATTTTTAAAATCAGGAAGCCCAGACCTCCAGGCACACTGGAGCTGTGAAAGGCATCCCAAAGGGAGTGCAAAAGTGCCACAACATGGCTGCTTTCACAGCTTTTTCCTTAGGAAGAACCCTAATACCCGGCTGATTTACCTTCCTAGGGTTACTGTTAGGCTTGGGCCAAGGACTTTTAAAACCAGGAAGCCCTGTGCTCCAGGCACACTGCAGCTGTTCAAGGCATCCCAACGCGAGTGCAAAAGTGACACAACTTGGCTGCCTCCACTGCTATTTCCATGAGACCATCCCCAACCATAGGCTGATTTTCCTTCCTAGCGTTGAGGTTTGAGTTAGGCCTAGGGTTACTGTTCTTTTAACCTGAAAGCCCTGAGTTCCAAGAACACAGCAGCTGCGAAGGACTACCCAAGAAGAGCACAAAAGTACCACAACATGCCTGCCTCCACAGCTATTTCCTTGGGGACATCCCTAATTCCTGGCTGATTTGCCTTTCTCGTCGTCGGGTTGGGGTTAGGTAGGCCTTGTGCTAGGATTTTTAAAATCAGGAAGCCCAGACCTCCAGGCACACTGGAGCTGTGAAAGGCATCCAAAAGGGAGTGCAAAAGTGCCACAACATGGCTGCTTTCACAGCTTTTTCCTTAGGAAGAACCCTAATACCCGGCTGATTTACCTTCCTAGGGTTACTGTTAGGCTTGGGCCAAGGACTTTTAAAACCAGGAAGCCCTGTGCTCCAGGCACACTGCAGCTGTTCAAGGCATCCCAACGGGAGTGCAAAAGTGACACAACTTGGATGCCTCCACTGCTATTTCCATGAGACCATCCCCAACCATAGGCTGATTTTCCTTCCTAGCGTTGAGGTTTGAGTTAGGCCTAGGGTTAGAGATTTTTAACCAGAAAGCTCTGAGTTCCAAGAACACAGCAGCTGCGAAGGACTACCCAAGAAGAGCACAAAAGTACCACAACATGCCTGCCTCCACAGCTATTTCCTTGGGGACATCCCTAATTCCTGGCTGATTTGCCTTTCTCGTCGTCGGGTTGGGGTTAGGTAGGCCTTGTGCTAGGATTTTTAAAATCAGGAAGCCCAGACCTCCAGGCACACTGGAGCTGTGAAAGGCATCCAAAAGGGAGTGCAAAAGTGCCACAACATGGCTGCTTTCACAGCTTTTTCCTTAGGAAGAACCCTAATACCCGGCTGATTTACCTTCCTAGGGTTACTGTTAGGCTTGGGCCAAGGACTTTGAAAACCAGGAAGCCCTGTGCTCCAGGCACACTGCAGCTGTTCAAGGCATCCCAACGGGAGTGCAAAAGTGACACAACTTGGCTGCCTCCACTGCTATTTCCATGAGACCATCCCCAACCATAGGCTGATTTTCATTCCTAGCGTTGAGGTTTGAGTTAGGCCTAGGGTTAGGGTTCTTTCAACCAGAAAGCCCTGAGTTCCAAGAACACAGCAGCTGCGAAGGACTACCCAAGAAGAGCACAAAAGTACCACAACATGCCTGCCTCCACAGCTATTTCCTTGGGGACATCCCTAATTCCTGGCTGATTTGCCTTTCTCGTCGTCGGGTTGGGGTTAGGTAGGCCTTGTGCTAGGATTTTTAAAATCAGGAAGCCCAGAACTCCAGGCACACTGGAGCTGTGAAAGGCATCCAAAAGGGAGTGCAAAAGTGTCACAACATGGCTGCTTTCACAGCTTCTTCCTTGGCACCATCACTATACCTAGGCTGATTTATCTGCCTAGGTTTATGGTTAGGGTTCAGCCTAGGGCTAGGATTTTTTGAACCAGGAAGCCCTGAGTTCCAGGCTTACTGTAGCTGCCAAAGGCATCCCAAAGGGAGCACAGAAGTGCCAGAACATGGCTGCTTTCACAGCTTTTTCCTTAGGAAGAACCCTAATACCTGGCTGATTTACCTTCCTGGGGTTACTGTTAGGCTTGGGCAAAGGACTTTTAAAACCAGGAAGCCCTGTGCTCCAGGCACACTGCAGCTGTTCAAGGCATCCCAAGGGGAGCGCAAAAGTGACACAACTTGGCTGCCTCCACTGCTATTTCCATGAGACCATCCCCAACCTTAGGCTGGTTTTCCTTCCTAGCGTTGAGTTTTGAGTTAGGCCTATGGTTACTGTTCTTTTAACCTGAAAGCCCTGAGTTCCAAGAATACAGCAGCTGCGAAGGACTACCCAAGAAGAGCACAAAAGTACCACAACATGCCTGCCTCCACAGCTATTTCCTTGGGGACATCCCTAATTCCTGGCTGATTTGCCTTTCTCGTCCTCGGGTTGGGGTTAGGTAGGCCTTGTGCTAGGATTTTTAAAATCAGGAAGCCCAGACCTCCAGGCACACTGGAGCTGTGAAAGGCATCCCAAAGGGAGTGCAAAAGTGCCACAACATGGCTGCTTTCACAGCTTTTTCCTTAGGAAGAAGCCTAATACCCGGCTGATTTACCTTCCTAGGGTTACTGTTAGGCTTGGGCCAAGGACTTTTAAAACCAGGAAGCCCTGTGCTCCAGGCACACTGCAGCTGTTCAAGGCATCCCAACGGGACTGCAAAAGTGACACAACTTGGCTGCCTCCACTGCTATTTCCATGAGACCATCCCCAACCATAGGCTGATTTTCATTCCTAGCGTTGAGGTTTGAGTTAGGCCTAGGGTTAGGGTTCTTTCAACCAGAAAGCCCTGAGTTCCAAGAACACAGCAGCTGCGAAGGACTACCCAAGAAGAGCACAAAAGTACCACAACATGCCTGCCTCCACAGCTATTTCCTTGGGGACATCCCTAATTCCTGGCTGATTTGCCTTTCTCGTCGTCGGGTTGGGGTTAGGTAGGCCTTGTGCTAGGATTTTTAAAATCAGGAAGCCCAGACCTCCAGGCACACTGGAGCTGTGAAAGGCATCCAAAAGGGAGTGCAAAAGTGCCACAACATGGCTGCTTTCACAGCTTTTTCCTTAGGAAGAACCCTAATACCCGGCTGATTTACCTTCCTAGGGTTACTGTTAGGCTTGGGCCAAGGACTTTTAAAACCAGGAAGCCCTGTGCTCCAGGCACACTGCAACTGTTCAAGGCATCCCAACGCGAGTGCAAAAGTGACACAACTTGGCTGCCTCCACTGCTATTTCCATGAGACCATCCCCAACCATAGGCTGATTTTCCTTCCTAGCGTTGAGGTTTGAGTTAGGCCTAGGGTTAGGGTTCTTTCAACCAGAAAGCCCTGAGTTCCAAGAACACAGCAGCTGCGAAGGACTACCCAAGAAGAGCACAAAAGTACCACAACATGCCTGCCTCCACAGCTATTTCCTTGGGGACATCCCTAATTCCTGGCTGATTTGCCTTTCTCGTCGTCGGGTTGGGGTTAGGTAGGCCTTGTGCTAGGATTTTTAAAATCAGGAAGCCCAGAGCTCCAGGCACACTGGAGCTGTGAAAGGCATCCAAAAGGGAGTGCAAAAGTGCCACAACATGGCTGCTTTCACAGCTTTTTCCTTAGGAAGAACCCTAATACCCGGCTGATTTACCTTCCTAGGGTTACTGTTAGGCTTGGGCCAAGGACTTTTAAAACCAGGAAGCCCTGTGCTCCAGGCACACTGCAGCTGTTCAAGGCATCCCAACGGGAGCGCAAAAGTGACACAACTTGGCTGCCTCCTCTGCTATTTCCATGAGACCATCCCCAACCATAGGCTGATTTTCCTTCCAAGCGTTGAGGTTTGAGTTAGGCCTAGGGTTAGGGTTCTTTCAACCAGAAAGCCCTGAGTTCCAAGAACACAGCAGCTGCGAAGGACTACCCAAGAAGAGCACAAAAGTACCACAACATGCCTGCCTCCACAGCTATTTCCTTGGGGACATCCCTAATTCCTGGCTGATTTGCCTTTCTCGTCGTCGGGTTGGGGTTAGGTAGGCCTTGTGCTAGGATTTTTAAAATCAGGAAGCCCAGACCTCCAGGCACACTGGAGCTGTGAAAGGCATCCCAAAGGGAGTGCAAAAGTGCCACAACATGGCTGCTTTCACAGCTTTTTCCTTAGGAAGAACTCTAATACCCGGCTGATTTACCTTCCTAGGGTTACTGTTAGGCTTGGGCCAAGGACTTTTAAAACCAGGAAGCCCTGTGCTCCAGGCACACTGCAGCTGTTCAAGGCATCCCAACGGGAGTGCAAAAGTGACACAACTTGGCTGCCTCCTCTGCTATTTCCATGAGACCATCCCGAACCATAGGCTGATTTTCCTTCCTAGCGTTGAGGTTTGAGTTAGGCCTAGGGTTAGTGTTCTTTTAACCTGAAAGCCCTGAGTTCCAAGAACACAGCAGCTGCGAAGGACTACCCAAGAAGAGCACAAAAGTACCACAACATGCCTGCCTCCACAGCTATTTCCTTGGGGACATCCCTAATTCCTGGCTGATTTGCCTTTCTCGTCGTCGGGTTGGGGTTAGGTAGGCCTTGTGCTAGGATTTTTAAAATCAGGAAGCCCAGACCTCCAGGCACACTGGAGCTGTGAAAGGCATCCCAAAGGGAGTGCAAAAGTGCCACAACATGGCTGCTTTCACAGCTTTTTCCTTAGGAAGAACCCTAATACCCGGCTGATTTACCTTCCTAGGGTTACTGTTAGGCTTGGGCCAAGGACTTTTAAAACCAGGAAGCCCTGTGCTCCAGGCACACTGCAGCTGTTCAAGGCATCCCAACGGGAGTGCAAAAGTGACACAACTTGGCTGCCTCCTCTGCTATTTCCATGAGACCATCCCGAACCATAGGCTGATTTTCCTTCCTAGCGTTGAGGTTTGAGTTAGCCCTAGGGTTAGTGTTCTTTTAACCTGAAAGCCCTGAGTTCCAAGAACACAGCAGCTGCGAAGGACTACCCAAGAAGAGCACAAAAGTACCACAACATGCCTGCCTCCACAGCTATTTCCTTGGGGACATCCCTAATTCCTGGCTGATTTGCCTTTCTCGTCGTCGGGTTGGGGTTAGGTAGGCCTTGTGCTAGGATTTTTAAAATCAGGAAGCCCAGACCTCCAGGCACACTGGAGCTGTGAAAGGCATCCAAAAGGGAGTGCAAAAGTGCCACAACATGGCTGCTTTCACAGCTTTTTCCTTAGGAAGAACCCTAATACCCGGCTGATTTACCTTCCTAGGGTTACTGTTAGGCTTGGGCCAAGGACTTTGAAAACCAGGAAGCCCTGTGCTCCAGGCACACTGCAGCTGTTCAAGGCATCCCAACGGGAGTGCAAAAGTGACACAACTTGGCTGCCTCCACTGCTATTTCCATGAGACCATCCCCAACCATAGGCTGATTTTCCTTCCTAGCGTTGAGGTTTGAGTTAGGCCTAGGGTTAGAGATTTTTAACCAGAAAGCTCTGAGTTCCAAGAACACAGCAGCTGCAAAGGACTACCCAAGAAGAGCACAAAAGTACCACAACATGCCTGCCTCCACAGCTATTTCCTTGGGGACATCCCTAATTCCTGGCTGATTTGCCTTTCTCGTCGTCGGGTTGGGGTTAGGTAGGCCTTGTGCTAGGATTTTTAAAATCAGGAAGCCCAGACCTCCAGGCACACTGGAGCTGTGAAAGGCAGCCAAAAGGGAGTGCAAAAGTGCCACAACATGGCTGCTTTCACAGCTTTTTCCTTAGGAAGAACCCTAATACCCGGCTGATTTACCTTCCTAGGGTTACTGTTAGGCTTGGGCCAAGGACTTTTAAAACCAGGAAGCCCTGTGCTCCAGGCACACTGCAGCTGTTCAAGGCATCCCAACGGGAGTGCAAAAGTGACACAACTTGGCTGCCTCCACTGCTATTTCCATGAGACCATCCCCAACCATAGGCTGATTTTCATTCCTAGCGTTGAGGTTTGAGTTAGGCCTAGGGTTAGAGATTTTTAACCAGAAAGCTCTGAGTTCCAAGAACACAGCAGCTGCGAAGGACTACCCAAGAAGAGCACAAAAGTACCACAACATGCCTGCCTCCACAGCTATTTCCTTGGGGACATCCCTAATTCCTGGCTTATTTGCCTTTCTCGTCGTCGGGTTGGGGTTAGGTAGGCCTTGTGCTAGGATTTTTAAAATCAGGAAGCCCAGACCTCCAGGCACACTGGAGCTGTGAAAGGCAGCCAAAAGGGAGTGCAAAAGTGCCACAACATGGCTGCTTTCACAGCTTTTTCCTTAGGAAGAACCCTAATACCCGGCTGATTTACCTTCCTAGGGTTACTGTTAGGCTTGGGCCAAGGACTTTTAAAACCAGGAAGCCCTGTGCTCCAGGCACACTGCAGCTGTTCAAGGCATCCCAACGGGAGTGCAAAAGTGACACAACTTGGCTGCCTCCACTGCTATTTCCATGAGACCATCCCCAACCATAGGCTGATTTTCATTCCTAGCGTTGAGGTTTGAGTTAGGCCTAGGGTTAGGGTTCTTTCAACCAGAAAGCCCTGAGTTCCAAGAACACAGCAGCTGCGAAGGACTACCCAAGAAGAGCACAAAAGTACCACAACATGCCTGCCTCCACAGCTATTTCCTTGGGGACATCCCTAATTCCTGGCTGATTTGCCTTTCTCGTCGTCGGGTTGGGGTTAGGTAGGCCTTGTGCTAGGATTTTTAAAATCAGGAAGCCCAGACCTCCAGGCACACTGGAGCTGTGAAAGGCATCCAAAAGGGAGTGCAAAAGTGCCACAACATGGCTGCTTTCACAGCTTTTTCCTTAGGAAGAACCCTAATACCCGGCTGATTTACCTTCCTAGGGTTACTGTTAGGCTTGGGCCAAGGACATTTAAAACCAGGAAGCCCTGTGCTCCAGGCACACTGCAGCTGTTCAAGGCATCCCAACGGGAGTGCAAAAGTGACACAACTTGGCTGCCTCCACTGCTATTTCCATGAGACCATCCCCAACCATAGGCTGATTTTCCTTCCTAGCGTTGAGGTTTGAGTTAGGCCTAGGGTTAGAGATTTTTAACCAGAAAGCCCTGAGTTCCAAGAACACAGCAGCTGCGAAGGACTACCCAAGAAGAGCACAAAAGTACCACAACATGCCTGCCTCCACAGCTATTTCCTTGGGGACATCCCTAATTCCTGGCTGATTTGCCTTTCTCGTCGTCGGGTTGGGGTTAGGTAGGCCTTGTGCTAGGATTTTTAAAATCAGGAAGCCCAGACCTCCAGGCACACTGGAGCTGTGAAAGGCATCCAAAAGGGAGTGCAAAAGTGCCACAACATGGCTGCTTTCACAGCTTTTTCCTTAGGAAGAACCCTAATACCCGGCTGATTTACCTTCCTAGGGTTACTGTTAGGCTTGGGCCAAGGACTTTGAAAACCAGGAAGCCCTGTGCTCCAGGCACACTGCAGCTGTTCAAGGCATCCCAACGGGAGTGCAAAAGTGACACAACTTGGCTGCCTCCACTGCTATTTCCATGAGACCATCCCCAACCATAGGCTGATTTTCCTTCCTAGCGTTGAGGTTTGAGTTAGGCCTAGGGTTAGGGTTCTTTCAACCAGAAAGCCCTGAGTTCCAAGAACACAGCAGCTGCGAAGGACTACCCAAGAAGAGCACAAAAGTACCACAACATGCCTGCCTCCACAGCTATTTCCTTGGGGACATCCCTAATTCCTGGCTGATTTGCCTTTCTCGTCGTCGGGTTGGGGTTAGGTAGGCCTTGTGCTAGGATTTTTAAAATCAGGAAGCCCAGACCTCCAGGCACACTGGAGCTGTGAAAGGCATCCCAAAGGGAGTGCAAAAGTGCCACAACATGGCTGCTTTCACAGCTTTTTCCTTAGGAAGAACCCTAATACCCGGCTGATTTACCTTCCTAGGGTTACTGTTAGGCTTGGGCCAAGGACTTTTAAAACCAGGAAGCCCTGTGCTCCAGGCACACTGCAGCTGTTCAAGGCATCCCAACGGGAGTGCAAAAGTGACACAACTTGGCTGCCTCCACTGCTATTTCCATGAGACCATCCCCAACCATAGGCTGATTTTCCTTCCTAGCGTTGAGGTTTGAGTTAGGCCTAGGGTTAGAGATTTTTAACCAGAAAGCTCTGAGTTCCAAGAACACAGCAGCTGCGAAGGACTACCCAAGAAGAGCACAAAAGTACCACAACATGCCTGCCTCCACAGCTATTTCTTGGGGACATCCCTAATTCCTGGCTGATTTGCCTTTCTCGTCGTCGGGTTGGGGTTAGGTAGTCCTTGTGCTAGGATTTTTAAAATCAGGAAGCCCAGACCTCCAGGCACACTGGAGCTGTGAAAGGCAGCCAAAAGGGAGTGCAAAAGTGCCACAACATGGCTGCTTTCACAGCTTTTTCCTTAGGAAGAACCCTAATACCCGGCTGATTTACCTTCCTAGGGTTACTGTTAGGCTTGGGCCAAGGACTTTTAAAACCAGGAAGCCCTGTGCTCCAGGCACACTGCAGCTGTTCAAGGCATCCCAACGGGAGTGCAAAAGTGACACAACTTGGCTGCCTCCACTGCTATTTCCATGAGACCATCCCCAACCATAGGCTGATTTTCATTCCTAGCGTTGAGGTTTGAGTTAGGCCTAGGGTTAGAGATTTTTAACCAGAAAGCTCTGAGTTCCAAGAACACAGCAGCTGCGAAGGACTACCCAAGAAGAGCACAAAAGTACCACAACATGCCTGCCTCCACAGCTATTTTCTTGGGGACATCCCTAATTCCTGGCTTATTTGCCTTTCTCGTCGTCGGGTTGGGGTTAGGTAGGCCTTGTGCTAGGATTTTTAAAATCAGGAAGCCCAGACCTCCAGGCACACTGGAGCTGTGAAAGGCATCCCAAAGGGAGTGCAAAAGTGCCACAACATGGCTGCTTTCACAGCTTTTTCCTTAGGAAGAACCCTAATACCCGGCTGATTTACCTTCCTAGGGTTACTGTTAGGCTTGGGCCAAGGACTTTTAAAACCAGGAAGCCCTGTGCTCCAGGCACACTGCAGCTGTTCAAGGCATCCCAACGGGAGTGCAAAAGTGACACAACTTGGCTGCCTCCACTGCTATTTCCATGAGACCATCCCCAACCATAGGCTGATTTTCCTTCCTAGCGTTGAGGTTTGAGTTAGGCCTAGGGTTAGAGATTTTTAACCAGAAAGCTCTGAGTTCCAAGAACACAGCAGCTGCGAAGGACTACCCAAGAAGAGCACAAAAGTACCACAACATGCCTGCCTCCACAGCTATTTCTTGGGGACATCCCTAATTCCTGGCTGATTTGCCTTTCTCGTCGTCGGGTTGGGGTTAGGTAGGCCTTGTGCTAGGATTTTTAAAATCAGGAAGCCCAGACCTCCAGGCACACTGGAGCTGTGAAAGGCAGCCAAAAGGGAGTGCAAAAGTGCCACAACATGGCTGCTTTCACAGCTTTTTCCTTAGGAAGAACCCTAATACCCGGCTGATTTACCTTCCTAGGGTTACTGTTAGGCTTGGGCCAAGGACTTTTAAAACCAGGAAGCCCTGTGCTCCAGGCACACTGCAGCTGTTCAAGGCATCCCAACGGGAGTGCAAAAGTGACACAACTTGGCTGCCTCCACTGCTATTTCCATGAGACCATCCCCAACCATAGGCTGATTTTCATTCCTAGCGTTGAGGTTTGAGTTAGGCCTAGGGTTAGAGATTTTTAACCAGAAAGCTCTGAGTTCCAAGAACACAGCAGCTGCGAAGGACTACCCAAGAAGAGCACAAAAGTACCACAACATGCCTGCCTCCACAGCTATTTCCTTGGGGACATCCCTAATTCCTGGCTGATTTGCCTTTCTCGTCGTCGGGTTGGGGTTAGGTAGGCCTTGTGCTAGGATTTTTAAAATCAGGAAGCCCAGACCTCCAGGCACACTGGAGCTGTGAAAGGCAGCCAAAAGGGAGTGCAAAAGTGCCACAACATGGCTGCTTTCACAGCTTTTTCCTTAGGAAGAACCCTAATACCCGGCTGATTTACCTTCCTAGGGTTACTGTTAGGCTTGGGCCAAGGACTTTTAAAACCAGGAAGCCCTGTGCTCCAGGCACACTGCAGCTGTTCAAGGCATCCCAACGGGAGTGCAAAAGTGACACAACTTGGCTGCCTCCACTGCTATTTCCATGAGACCATCCCCAACCATAGGCTGATTTTCATTCCTAGCGTTGAGGTTTGAGTTAGGCCTAGGGTTAGGGTTCTTTCAACCAGAAAGCCCTGAGTTCCAAGAACACAGCAGCTGCGAAGGACTACCCAAGAAGAGCACAAAAGTACCACAACATGCCTGCCTCCACAGCTATTTCCTTGGGGACATCCCTAATTCCTGGCTGATTTGCCTTTCTCGTCGTCGGGTTGGGGTTAGGTAGGCCTTGTGCTAGGATTTTTAAAATCAGGAAGCCCAGACCTCCAGGCACACTGGAGCTGTGAAAGGCATCCAAAAGGGAGTGCAAAAGTGCCACAACATGGCTGCTTTCACAGCTTTTTCCTTAGGAAGAACCCTAATACCCGGCTGATTTACCTTCCTAGGGTTACTGTTAGGCTTGGGCCAAGGACTTTGAAAACCAGGAAGCCCTGTGCTCCAGGCACACTGCAGCTGTTCAAGGCATCCCAACGGGAGTGCAAAAGTGACACAACTTGGCTGCCTCCACTGCTATTTCCATGAGACCATCCCCAACCATAGGCTGATTTTCATTCCTAGCGTTGAGGTTTGAGTTAGGCCTAGGGTTAGGGTTCTTTCAACCAGAAAGCCCTGAGTTCCAAGAACACAGCAGCTGCGAAGGACTACCCAAGAAGAGCACAAAAGTACCACAACATGCCTGCCTCCACAGCTATTTCCTTGGGGACATCCCTAATTCCTGGCTGATTTGCCTTTCTCGTCGTCGGGTTGGGGTTAGGTAGGCCTTGTGCTAGGATTTTTAAAATCAGGAAGCCCAGAACTCCAGGCACACTGGAGCTGTGAAAGGCATCCAAAAGGGAGTGCAAAAGTGTCACAACATGGCTGCTTTCACAGCTTCTTCCTTGGCACCATCACTATACCTAGGCTGATTTATCTGCCTAGGTTTATGGTTAGGGTTCAGCCTAGGGCTAGGATTTTTTGAACCAGGAAGCCCTGAGTTCCAGGCTTACTGTAGCTGCCAAAGGCATCCCAAAGGGAGCACAGAAGTGCCAGAACATGGCTGCTTTCACAGCTTTTTCCTAAGGAAGAACCCTAATACCCGGCTGATTTACCTTCCTAGGGTTACTGTTAGGCTTGGGCCAAGGACTTTTAAAAGCAGGAAGCCCTGTGCTCCAGGCACACTGCAGCTGTTCAAGGCATCCCAAGGGGAGCGCAAAAGTGACACAACTTGGCTGCCTCCACTGCTATTTCCATGAGACCATCCCCAACCATAGGCTGATTTTCCTTCCTAGCGTTGAGGTTTGAGTTAGGCCTAGGGTTAGAGTTTTTTAACCAGAAAGCCCTGAGTTCCAAGAACACAGCAGCTGCGAAGGACTACCCAAGAAGAGCACAAAAGTACCACAACATGCCTGCCTCCACAGCTATTTCCTTGGGGACATCCCTAATTCCTGGCTGATTTGCCTTTCTCGTCCTCAGGTTGGGGTTAGGTAGGCCTTGTGCTTGGATTTTTAAAATCAGGAAGCCCAGACCTCCAGGCACACTGGAGCTGTGAAAGGCATCCAAAAGGGAGTGCAAAAGTGCCACAACATGGCTGCTTTCACAGCTTTTTCCTAAGGAAGAACCCTAATACCCGGCTGATTTACCTTCCTAGGGTTACTGTTAGGCTTGGGCCAAGGACTTTTAAAACCAGGAAGCCCTGTGCTCCAGGCACACTGCAGCTGTTCAAGGCATCCCAACGGGAGTGCAAAAGTGACACAACTTGGCTGCCTCCACTGCTATTTCCATGAGACCATCCCCAACCTTAGGCTGGTTTTCCTTACTAGCGTTGAGGTTTGAGTTAGGCCTATGGTTACTGTTCTTTTAACCTGAAAGCCCTGAGTTCCAAGAACACAGCAGCTGCGAAGGACTACCCAAGAAGAGCACAAAAGTACCACAACATGCCTGCCTCCACAGCTATTTCCTTGGGGACATCCCTAATTCCTGGCTGATTTGCCTTTCTCGTCGTCGGGTTGGGGTTAGGTAGGCCTTGTGCTAGGATTTTTAAAATCAGGAAGCCCAGACCTCCAGGCACACTGGAGCTGTGAAAGGCATCCAAAAGGGAGTGCAAAAGTGCCACAACATGGCTGCTTTCACAGCTTTTTCCTTGGCACCATCCCTATACCTAGGCTGATTTATCTGCCTAGGGTTAGTGTTAGGGTTCAGCCTAGGGCTAGGATTTTTTGAACCAGGAAGCCCTGAGTTCCAGGCTTACTGCAGGTGCCAAAGGCATCCCAAAGTGAGCTCAGAAATGCCACAACATGGCTACTTACACAGCTTTTTCCTTAGGAGGAACCCTCATACCCGGCTGATTTACCTTCGTAGGGTTTCTATTAGGCTTAGGCCTAGGACTTTTAAAACCAGGAAGCCCTGTGCTCCAGGCACACTGCAGCTGTTCAAGGCATCCCAAGGGGAGCGCAAAAGTGACACAACTTGGCTGCCTCCACTGCTATTTCCATGAGACCATCCCCAACCTTAGGCTGGTTTTCCTTCCTAGCGTTGAGTTTTGAGTTAGGCCTATGGTTAGTGTTCTTTTAACCAGAAAGCCCTGAGTTCCAAGAATACAGCAGCTGCGAAGGACTACCCAAGAAGAGCACAAAAGTACCACAACATGCCTGCCTCCACAGCTATTTCCTTGGGGACATCCCTAATTCCTGGCTGATTTGCCTTTCTCGTCATCGGGTTGGGGTTAGGTAGGCCTTGTGCTAGGATTTTTAAAATCAGGAAGCCCAGACCTCCAGGCACACTGGAGCTGTGAAAGGCAGCCAAAAGGGAGTGCAAAAGTGCCACAACATGGCTGCTTTCACAGCTTTTTCCTTAGGAAGAACCCTAATACCCGGCTGATTTACCTTCCTAGGGTTACTGTTAGGCTTGGGCCAAGGACTTTTAAAACCAGGAAGCCCTGTGCTCCAGGCACACTGCAGCTGTTCAAGGCATCCCAACGGGAGTGCAAAAGTGACACAACTTGGCTGCCTCCACTGCTATTTCCATGAGACCATCCCCAACCATAGGCTGATTTTCATTCCTAGCGTTGAGGTTTGAGTTAGGCCTAGGGTTAGAGATTTTTAACCAGAAAGCTCTGAGTTCCAAGAACACAGCAGCTGCGAAGGACTACCCAAGAAGAGCACAAAAGTACCACAACATGCCTGCCTCCACAGCTATTTCCTTGGGGACATCCCTAATTCCTGGCTTATTTGCCTTTCTCGTCGTCGGGTTGGGGTTAGGTAGGCCTTGTGCTAGGATTTTTAAAATCAGGAAGCCCAGACCTCCAGGCACACTGGAGCTGTGAAAGGCAGCCAAAAGGGAGTGCAAAAGTGCCACAACATGGCTGCTTTCACAGCTTTTTCCTTAGGAAGAACCCTAATACCCGGCTGATTTACCTTCCTAGGGTTACTGTTAGGCTTGGGCCAAGGACTTTTAAAACCAGGAAGCCCTGTGCTCCAGGCACACTGCAGCTGTTCAAGGCATCCCAACGGGAGTGCAAAAGTGACACAACTTGGCTGCCTCCACTGCTATTTCCATGAGACCATCCCCAACCATAGGCTGATTTTCATTCCTAGCGTTGAGGTTTGAGTTAGGCCTAGGGTTAGGGTTCTTTCAACCAGAAAGCCCTGAGTTCCAAGAACACAGCAGCTGCGAAGGACTACCCAAGAAGAGCACAAAAGTACCACAACATGCCTGCCTCCACAGCTATTTCCTTGGGGACATCCCTAATTCCTGGCTGATTTGCCTTTCTCGTCGTCGGGTTGGGGTTAGGTAGGCCTTGTGCTAGGATTTTTAAAATCAGGAAGCCCAGACCTCCAGGCACACTGGAGCTGTGAAAGGCATCCAAAAGGGAGTGCAAAAGTGCCACAACATGGCTGCTTTCACAGCTTTTTCCTTAGGAAGAACCCTAATACCCGGCTGATTTACCTTCCTAGGGTTACTGTTAGGCTTGGGCCAAGGACATTTAAAACCAGGAAGCCCTGTGCTCCAGGCACACTGCAGCTGTTCAAGGCATCCCAACGGGAGTGCAAAAGTGACACAACTTGGCTGCCTCCACTGCTATTTCCATGAGACCATCCCCAACCATAGGCTGATTTTCCTTCCTAGCGTTGAGGTTTGAGTTAGGCCTAGGGTTAGAGATTTTTAACCAGAAAGCCCTGAGTTCCAAGAACACAGCAGCTGCGAAGGACTACCCAAGAAGAGCACAAAAGTACCACAACATGCCTGCCTCCACAGCTATTTCCTTGGGGACATCCCTAATTCCTGGCTGATTTGCCTTTCTCGTCGTCGGGTTGGGGTTAGGTAGGCCTTGTGCTAGGATTTTTAAAATCAGGAAGCCCAGACCTCCAGGCACACTGGAGCTGTGAAAGGCATCCAAAAGGGAGTGCAAAAGTGCCACAACATGGCTGCTTTCACAGCTTTTTCCTTAGGAAGAACCCTAATACCCGGCTGATTTACCTTCCTAGGGTTACTGTTAGGCTTGGGCCAAGGACTTTGAAAACCAGGAAGCCCTGTGCTCCAGGCACACTGCAGCTGTTCAAGGCATCCCAACGGGAGTGCAAAAGTGACACAACTTGGCTGCCTCCACTGCTATTTCCATGAGACCATCCCCAACCATAGGCTGATTTTCCTTCCTAGCGTTGAGGTTTGAGTTAGGCCTAGGGTTAGGGTTCTTTCAACCAGAAAGCCCTGAGTTCCAAGAACACAGCAGCTGCGAAGGACTACCCAAGAAGAGCACAAAAGTACCACAACATGCCTGCCTCCACAGCTATTTCCTTGGGGACATCCCTAATTCCTGGCTGATTTGCCTTTCTCGTCGTCGGGTTGGGGTTAGGTAGGCCTTGTGCTAGGATTTTTAAAATCAGGAAGCCCAGACCTCCAGGCACACTGGAGCTGTGAAAGGCATCCCAAAGGGAGTGCAAAAGTGCCACAACATGGCTGCTTTCACAGCTTTTTCCTTAGGAAGAACCCTAATACCCGGCTGATTTACCTTCCTAGGGTTACTGTTAGGCTTGGGCCAAGGACTTTTAAAACCAGGAAGCCCTGTGCTCCAGGCACACTGCAGCTGTTCAAGGCATCCCAACGGGAGTGCAAAAGTGACACAACTTGGCTGCCTCCACTGCTATTTCCATGAGACCATCCCCAACCATAGGCTGATTTTCCTTCCTAGCGTTGAGGTTTGAGTTAGGCCTAGGGTTAGAGATTTTTAACCAGAAAGCTCTGAGTTCCAAGAACACAGCAGCTGCGAAGGACTACCCAAGAAGAGCACAAAAGTACCACAACATGCCTGCCTCCACAGCTATTTCTTGGGGACATCCCTAATTCCTGGCTGATTTGCCTTTCTCGTCGTCGGGTTGGGGTTAGGTAGTCCTTGTGCTAGGATTTTTAAAATCAGGAAGCCCAGACCTCCAGGCACACTGGAGCTGTGAAAGGCAGCCAAAAGGGAGTGCAAAAGTGCCACAACATGGCTGCTTTCACAGCTTTTTCCTTAGGAAGAACCCTAATACCCGGCTGATTTACCTTCCTAGGGTTACTGTTAGGCTTGGGCCAAGGACTTTTAAAACCAGGAAGCCCTGTGCTCCAGGCACACTGCAGCTGTTCAAGGCATCCCAACGGGAGTGCAAAAGTGACACAACTTGGCTGCCTCCACTGCTATTTCCATGAGACCATCCCCAACCATAGGCTGATTTTCATTCCTAGCGTTGAGGTTTGAGTTAGGCCTAGGGTTAGAGATTTTTAACCAGAAAGCTCTGAGTTCCAAGAACACAGCAGCTGCGAAGGACTACCCAAGAAGAGCACAAAAGTACCACAACATGCCTGCCTCCACAGCTATTTTCTTGGGGACATCCCTAATTCCTGGCTTATTTGCCTTTCTCGTCGTCGGGTTGGGGTTAGGTAGGCCTTGTGCTAGGATTTTTAAAATCAGGAAGCCCAGACCTCCAGGCACACTGGAGCTGTGAAAGGCATCCCAAAGGGAGTGCAAAAGTGCCACAACATGGCTGCTTTCACAGCTTTTTCCTTAGGAAGAACCCTAATACCCGGCTGATTTACCTTCCTAGGGTTACTGTTAGGCTTGGGCCAAGGACTTTTAAAACCAGGAAGCCCTGTGCTCCAGGCACACTGCAGCTGTTCAAGGCATCCCAACGGGAGTGCAAAAGTGACACAACTTGGCTGCCTCCACTGCTATTTCCATGAGACCATCCCCAACCATAGGCTGATTTTCCTTCCTAGCGTTGAGGTTTGAGTTAGGCCTAGGGTTAGAGATTTTTAACCAGAAAGCTCTGAGTTCCAAGAACACAGCAGCTGCGAAGGACTACCCAAGAAGAGCACAAAAGTACCACAACATGCCTGCCTCCACAGCTATTTCTTGGGGACATCCCTAATTCCTGGCTGATTTGCCTTTCTCGTCGTCGGGTTGGGGTTAGGTAGGCCTTGTGCTAGGATTTTTAAAATCAGGAAGCCCAGACCTCCAGGCACACTGGAGCTGTGAAAGGCAGCCAAAAGGGAGTGCAAAAGTGCCACAACATGGCTGCTTTCACAGCTTTTTCCTTAGGAAGAACCCTAATACCCGGCTGATTTACCTTCCTAGGGTTACTGTTAGGCTTGGGCCAAGGACTTTTAAAACCAGGAAGCCCTGTGCTCCAGGCACACTGCAGCTGTTCAAGGCATCCCAACGGGAGTGCAAAAGTGACACAACTTGGCTGCCTCCACTGCTATTTCCATGAGACCATCCCCAACCATAGGCTGATTTTCATTCCTAGCGTTGAGGTTTGAGTTAGGCCTAGGGTTAGAGATTTTTAACCAGAAAGCTCTGAGTTCCAAGAACACAGCAGCTGCGAAGGACTACCCAAGAAGAGCACAAAAGTACCACAACATGCCTGCCTCCACAGCTATTTTCTTGGGGACATCCCTAATTCCTGGCTTATTTGCCTTTCTCGTCGTCGGGTTGGGGTTAGGTAGGCCTTGTGCTAGGATTTTTAAAATCAGGAAGCCCAGACCTCCAGGCACACTGGAGCTGTGAAAGGCAGCCAAAAGGGAGTGCAAAAGTGCCACAACATGGCTGCTTTCACAGCTTTTTCCTTAGGAAGAACCCTAATACCCGGCTGATTTACCTTCCTAGGGTTACTGTTAGGCTTGGGCCAAGGACTTTTAAAACCAGGAAGCCCTGTGCTCCAGGCACACTGCAGCTGTTCAAGGCATCCCAACGGGAGTGCAAAAGTGACACAACTTGGCTGCCTCCACTGCTATTTCCATGAGACCATCCCCAACCATAGGCTGATTTTCATTCCTAGCGTTGAGGTTTGAGTTAGGCCTAGGGTTAGGGTTCTTTCAACCAGAAAGCCCTGAGTTCCAAGAACACAGCAGCTGCGAAGGACTACCCAAGAAGAGCACAAAAGTACCACAACATGCCTGCCTCCACAGCTATTTCCTTGGGGACATCCCTAATTCCTGGCTGATTTGCCTTTCTCGTCGTCGGGTTGGGGTTAGGTAGGCCTTGTGCTAGGATTTTTAAAATCAGGAAGCCCAGACCTCCAGGCACACTGGAGCTGTGAAAGGCATCCAAAAGGGAGTGCAAAAGTGCCACAACATGGCTGCTTTCACAGCTTTTTCCTTAGGAAGAACCCTAATACCCGGCTGATTTACCTTCCTAGGGTTACTGTTAGGCTTGGGCCAAGGACTTTGAAAACCAGGAAGCCCTGTGCTCCAGGCACACTGCAGCTGTTCAAGGCATCCCAACGGGAGTGCAAAAGTGACACAACTTGGCTGCCTCCACTGCTATTTCCATGAGACCATCCCCAACCATAGGCTGATTTTCATTCCTAGCGTTGAGGTTTGAGTTAGGCCTAGGGTTAGGGTTCTTTCAACCAGAAAGCCCTGAGTTCCAAGAACACAGCAGCTGCGAAGGACTACCCAAGAAGAGCACAAAAGTACCACAACATGCCTGCCTCCACAGCTATTTCCTTGGGGACATCCCTAATTCCTGGCTGATTTGCCTTTCTCGTCGTCGGGTTGGGGTTAGGTAGGCCTTGTGCTAGGATTTTTAAAATCAGGAAGCCCAGAACTCCAGGCACACTGGAGCTGTGAAAGGCATCCAAAAGGGAGTGCAAAAGTGTCACAACATGGCTGCTTTCACAGCTTCTTCCTTGGCACCATCACTATACCTAGGCTGATTTATCTGCCTAGGTTTATGGTTAGGGTTCAGCCTAGGGCTAGGATTTTTTGAACCAGGAAGCCCTGAGTTCCAGGCTTACTGTAGCTGCCAAAGGCATCCCAAAGGGAGCACAGAAGTGCCAGAACATGGCTGCTTTCACAGCTTTTTCCTAAGGAAGAACCCTAATACCCGGCTGATTTACCTTCCTAGGGTTACTGTTAGGCTTGGGCCAAGGACTTTTAAAAGCAGGAAGCCCTGTGCTCCAGGCACACTGCAGCTGTTCAAGGCATCCCAAGGGGAGCGCAAAAGTGACACAACTTGGCTGCCTCCACTGCTATTTCCATGAGACCATCCCCAACCATAGGCTGATTTTCCTTCCTAGCGTTGAGGTTTGAGTTAGGCCTAGGGTTAGAGTTTTTTAACCAGAAAGCCCTGAGTTCCAAGAACACAGCAGCTGCGAAGGACTACCCAAGAAGAGCACAAAAGTACCACAACATGCCTGCCTCCACAGCTATTTCCTTGGGGACATCCCTAATTCCTGGCTGATTTGCCTTTCTCGTCCTCAGGTTGGGGTTAGGTAGGCCTTGTGCTTGGATTTTTAAAATCAGGAAGCCCAGACCTCCAGGCACACTGGAGCTGTGAAAGGCATCCAAAAGGGAGTGCAAAAGTGCCACAACATGGCTGCTTTCACAGCTTTTTCCTAAGGAAGAACCCTAATACCCGGCTGATTTACCTTCCTAGGGTTACTGTTAGGCTTGGGCCAAGGACTTTTAAAACCAGGAAGCCCTGTGCTCCAGGCACACTGCAGCTGTTCAAGGCATCCCAACGGGAGTGCAAAAGTGACACAACTTGGCTGCCTCCACTGCTATTTCCATGAGACCATCCCCAACCTTAGGCTGGTTTTCCTTACAAGCGTTGAGGTTTGAGTTAGGCCTATGGTTACTGTTCTTTTAACCTGAAAGCCCTGAGTTCCAAGAACACAGCAGCTGCGAAGGACTACCCAAGAAGAGCACAAAAGTACCACAACATGCCTGCCTCCACAGCTATTTCCTTGGGGACATCCCTAATTCCTGGCTGATTTGCCTTTCTCGTCGTCGGGTTGGGGTTAGGTAGGCCTTGTGCTAGGATTTTTAAAATCAGGAAGCCCAGACCTCCAGGCACACTGGAGCTGTGAAAGGCATCCAAAAGGGAGTGCAAAAGTGCCACAACATGGCTGCTTTCACAGCTTTTTCCTTGGCACCATCCCTATACCTAGGCTGATTTATCTGCCTAGGGTTAGTGTTAGGGTTCAGCCTAGGGCTAGGATTTTTTGAACCAGGAAGCCCTGAGTTCCAGGCTTACTGCAGGTGCCAAAGGCATCCCAAAGTGAGCTCAGAAATGCCACAACATGGCTACTTACACAGCTTTTTCCTTAGGAGGAACCCTCATACCCGGCTGATTTACCTTCGTAGGGTTTCTATTAGGCTTAGGCCTAGGACTTTTAAAACCAGGAAGCCCTGTGCTCCAGGCACACTGCAGCTGTTCAAGGCATCCCAAGGGGAGCGCAAAAGTGACACAACTTGGCTGCCTCCACTGCTATTTCCATGAGACCATCCCCAACCTTAGGCTGGTTTTCCTTCCTAGCGTTGAGTTTTGAGTTAGGCCTATGGTTAGTGTTCTTTTAACCAGAAAGCCCTGAGTTCCAAGAATACAGCAGCTGCGAAGGACTACCCAAGAAGAGCACAAAAGTACCACAACATGCCTGCCTCCACAGCTATTTCCTTGGGGACATCCCTAATTCCTGGCTGATTTGCCTTTCTCGTCATCGGGTTGGGGTTAGGTAGGCCTTGTGCTAGGATTTTTAAAATCAGGAAGCCCAGACCTCCAGGCACACTGGAGCTGTGAAAGGCAGCCAAAAGGGAGTGCAAAAGTGCCACAACATGGCTGCTTTCACAGCTTTTTCCTTAGGAAGAACCCTAATACCCGGCTGATTTACCTTCCTAGGGTTACTGTTAGGCTTGGGCCAAGGACTTTTAAAACCAGGAAGCCCTGTGCTCCAGGCACACTGCAGCTGTTCAAGGCATCCCAACGGGAGTGCAAAAGTGACACAACTTGGCTGCCTCCACTGCTATTTCCATGAGACCATCCCCAACCATAGGCTGATTTTCATTCCTAGCGTTGAGGTTTGAGTTAGGCCTAGGGTTAGAGATTTTTAACCAGAAAGCTCTGAGTTCCAAGAACACAGCAGCTGCGAAGGACTACCCAAGAAGAGCACAAAAGTACCACAACATGCCTGCCTCCACAGCTATTTCCTTGGGGACATCCCTAATTCCTGGCTTATTTGCCTTTCTCGTCGTCGGGTTGGGGTTAGGTAGGCCTTGTGCTAGGATTTTTAAAATCAGGAAGCCCAGACCTCCAGGCACACTGGAGCTGTGAAAGGCAGCCAAAAGGGAGTGCAAAAGTGCCACAACATGGCTGCTTTCACAGCTTTTTCCTTAGGAAGAACCCTAATACCCGGCTGATTTACCTTCCTAGGGTTACTGTTAGGCTTGGGCCAAGGACTTTTAAAACCAGGAAGCCCTGTGCTCCAGGCACACTGCAGCTGTTCAAGGCATCCCAACGGGAGTGCAAAAGTGACACAACTTGGCTGCCTCCACTGCTATTTCCATGAGACCATCCCCAACCATAGGCTGATTTTCATTCCTAGCGTTGAGGTTTGAGTTAGGCCTAGGGTTAGGGTTCTTTCAACCAGAAAGCCCTGAGTTCCAAGAACACAGCAGCTGCGAAGGACTACCCAAGAAGAGCACAAAAGTACCACAACATGCCTGCCTCCACAGCTATTTCCTTGGGGACATCCCTAATTCCTGGCTGATTTGCCTTTCTCGTCGTCGGGTTGGGGTTAGGTAGGCCTTGTGCTAGGATTTTTAAAATCAGGAAGCCCAGACCTCCAGGCACACTGGAGCTGTGAAAGGCATCCAAAAGGGAGTGCAAAAGTGCCACAACATGGCTGCTTTCACAGCTTTTTCCTTAGGAAGAACCCTAATACCCGGCTGATTTACCTTCCTAGGGTTACTGTTAGGCTTGGGCCAAGGACATTTAAAACCAGGAAGCCCTGTGCTCCAGGCACACTGCAGCTGTTCAAGGCATCCCAACGGGAGTGCAAAAGTGACACAACTTGGCTGCCTCCACTGCTATTTCCATGAGACCATCCCCAACCATAGGCTGATTTTCCTTCCTAGCGTTGAGGTTTGAGTTAGGCCTAGGGTTAGAGATTTTTAACCAGAAAGCCCTGAGTTCCAAGAACACAGCAGCTGCGAAGGACTACCCAAGAAGAGCACAAAAGTACCACAACATGCCTGCCTCCACAGCTATTTCCTTGGGGACATCCCTAATTCCTGGCTGATTTGCCTTTCTCGTCGTCGGGTTGGGGTTAGGTAGGCCTTGTGCTAGGATTTTTAAAATCAGGAAGCCCAGACCTCCAGGCACACTGGAGCTGTGAAAGGCATCCAAAAGGGAGTGCAAAAGTGCCACAACATGGCTGCTTTCACAGCTTTTTCCTTAGGAAGAACCCTAATACCCGGCTGATTTACCTTCCTAGGGTTACTGTTAGGCTTGGGCCAAGGACTTTGAAAACCAGGAAGCCCTGTGCTCCAGGCACACTGCAGCTGTTCAAGGCATCCCAACGGGAGTGCAAAAGTGACACAACTTGGCTGCCTCCACTGCTATTTCCATGAGACCATCCCCAACCATAGGCTGATTTTCCTTCCTAGCGTTGAGGTTTGAGTTAGGCCTAGGGTTAGGGTTCTTTCAACCAGAAAGCCCTGAGTTCCAAGAACACAGCAGCTGCGAAGGACTACCCAAGAAGAGCACAAAAGTACCACAACATGCCTGCCTCCACAGCTATTTCCTTGGGGACATCCCTAATTCCTGGCTGATTTGCCTTTCTCGTCGTCGGGTTGGGGTTAGGTAGGCCTTGTGCTAGGATTTTTAAAATCAGGAAGCCCAGACCTCCAGGCACACTGGAGCTGTGAAAGGCATCCCAAAGGGAGTGCAAAAGTGCCACAACATGGCTGCTTTCACAGCTTTTTCCTTAGGAAGAACCCTAATACCCGGCTGATTTACCTTCCTAGGGTTACTGTTAGGCTTGGGCCAAGGACTTTTAAAACCAGGAAGCCCTGTGCTCCAGGCACACTGCAGCTGTTCAAGGCATCCCAACGGGAGTGCAAAAGTGACACAACTTGGCTGCCTCCACTGCTATTTCCATGAGACCATCCCCAACCATAGGCTGATTTTCCTTCCTAGCGTTGAGGTTTGAGTTAGGCCTAGGGTTAGAGATTTTTAACCAGAAAGCTCTGAGTTCCAAGAACACAGCAGCTGCGAAGGACTACCCAAGAAGAGCACAAAAGTACCACAACATGCCTGCCTCCACAGCTATTTCTTGGGGACATCCCTAATTCCTGGCTGATTTGCCTTTCTCGTCGTCGGGTTGGGGTTAGGTAGTCCTTGTGCTAGGATTTTTAAAATCAGGAAGCCCAGACCTCCAGGCACACTGGAGCTGTGAAAGGCAGCCAAAAGGGAGTGCAAAAGTGCCACAACATGGCTGCTTTCACAGCTTTTTCCTTAGGAAGAACCCTAATACCCGGCTGATTTACCTTCCTAGGGTTACTGTTAGGCTTGGGCCAAGGACTTTTAAAACCAGGAAGCCCTGTGCTCCAGGCACACTGCAGCTGTTCAAGGCATCCCAACGGGAGTGCAAAAGTGACACAACTTGGCTGCCTCCACTGCTATTTCCATGAGACCATCCCCAACCATAGGCTGATTTTCATTCCTAGCGTTGAGGTTTGAGTTAGGCCTAGGGTTAGAGATTTTTAACCAGAAAGCTCTGAGTTCCAAGAACACAGCAGCTGCGAAGGACTACCCAAGAAGAGCACAAAAGTACCACAACATGCCTGCCTCCACAGCTATTTTCTTGGGGACATCCCTAATTCCTGGCTTATTTGCCTTTCTCGTCGTCGGGTTGGGGTTAGGTAGGCCTTGTGCTAGGATTTTTAAAATCAGGAAGCCCAGACCTCCAGGCACACTGGAGCTGTGAAAGGCATCCCAAAGGGAGTGCAAAAGTGCCACAACATGGCTGCTTTCACAGCTTTTTCCTTAGGAAGAACCCTAATACCCGGCTGATTTACCTTCCTAGGGTTACTGTTAGGCTTGGGCCAAGGACTTTTAAAACCAGGAAGCCCTGTGCTCCAGGCACACTGCAGCTGTTCAAGGCATCCCAACGGGAGTGCAAAAGTGACACAACTTGGCTGCCTCCACTGCTATTTCCATGAGACCATCCCCAACCATAGGCTGATTTTCCTTCCTAGCGTTGAGGTTTGAGTTAGGCCTAGGGTTAGAGATTTTTAACCAGAAAGCTCTGAGTTCCAAGAACACAGCAGCTGCGAAGGACTACCCAAGAAGAGCACAAAAGTACCACAACATGCCTGCCTCCACAGCTATTTCTTGGGGACATCCCTAATTCCTGGCTGATTTGCCTTTCTCGTCGTCGGGTTGGGGTTAGGTAGGCCTTGTGCTAGGATTTTTAAAATCAGGAAGCCCAGACCTCCAGGCACACTGGAGCTGTGAAAGGCAGCCAAAAGGGAGTGCAAAAGTGCCACAACATGGCTGCTTTCACAGCTTTTTCCTTAGGAAGAACCCTAATACCCGGCTGATTTACCTTCCTAGGGTTACTGTTAGGCTTGGGCCAAGGACTTTTAAAACCAGGAAGCCCTGTGCTCCAGGCACACTGCAGCTGTTCAAGGCATCCCAACGGGAGTGCAAAAGTGACACAACTTGGCTGCCTCCACTGCTATTTCCATGAGACCATCCCCAACCATAGGCTGATTTTCATTCCTAGCGTTGAGGTTTGAGTTAGGCCTAGGGTTAGAGATTTTTAACCAGAAAGCTCTGAGTTCCAAGAACACAGCAGCTGCGAAGGACTACCCAAGAAGAGCACAAAAGTACCACAACATGCCTGCCTCCACAGCTATTTTCTTGGGGACATCCCTAATTCCTGGCTTATTTGCCTTTCTCGTCGTCGGGTTGGGGTTAGGTAGGCCTTGTGCTAGGATTTTTAAAATCAGGAAGCCCAGACCTCCAGGCACACTGGAGCTGTGAAAGGCAGCCAAAAGGGAGTGCAAAAGTGCCACAACATGGCTGCTTTCACAGCTTTTTCCTTAGGAAGAACCCTAATACCCGGCTGATTTACCTTCCTAGGGTTACTGTTAGGCTTGGGCCAAGGACTTTTAAAACCAGGAAGCCCTGTGCTCCAGGCACACTGCAGCTGTTCAAGGCATCCCAACGGGAGTGCAAAAGTGACACAACTTGGCTGCCTCCACTGCTATTTCCATGAGACCATCCCCAACCATAGGCTGATTTTCATTCCTAGCGTTGAGGTTTGAGTTAGGCCTAGGGTTAGGGTTCTTTCAACCAGAAAGCCCTGAGTTCCAAGAACACAGCAGCTGCGAAGGACTACCCAAGAAGAGCACAAAAGTACCACAACATGCCTGCCTCCACAGCTATTTCCTTGGGGACATCCCTAATTCCTGGCTGATTTGCCTTTCTCGTCGTCGGGTTGGGGTTAGGTAGGCCTTGTGCTAGGATTTTTAAAATCAGGAAGCCCAGACCTCCAGGCACACTGGAGCTGTGAAAGGCATCCAAAAGGGAGTGCAAAAGTGCCACAACATGGCTGCTTTCACAGCTTTTTCCTTAGGAAGAACCCTAATACCCGGCTGATTTACCTTCCTAGGGTTACTGTTAGGCTTGGGCCAAGGACTTTGAAAACCAGGAAGCCCTGTGCTCCAGGCACACTGCAGCTGTTCAAGGCATCCCAACGGGAGTGCAAAAGTGACACAACTTGGCTGCCTCCACTGCTATTTCCATGAGACCATCCCCAACCATAGGCTGATTTTCATTCCTAGCGTTGAGGTTTGAGTTAGGCCTAGGGTTAGGGTTCTTTCAACCAGAAAGCCCTGAGTTCCAAGAACACAGCAGCTGCGAAGGACTACCCAAGAAGAGCACAAAAGTACCACAACATGCCTGCCTCCACAGCTATTTCCTTGGGGACATCCCTAATTCCTGGCTGATTTGCCTTTCTCGTCGTCGGGTTGGGGTTAGGTAGGCCTTGTGCTAGGATTTTTAAAATCAGGAAGCCCAGAACTCCAGGCACACTGGAGCTGTGAAAGGCATCCAAAAGGGAGTGCAAAAGTGTCACAACATGGCTGCTTTCACAGCTTCTTCCTTGGCACCATCACTATACCTAGGCTGATTTATCTGCCTAGGTTTATGGTTAGGGTTCAGCCTAGGGCTAGGATTTTTTGAACCAGGAAGCCCTGAGTTCCAGGCTTACTGTAGCTGCCAAAGGCATCCCAAAGGGAGCACAGAAGTGCCAGAACATGGCTGCTTTCACAGCTTTTTCCTAAGGAAGAACCCTAATACCCGGCTGATTTACCTTCCTAGGGTTACTGTTAGGCTTGGGCCAAGGACTTTTAAAAGCAGGAAGCCCTGTGCTCCAGGCACACTGCAGCTGTTCAAGGCATCCCAAGGGGAGCGCAAAAGTGACACAACTTGGCTGCCTCCACTGCTATTTCCATGAGACCATCCCCAACCATAGGCTGATTTTCCTTCCTAGCGTTGAGGTTTGAGTTAGGCCTAGGGTTAGAGTTTTTTAACCAGAAAGCCCTGAGTTCCAAGAACACAGCAGCTGCGAAGGACTACCCAAGAAGAGCACAAAAGTACCACAACATGCCTGCCTCCACAGCTATTTCCTTGGGGACATCCCTAATTCCTGGCTGATTTGCCTTTCTCGTCCTCAGGTTGGGGTTAGGTAGGCCTTGTGCTTGGATTTTTAAAATCAGGAAGCCCAGACCTCCAGGCACACTGGAGCTGTGAAAGGCATCCAAAAGGGAGTGCAAAAGTGCCACAACATGGCTGCTTTCACAGCTTTTTCCTAAGGAAGAACCCTAATACCCGGCTGATTTACCTTCCTAGGGTTACTGTTAGGCTTGGGCCAAGGACTTTTAAAACCAGGAAGCCCTGTGCTCCAGGCACACTGCAGCTGTTCAAGGCATCCCAACGGGAGTGCAAAAGTGACACAACTTGGCTGCCTCCACTGCTATTTCCATGAGACCATCCCCAACCTTAGGCTGGTTTTCCTTACTAGCGTTGAGGTTTGAGTTAGGCCTATGGTTACTGTTCTTTTAACCTGAAAGCCCTGAGTTCCAAGAACACAGCAGCTGCGAAGGACTACCCAAGAAGAGCACAAAAGTACCACAACATGCCTGCCTCCACAGCTATTTCCTTGGGGACATCCCTAATTCCTGGCTGATTTGCCTTTCTCGTCGTCGGGTTGGGGTTAGGTAGGCCTTGTGCTAGGATTTTTAAAATCAGGAAGCCCAGACCTCCAGGCACACTGGAGCTGTGAAAGGCATCCAAAAGGGAGTGCAAAAGTGCCACAACATGGCTGCTTTCACAGCTTTTTCCTTGGCACCATCCCTATACCTAGGCTGATTTATCTGCCTAGGGTTAGTGTTAGGGTTCAGCCTAGGGCTAGGATTTTTTGAACCAGGAAGCCCTGAGTTCCAGGCTTACTGCAGGTGCCAAAGGCATCCCAAAGTGAGCTCAGAAATGCCACAACATGGCTACTTACACAGCTTTTTCCTTAGGAGGAACCCTCATACCCGGCTGATTTACCTTCGTAGGGTTTCTATTAGGCTTAGGCCTAGGACTTTTAAAACCAGGAAGCCCTGTGCTCCAGGCACACTGCAGCTGTTCAAGGCATCCCAAGGGGAGCGCAAAAGTGACACAACTTGGCTGCCTCCACTGCTATTTCCATGAGACCATCCCCAACCTTAGGCTGGTTTTCCTTCCTAGCGTTGAGTTTTGAGTTAGGCCTATGGTTAGTGTTCTTTTAACCAGAAAGCCCTGAGTTCCAAGAATACAGCAGCTGCGAAGGACTACCCAAGAAGAGCACAAAAGTACCACAACATGCCTGCCTCCACAGCTATTTCCTTGGGGACATCCCTAATTCCTGGCTGATTTGCCTTTCTCGTCATCGGGTTGGGGTTAGGTAGGCCTTGTGCTAGGATTTTTAAAATCAGGAAGCCCAGACCTCCAGGCACACTGGAGCTGTGAAAGGCATCCAAAAGGGAGTGCAAAAGTGCCACAACATGGCTGCTTTCACAGCTTTTTCCTTGGCACCATCCCTATACCTAGGCTGATTTATCGGCCTAGGGTTAGGGTTAGGGTTCAGCCTAGGGCTAGGATTTTTTGAACCAGGAAGCCCTGAGTTCCAGGCTTACTGCAGCTGCCAAAGGCATCCCAAAGTGAGCTCAGAAATGCCACAACATGGCTACATACACAGCTTTTTCCTTAGGAGGAACCCTCATACCCGGCTGATTTACCTTCGTAGGGTTTCTATTAGGCTTAGCCCTAGGACTTTAAAATCAGGAAGCCCTGTGCTCCAGGCACACTGCAGCTCTTCAAGGCATCCAAAGGGGAGCGCAAAAGTGACACAACTTGGCTGCCTCCACTGCTATTTCCATGAGACCATCCCCAAACATAGGCTGATTTTCCTTCCTAGCGTTGAGGTTTGAGTTAGGCCTAGGGTTAGTGTTTTTTTAACCTGAAAGCCCTGAGTTCCAAGAACACAGCAGCTGCGAAGGACTACCCAAGAAGAGCACAAAAGTGTTGTATTCATATTGTTGCATATCATATTTCCTGAGCCTCATACCTTCTGGGTGGTTTTGTCACAGCAGATCTCCACAACAGTGGTGTTGTTGCTTCTCAGTCAGGGCTCCTCTCCAAAGCTCTCCCTGACCACCCCGCCCCCTTTTATCTCAGTTACCTCCATGGGCTACAGCTGCTGCCCAATCAAGGACATCACAGCTGCAGCCCATTTACAATAACTAGAATCAAGGCAGGGTCACTACTACAATACAAAGATCGTTCACTGCCATACATATATTTACAATAAATACATTTAGTCAGGCCCCTACACAAAAGTACTACAACAGGCCTGCCTCCACCGCTTTTTCCTTGGGGACATCCCTAATTCCTGGCTGAAATGCCTTTCTCGTCTTAGGGTTGAGGTTAGGTAGGCCTAGTGCTAGGATTTTTAAAATCAGGAAGCCCAGACCTCCAGGCACACTGGAGATGTGAAAGGCATCCAAAAGGGAGTACAAAAGTGCCACAACATGGCTGCTTTCACAGCTTTTTCCTTGGCACCATCCCTATACCTAGGCTGATTTATCTTCCTAGGGTTAGGGTTAGGGTTCAGCCTAGGGCTAGGATTTTTTGAACCAGGAAGCCCTGAGTTCCAGGCTTACTGCAGCTGCCAAAGGCATCCCAAAGGGAGCGCAGAAGTGCCACAACATGGCTGCTTTCACAGCTTTTTCCTTAGGAAGAACCCTCATACCCGGCTGATTTACCTTCCTAGGGTTACTGTTAGGCTTAGGCCTAGGACTTTTAAAACCAGGAAGCCCTGTGCTCCAGGCACACTGCAGCTGTTCAAGGCATCCCAAGGGGAGCGCAAAAGTTACACAACTTGGCTGCCTCCACTGCTATTTCCCTGAGACCATCCCCAACCATAGGCTGGTTTTCCTTCCTAGCGTTGAGGTTTGAGTTAGGCCGAGGGTTAGTGTTCTTTTAACCTGAAAGCCCTGAGTTCCAAGAACACAGCAGCTGCGAAGGACTACCCAAGAAGTGCACAAAAGTACCACCACACGCCTGCCTCCACAGCTATTTCCTTGGGGACATCCCTAATTCCTGGCTGATTTGCCTTTCTCGTCGTCAGGTTGGGGTTAGGTAGGCCTTGTGCTAGGATTTTGAAAATCAGGAAGCCCAGACCTCCAGGCACACTGGAGCTGTGAAAGGCATCCAAAAGGGAGTGCAAAAGTGCCACAACATGGCTGCTTTCACAGCTTTTTCCTTAGGAAGAACCCTAATACCCGGCTGATTTACCTTCCTAGGGTTACTGTTAGGCTTAGGCCTAGGACTTTTAAAACCAGGAAGCCCTGTGCTCCAGGCACACTGCAGCTGTTCAAGGCATCCCAAGGGCAGCGCAAAAGTGACACAACTTGGCTGCCTCCACTACTATTTCCATGAGACCATCCCCAACCATAGCCTGATTTTCCTTCCTAGCGTTGAGGTTTGAGTTAGGCCGAGGTTTAGTGTTCTTTTAACCTGAAAGCCCTGAGTTCCAAGAACACAGCAGCTGCGAAGGACTACCCAAGAAGTGCACAAAAGTACCACCACCTGCCTGCCTCCACAGCTATTTCCTTGGGGACATCCCTAATTCCTGGCTGATTTGCCTTTCTCGTCGTCGGGTTGGGGATAGGTAGGCCTTGTGCTAGGATTTTTAAAATCAGGAAGCCCAGACCTCCAGGCACACTGGAGCTGTGAAAGGCATCCAAAAGGGAGTGCAAAAGTGCCACAACATGGCTGCTTTCACAGCTTTTTCCTTGGCACCATCCCTATACCTAGGCTGATTTATCTGCCTAGGGTTAGGGTTAGGGTTCAGCCTAGGGCTCGGATTTTTTGAACCAGGAAGCCCTGAGTTCCAGGCTTACTGTAGCTGCCAAAGGCATCCCAAAGGGAGCGCAGAAGTGCCACAACATGGCAGCTTTCACAGCTTTTTCCTTAGGAAGAACCCTAATACCCGGCTGATTTACCTTCCTAGGGGTTACTGTTAGGCTTAGGCCTAGGACTTTTAAAACCAGGAAGCCCTGTGCTCCAGGCACACTGCAGCTCTTCAAGGCATCACAAGGGGAGCGCAAAAGTGACACAACTTGGCTGCCTCCACTGCTATTTCTATGAGACCATCCCCAAACATAGGCTGATTTTCCTTCCTAGCGTTGAGGTTTGAGTTAGGCCTAGGGTTAGTGTTTTTTTAACCTGAAAGCCCTGAGTTCCAAGAACACAGCAGCTGCGAAGGACTACCCAAGAAGAGCACAAAAGTGTTGTATTCATATTGTTGCATATCATATTTCCAGAGCCTCATACCTTCTGGGTGGTTTTGTCACAGCAGATCTCCACAGCAGTGGTGTTGTTGCTTCTCAGCAGGGCTCCTCTCCAAAGCTCTCCCTGACCACCCCGCCCCCTTTTATCTCAGTTACCTCCATGGGCTACAGCTGCTGCCCAATCAAGGACATCACAGCTGCAGCCCATTTACAATAACTAGAATCAAGGCAGGGTCACTACTACAATACAAAGATCGTTCACTGCCATACATATATTTACAATAAATATATTTAGACAGGCCCCTACACAAAATACTACAACAGGCCAGCCTCCACCGCTTTTTCCTTGGGGACATCCCTAATTCCAGGCTGAAATGCCTTTCTCGTCTTAGGGTTGAGGTTAGGTAGGCCTAGTGCTAGGATTTTTAAAATCAGGAAGCCCAGACCTCCAGGCACACTGGAGATGTGAAAGGCATCCAAAAGGGAGTGCAAAAGTGCCACAACATGGCTGCTTTCACAGCTTTTTCCTTAGGAAGAACCCTAATACCCGGCTGATTTACCTTCCTAGGGTTACTGTTAGGCTTGGGCCAAGGACTTTTAAAACCAGGAAGCCCTGTGCTCCAGGCACACTGCAGCTGTTCAATTCATCCCAAGGGCAGCGCAAAAGTGACACAACTTGGCTGCCTCCACTGCTATTTCCATGAGACCATCCCGAAACCTAGGCTGAATTTCCTTCCTAGCGTTGAGGTTTGAGTTACACCTAGGGTTAATGTTCTTTTAACCTGAAAGCCCTGAGTTCCAAGAACACAGCAGCTGCGAAGGACTACCCAAGACGTGCACAAAAGTACCACAACATGCCTGCCGCCACAGCTACTTCCTTGGGGACATCCCTAATTCCTGGCTGATTTGCCTTTCTCGTCGTCGGGTTGGGGTTAGGTAGGCCTTGTGCTAGGATTTTGAAAATCAGGAAGCCCAGACCTCCAGGCACACTGGAGCTGTGAAAGGCATCCAAACGGGAGTGCAAAAGTGCCACCACATGGCTGCTTTCACAGCATTTTCCTTTGCACCATCCCTATACCTAGGCTGATTTATCTGCCTAGGGTTAGGGTTAGGGTTCAGGCTAGGGCTAGGATTTTCTGAACCAGGAAGCCCTGAGTTCCAGGCTTACTGCAGCTGCCAAAGGCATCCCAAAGGGAGCTCAGAAATGCCACAACATGGCTGCTTTCACAGCTTTTTCCTTAGGAAGAACCCTCATACCCGGCTGATTTACCTTCCTAGGGTTACTGTTAGGCTTAGGCCTAGGACATTTAAAACCAGGAAGCCCTGTGCTCCAGGCACACTGCAGCTGTTCAAGGCATCCGAAAGGGAGGGCAAAAGTGACACAACTTGGCTGCCTCCACTGCTATTTCCATGAGACCATCCCCAACCATAGGCTGAGTTTCCTTCCTAGCGTTGAGGTTTGAGTTAGGCCTAGGGTTAGTGTTCTTTTAACCAGAAAGCCCTGAGTTCCAAGAACACAGCAGCTGCGAAGGACTACCCAAGAAGAGCACAAAAGTACCACAACATGCCTGCCTCCACAGCGATTTCCTTGGGGACATCCCTAATTCCTGGCTGATTTGCCTTTCTCGTCGTCAGGTTGGGGTCAGGTAGGACTTGTGCTAGGATTTTTAAAATCAGGAAGCCCAGACCTCCAGGCACACTGGAGCTGTGAAAAGCATCCAAAAGGGAGTGCAAAAGTGCCACAACATGGCTGCTTTCACAGCTTTTTCCTTGGCACCATCCCTATACCTAGGCTGATTTATCTGCCTAGGGTTAGGGTTCAGCCTAGGGCTAGGATTTTTTGAATCAGGAAGCCCTGAGTTCCAGGCTTACTGCAGCTGCCAAAGGCATCCCAAAGGGAGCACAGAAGTGCCACAACATGGCTGCTTTCACAGCTTTTTCCTTAGGAAGAACCCTCATACCCGGCTGATTTACCTTCCTAGGGGTACTGTTAGGCTTAGGCCTAGGACTTTGAAAACCAGGAAGCCCTGTGCTCCAGGCACACTGCAGCTGTTCAATTCATCCCAAGGGCAGCGCAAAAGTGACACAACTTGGCTGCCTCCACTGCTATTTCCATGAGACCATCCCGAATCATAGGCTGATTTTCCTTCCAAGCGTTGAGGTTTGAGTTAGGCCTAGGGTTAGGGTTCTTTTAACCTGAAAGCCTTGAGTTCCAAGAACACAGCAGCTGCGAAGGACTACCCAAGAAGAGCGCAAAAGTACCACAACATGCCTGCCTCCACAGCTATTTCCTTGGGGACATCCCTAATTCCTGGCTGATTTGCCTTTCTCGTCGTCGGGCTGGGGTTAGGTAGGCCTTGTGCTAGGATTTTTAAAATCAGGAAGCCCAGACCTCCAGGCACACTGGAGCTGTGAAAGGCATAAAAAAGGGAGTGCAAAAGTGCCACCACATGGCTGCTTTCACAGCTTTTTCCTTTGCACCATCCCTATACCTAGGCTGATTTATCTGCCTAGGGTTAGGGTTAGGGTTAGGGTTCTGGTTAGGGTTCAGCCTAGGGCTAGGATTTTTTGAACCAGGAAGCCCTGAGTTCCAGGCTTACTGCAGCTGCCAAAGGCATCCCAAAGGGAGCTCAGAAATGCCACAACATGGCTGCTTTCACAGCTTTTTCCTTTGGAAGAACCCTCATACCCGGCTGATTTACCTTCCTAGGGTTACTGTTAGTCTTAGGCCTAGGACATTTAAAACCAGGAAGCCCTGTGCTCCAGGCACACTGCAGCTGTTCAAGGCATCCGAAAGGGAGGGCAAAAGTGACACAACTTGGCTGCCTCCACTGCTATTTCCATGAAACCATCCCCAACCATAGGCTGATTTTCCTTCCTAGCGTTGAGGTTTGAGTTAGGCCTAGGGTTAGTGTTCTTTGAACCAGAAAGCCCTGAGTTCCAAGAACACAGCAGCTGCGAAGGACTACCCAAGAAGTGCACAAAAGTACCACAACATGCCTGCTTCCACAGCGATTTCCTTGGGGACATGCCTAATTCCTGGCTGATTTGCCATTCTCGTCGTCAGGTTGGGGTTAGGTAGGACTTGTGCTAGGATTTTTAAAATCAGGAAGCCCAGACCTCCAGGCACACTGGAGCTGTGAAAGGCATCCAAAAGGGAGCGCAGAAGTGCCACAACATGGCTGCTTTCACAGCTTTTTCCTTAGGAAGAACCCTCATACCCGGCTGATTTACCTTCCTAGGGTTACTGTTAGGCTTAGGCCTAGGACTTTTAAAACCAGGAAGCCCTGTGCTCCAGGCACACTGCAGCTGTTCAAGGCATCCGAAAGGGAGGGCAAAAGTGACACAACTTGGCTGCCTCCACTGCTATTTCCATGAGACCATCCCCAACCATAGGCTGATTTTCCTTCCTAGCGTTGAGGTTTGAGTTATGCCTAGGGTTAGTGTTCTTTTTACCTGAAAGCCCTGAGTTCCAAGAACACAGCAGCTGCGAAAGTACACCCAAGAAGAGCACAAAAGTACCACAACATGCCTGCCTCCACAGCGATTTCCTTGGGGACATCCCTAATTCCTGGCTGATTTGCCTTTCTCGTCGTCAGGTTGGGGTTAGGTAGGCCTTGTGCTAGGATTTTTAAAATCAGGAAGCCCAGACCTCCAGGCACACTGGAGCTGTGAAAGGCATCCAAAAGGGAGTGCAAAAGTGCCACAACATGGCTGCTTTCACAGCTTTTTCGTTGGCACCATCCCTATACCTAGGCTGATTTATCTGCCTAGGGTTAGGGTTAGGGTTCAGCCTAGGGCTAGGATTTTTTGAACCAGGAAGCCCTGAGTTCCAGGCTTACTGCAGCTGCCAAAGGCATCCCAAAGGGAGCGCAGAAGTGCCACAACATGGCTGCTTTCACAGCTTTTTCCTTAGGAAGAACCCTAATACCCGGCTGATTTACCTTCCCAGGGTTAGTGCTAGGCTTAGGCCTCGGATTTTAAAATCAGGAAGCCCAGACCTCCAGGCACACTGGAGCTGTGAAAGGCATCCAAAAGGGAGTGCAAAAGTGCCACCACATGGCTGCTTTCACAGCTTTTTCCTTTGCACCATCCCTATACCTAGGCTGATTTATCTGCCTAGGGTTAGGGTTAGGTTTAGGGTTCTGGTTAGGGTTCAGCCTAGGGCTAGGATTTTTTGAACCAGGAAGCCCTGAGTTCCAGGCTTACTGCAGCTGCCAAAGGCATCCCAAAGGGAGCTCAGAAATGCCACAACATGGCTGCTTTCACAGCTTTTTCCTTTGGAAGAACCCTCATACCCGGCTGATTTACCTTCCTAGGGTTACTGTTAGTCTTAGGCCTAGGACATTTAAAACCAGGAAGCCCTGTGCTCCAGGCACACTGCAGCTGTTCAAGGCATCCGAAAGGGAGGGCAAAAGTGACACAACTTGGCTGCCTCCACTGCTATTTCCATGAGACCATCCCCAACCATAGGCTGAGTTTCCTTCCTAGCGTTGAGGTTTGAGTTAGGCCTAGGGTTAGTGTTCTTTTAACCAGAAAGCCCTGAGTTCCAAGAACACAGCAGCTGCGAAGGACTACCCAAGAAGAGCACAAAAGTACCACAACATGCCTGCCTCCACAGCGATTTCCTTGGGGACATCCCTAATTCCTGGCTGATTTGCCTTTCTCGTCGTCAGGTTGGGGTCAGGTAGGACTTGTGCTAGGATTTTTAAAATCAGGAAGCCCAGACCTCCAGGCACACTGGAGCTGTGAAAAGCATCCAAAAGGGAGTGCAAAAGTGCCACAACATGGCTGCTTTCACAGCTTTTTCCTTGGCACCATCCCTATACCTAGGCTGATTTATCTGCCTAGGGTTAGGGTTCAGCCTAGGGCTAGGATTTTTTGAATCAGGAAGCCCTGAGTTCCAGGCTTACTGCAGCTGCCAAAGGCATCCCAAAGGGAGCACAGAAGTGCCACAACATGGCTGCTTTCACAGCTTTTTCCTTAGGAAGAACCCTCATACCCGGCTGATTTACCTTCCTAGGGTTACTGTTAGGCTTAGGCCTAGGACTTTGAAAACCAGGAAGCCCTGTGCTCCAGGCACACTGCAGCTGTTCAATTCATCCCAAGGGCAGCGCAAAAGTGACACAACTTGGCTGCCTCCACTGCTATTTCCATGAGACCATCCCGAATCATAGGCTGATTTTCCTTCCAAGCGTTGAGGTTTGAGTTAGGCCTAGGGTTAGGGTTCTTTTAACCTGAAAGCCTTGAGTTCCAAGAACACAGCAGCTGCGAAGGACTATCCAAGAAGAGCGCAAAAGTACCACAACATGCCTGCCTCCACAGCTATTTCCTTGGGGACATCCCTAATTCCTGGCTGATTTGCCTTTCTCGTCGTCGGGCTGGGGTTAGGTAGGCCTTGTGCTAGGATTTTTAAAATCAGGAAGCCCAGACCTCCAGGCACACTGGAGCTGTGAAAGGCATCCCAAAGGGAGTGCAAAAGTGCCACCGCATGGCTGCTTTCACAGCTTTTTCCTTTGCACCATCCCTATACCTAGGCTGATTTATCTGCCTAGGGTTAGGGTTAGGGTTCTGGTTAGGGTTCAGCCTAGGGCTAGGATTTTTTGAACCAGGAAGCCCTGAGTTCCAGGCTTACTGCAGCTGCCAAAGGCATCCCAAAGGGAGCTCAGAAATGCCACAACATGGCTGCTTTCACAGCTTTTTCCTTTGGAAGAACCCTCATACCCGGCTGATTTACCTTCCTAGGGTTACTGTTAGTCTTAGGCCTAGGACATTTAAAACCAGGAAGCCCTGTGCTCCAGGCACACTGCAGCTGTTCAAGGCATCCGAAAGGGAGGGCAAAAGTGACACAACTTGGCTGCCTCCACTGCTATTTCCATGAGACCATCCCCAACCATAGGCTGATTTTCCTTCCTAGCGTTGAGGTTTGAGTTAGGCCTAGGGTTAGTGTTCTTTTAACCTGAAAGCCCTGAGTTCCAAGAACACAGCAGCTGCGAAAGTACACCCAAGAAGAGCACAAAAGTACCACAACATGCCTGCCTCCACAGCGATTTCCTTGGGGACATCCCTAATTCCTGGCTGATTTGCCTTTCTCGTCGTCAGGTTGGGGTTAGGTAGGCCTTGTGCTAGGATTTTTAAAATCAGGAAGCCCAGACCTCCAGGCACACTGGAGCTGTGAAAGGCATCCAAAAGGGAGTGCAAAAGTGCCACAACATGGCTGCTTTCACAGCTTTTTCGTTGGCACCATCCCTATACCTAGGCTGATTTATCTGCCTAGGGTTAGGGTTAGGGTTCAGCCTAGGGCTAGGATTTTTTGAACCAGGAAGCCCTGAGTTCCAGGCTTACTGCAGCTGCCAAAGGCATCCCAAAGGGAGCGCAGAAGTGCCACAACATGGCTGCTTTCACAGCTTTTTCCTTAGGAAGAACCCTAATACCCGGCTGATTTACCTTCCCAGGGTTAGTGCTAGGCTTAGGCCTCGGATTTTAAAATCAGGAAGCCCAGACCTCCAGGCACACTGGAGCTGTGAAAGGCATCCAAAAGGGAGTGCAAAAGTGCCACCACATGGCTGCTTTCACAGCTTTTTCCTTTGCACCATCCCTATACCTAGGCTGATTTATCTGCCTAGGGTTAGGGTTAGGTTTAGGGTTCTGGTTAGGGTTCAGCCTAGGGCTAGGATTTTTTGAACCAGGAAGCCCTGAGTTCCAGGCTTACTGCAGCTGCCAAAGGCATCCCAAAGGGAGCTCAGAAATGCCACAACATGGCTGCTTTCACAGCTTTTTCCTTTGGAAGAACCCTCATACCCGGCTGATTTACCTTCCTAGGGTTACTGTTAGTCTTAGGCCTAGGACATTTAAAACCAGGAAGCCCTGTGCTCCAGGCACACTGCAGCTGTTCAAGGCATCCGAAAGGGAGGGCAAAAGTGACACAACTTGGCTGCCTCCACTGCTATTTCCATGAGACCATCCCCAACCATAGGCTGAGTTTCCTTCCTAGCGTTGAGGTTTGAGTTAGGCCTAGGGTTAGTGTTCTTTTAACCAGAAAGCCCTGAGTTCCAAGAACACAGCAGCTGCGAAGGACTACCCAAGAAGAGCACAAAAGTACCACAACATGCCTGCCTCCACAGCGATTTCCTTGGGGACATCCCTAATTCCTGGCTGATTTGCCTTTCTCGTCGTCAGGTTGGGGTCAGGTAGGACTTGTGCTAGGATTTTTAAAATCAGGAAGCCCAGACCTCCAGGCACACTGGAGCTGTGAAAAGCATCCAAAAGGGAGTGCAAAAGTGCCACAACATGGCTGCTTTCACAGCTTTTTCCTTGGCACCATCCCTATACCTAGGCTGATTTATCTGCCTAGGGTTAGGGTTCAGCCTAGGGCTAGGATTTTTTGAATCAGGAAGCCCTGAGTTCCAGGCTTACTGCAGCTGCCAAAGGCATCCCAAAGGGAGCACAGAAGTGCCACAACATGGCTGCTTTCACAGCTTTTTCCTTAGGAAGAACCCTCATACCCGGCTGATTTACCTTCCTAGGGTTACTGTTAGGCTTAGGCCTAGGACTTTGAAAACCAGGAAGCCCTGTGCTCCAGGCACACTGCAGCTGTTCAATTCATCCCAAGGGCAGCGCAAAAGTGACACAACTTGGCTGCCTCCACTGCTATTTCCATGAGACCATCCCGAATCATAGGCTGATTTTCCTTCCAAGCGTTGAGGTTTGAGTTAGGCCTAGGGTTAGGGTTCTTTTAACCTGAAAGCCTTGAGTTCCAAGAACACAGCAGCTGCGAAGGACTATCCAAGAAGAGCGCAAAAGTACCACAACATGCCTGCCTCCACAGCTATTTCCTTGGGGACATCCCTAATTCCTGGCTGATTTGCCTTTCTCGTCGTCGGGCTGGGGTTAGGTAGGCCTTGTGCTAGGATTTTTAAAATCAGGAAGCCCAGACCTCCAGGCACACTGGAGCTGTGAAAGGCATCCAAAAGGGAGTGCAAAAGTGCCACCGCATGGCTGCTTTCACAGCTTTTTCCTTTGCACCATCCCTATACCTAGGCTGATTTATCTGCCTAGGGTTAGGGTTAGGGTTCTGGTTAGGGTTCAGCCTAGGGCTAGGATTTTTTGAACCAGGAAGCCCTGAGTTCCAGGCTTACTGCAGCTGCCAAAGGCATCCCAAAGGGAGCTCAGAAATGCCACAACATGGCTGCTTTCACAGCTTTTTCCTTTGGAAGAACCCTCATACCCGGCTGATTTACCTTCCTAGGGTTACTGTTAGTCTTAGGCCTAGGACATTTAAAACCAGGAAGCCCTGTGCTCCAGGCACACTGCAGCTGTTCAAGGCATCCGAAAGGGAGGGCAAAAGTGACACAACTTGGCTGCCTCCACTGCTATTTCCATGAAACCATCCCCAACCATAGGCTGATTTTCCTTCCTAGCGTTGAGGTTTGAGTTAGGCCTAGGGTTAGTGTTCTTTGAACCAGAAAGCCCTGAGTTCCAAGAACACAGCAGCTGCGAAGGACTACCCAAGAAGTGCACGAAAGTACCACAACATGCCTGCTTCCACAGCGATTTCCTTGGGGACATGCCTAATTCCTGGCTGATTTGCCATTCTCGTCGTCAGGTTGGGGTTAGGTAGGCCTTGTGCTAGGATTTTGAAAATCAGGAAGCCCAGACCTCCAGGCACACTGGAGCTGTGAAAGGCATCCAAAAGGGAGCGCAGAAGTGCCACAACATGGCTGCTTTCACAGCTTTTTCCTTAGGAAGAACCCTCATACCCGGCTGATTTACCTTCCTAGGGTTACTGTTAGGCTTAGGCCTAGGACTTTTAAAACCAGGAAGCCCTGTGCTCCAGGCACACTGCAGCTGTTCAAGGCATCCGAAAGGGAGGGCAAAAGTGACACAACTTGGCTGCCTCCACTGCTATTTCCATGAGACCATCCCCAACCATAGGCTGATTTTCCTTCCTAGCGTTGAGGTTTGAGTTAGGCCTAGGGTTAGTGTTCTTTTAACCTGAAAGCCCTGAGTTCCAAGAACACAGCAGCTGCGAAAGTACACCCAAGAAGAGCACAAAAGTACCACAACATGCCTGCCTCCACAGCGATTTCCTTGGGGACATCCCTAATTCCTGGCTGATTTGCCTTTCTCGTCGTCAGGTTGGGGTTAGGTAGGCCTTGTGCTAGGATTTTTAAAATCAGGAAGCCCAGACCTCCAGGCACACTGGAGCTGTGAAAGGCATCCAAAAGGGAGTGCAAAAGTGCCACAACATGGCTGCTTTCACAGCTTTTTCGTTGGCACCATCCCTATACCTAGGCTGATTTATCTGCCTAGGGTTAGGGTTAGGGTTCAGCCTAGGGCTAGGATTTTTTGAACCAGGAAGCCCTGAGTTCCAGGCTTACTGCAGCTGCCAAAGGCATCCCAAAGGGAGCGCAGAAGTGCCACAACATGGCTGCTTTCACAGCTTTTTCCTTAGGAAGAACCCTAATACCCGGCTGATTTACCTTCCCAGGGTTAGTGCTAGGCTTAGGCCTCGGATTTTAAAATCAGGAAGCCCAGACCTCCAGGCACACTGGAGCTGTGAAAGGCATCCAAAAGGGAGTGCAAAAGTGCCACCACATGGCTGCTTTCACAGCTTTTTCCTTAGGAAGAACCCTAATACCCGGCTGATTTACCTTCCCAGGGTTAGTGCTAGGCTTAGGCCTCGGATTTTAAAATCAGGAAGCCCAGACCTCCAGGCACACTGGAGCTGTGAAAGGCATCCAAAAGGGAGTGCAAAAGTGCCACCACATGGCTGCTTTCACAGCTTTTTCCTTTGCACCATCCCTATACCTAGGCTGATTTATCTGCCTAGGGTTAGGGTTAGGTTTAGGGTTCTGGTTAGGGTTCAGCCTAGGGCTAGGATTTTTTGAACCAGGAAGCCCTGAGTTCCAGGCTTACTGCAGCTGCCAAAGGCATCCCAAAGGGAGCTCAGAAATGCCACAACATGGCTGCTTTCACAGCTTTTTCCTTTGGAAGAACCCTCATACCCGGCTGATTTACCTTCCTAGGGTTACTGTTAGTCTTAGGCCTAGGACATTTAAAACCAGGAAGCCCTGTGCTCCAGGCACACTGCAGCTGTTCAAGGCATCCGAAAGGGAGGGCAAAAGTGACACAACTTGGCTGCCTCCACTGCTATTTCCATGAGACCATCCCCAACCATAGGCTGATTTTCCTTCCTAGCGTTGAGGTTTGAGTTAGGCCTAGGGTTAGGGTTCTTTCAACCAGAAAGCCCTGAGTTCCAAGAACACAGCAGCTGCGAAGGACTACCCAAGAAGTGCACAAAAGTACCACAACATGCCTGCTTCCACAGCGATTTCCTTGGGGACATGCCTAATTCCTGGCTGATTTGCCATTCGCGTCGTCAGGTTGGGGTTAGGTAGGACTTGTGCTAGGATTTTTAAAATCAGGAAGCCCAGACCTCCAGGCACACTGGAGCTGTGAAAGGCATCCAAAAGGGAGCGCAGAAGTGCCACAACATGGCTGCTTTCACAGCTTTTTCCTTAGGAAGAACCCTAATACCCGGCTGATTTACCTTCGTAGGGTTAGTGCTAGGCTTAGGCCTAGGACTTGAAAATCAGGAAGCCCAGACCTCCAGGCACACTGGAGCTGTGAAAGGCATCCAAAAGGGAGTGCAAAAGTGCCAGCACCTGGCTGCTTTCACAGCTTTTTCCTTTGCACCATCCCTATACCTAGGCTGATTTATCTGCCTAGGGTTAGGGTTAGGGTTCAGCCTAGGGCTAGGATCTTTTGAACCAGGAAGCCCTGAGTTCCAGGCTTACTGCAGCTGCCAAAGGCATCCCAAAGGGAGCGCAGAAGTGCCACAACATGGCTGCTTTCACAGCTTTTTCCTTAGGAAGAACCCTAATACCCGGCTGATTTACCTTCCCAGGGTTAGTGCTAGGCTTAGGCCTCGGATTTTAAAATCAGGAAGCCCAGACCTCCAGGCACACTGGAGCTGTGAAAGGCATCCAAAAGGGAGTGCAAAAGTGCCACCACATGGCTGCTTTCACAGCTTTTTCCTTTGCACCATCCCTATACCTAGGCTGATTTATCTGCCTAGGGTTAGGGTTAGGTTTAGGGTTCTGGTTAGGGTTCAGCCTAGGGCTAGGATTTTTTGAACCAGGAAGCCCTGAGTTCCAGGCTTACTGCAGCTGCCAAAGGCATCCCAAAGGGAGCTCAGAAATGCCACAACATGGCTGCTTTCACAGCTTTTTCCTTTGGAAGAACCCTCATACCCGGCTGATTTACCTTCCTAGGGTTACTGTTAGTCTTAGGCCTAGGACATTTAAAACCAGGAAGCCCTGTGCTCCAGGCACACTGCAGCTGTTCAAGGCATCCGAAAGGGAGGGCAAAAGTGACACAACTTGGCTGCCTCCACTGCTATTTCCATGAGACCATCCCCAACCATAGGCTGAGTTTCCTTCCTAGCGTTGAGGTTTGAGTTAGGCCTAGGGTTAGTGTTCTTTTAACCAGAAAGCCCTGAGTTCCAAGAACACAGCAGCTGCGAAGGACTACCCAAGAAGAGCACAAAAGTACCACAACATGCCTGCCTCCACAGCGATTTCCTTGGGGACATCCCTAATTCCTGGCTGATTTGCCTTTCTCGTCGTCAGGTTGGGGTCAGGTAGGACTTGTGCTAGGATTTTTAAAATCAGGAAGCCCAGACCTCCAGGCACACTGGAGCTGTGAAAAGCATCCAAAAGGGAGTGCAAAAGTGCCACAACATGGCTGCTTTCACAGCTTTTTCCTTGGCACCATCCCTATACCTAGGCTGATTTATCTGCCTAGGGTTAGGGTTCAGCCTAGGGCTAGGATTTTTTGAATCAGGAAGCCCTGAGTTCCAGGCTTACTGCAGCTGCCAAAGGCATCCCAAAGGGAGCACAGAAGTGCCACAACATGGCTGCTTTCACAGCTTTTTCCTTAGGAAGAACCCTCATACCCGGCTGATTTACCTTCCTAGGGTTACTGTTAGGCTTAGGCCTAGGACTTTGAAAACCAGGAAGCCCTGTGCTCCAGGCACACTGCAGCTGTTCAATTCATCCCAAGGGCAGCGCAAAAGTGACACAACTTGGCTGCCTCCACTGCTATTTCCATGAGACCATCCCGAATCATAGGCTGATTTTCCTTCCAAGCGTTGAGGTTTGAGTTAGGCCTAGGGTTAGGGTTCTTTTAACCTGAAAGCCTTGAGTTCCAAGAACACAGCAGCTGCGAAGGACTATCCAAGAAGAGCGCAAAAGTACCACAACATGCCTGCCTCCACAGCTATTTCCTTGGGGACATCCCTAATTCCTGGCTGATTTGCCTTTCTCGTCGTCGGGCTGGGGTTAGGTAGGCCTTGTGCTAGGATTTTTAAAATCAGGAAGCCCAGACCTCCAGGCACACTGGAGCTGTGAAAGGCATCCAAAAGGGAGTGCAAAAGTGCCACCGCATGGCTGCTTTCACAGCTTTTTCCTTTGCACCATCCCTATACCTAGGCTGATTTATCTGCCTAGGGTTAGGGTTAGGGTTCTGGTTAGGGTTCAGCCTAGGGCTAGGATTTTTTGAACCAGGAAGCCCTGAGTTCCAGGCTTACTGCAGCTGCCAAAGGCATCCCAAAGGGAGCTCAGAAATGCCACAACATGGCTGCTTTCACAGCTTTTTCCTTTGGAAGAACCCTCATACCCGGCTGATTTACCTTCCTAGGGTTACTGTTAGTCTTAGGCCTAGGACATTTAAAACCAGGAAGCCCTGTGCTCCAGGCACACTGCAGCTGTTCAAGGCATCCGAAAGGGAGGGCAAAAGTGACACAACTTGGCTGCCTCCACTGCTATTTCCATGAAACCATCCCCAACCATAGGCTGATTTTCCTTCCTAGCGTTGAGGTTTGAGTTAGGCCTAGGGTTAGTGTTCTTTGAACCAGAAAGCCCTGAGTTCCAAGAACACAGCAGCTGCGAAGGACTACCCAAGAAGTGCACGAAAGTACCACAACATGCCTGCTTCCACAGCGATTTCCTTGGGGACATGCCTAATTCCTGGCTGATTTGCCATTCTCGTCGTCAGGTTGGGGTTAGGTAGGACTTGTGCTAGGATTTTTAAAATCAGGAAGCCCAGACCTCCAGGCACACTGGAGCTGTGAAAGGCATCCAAAAGGGAGCGCAGAAGTGCCACAACATGGCTGCTTTCACAGCTTTTTCCTTAGGAAGAACCCTCATACCCGGCTGATTTACCTTCCTAGGGTTACTGTTAGGCTTAGGCCTAGGACTTTTAAAACCAGGAAGCCCTGTGCTCCAGGCACACTGCAGCTGTTCAAGGCATCCGAAAGGGAGGGCAAAAGTGACACAACTTGGCTGCCTCCACTGCTATTTCCATGAGACCATCCCCAACCATAGGCTGATTTTCCTTCCTAGCGTTGAGGTTTGAGTTAGGCCTAGGGTTAGTGTTCTTTTAACCTGAAAGCCCTGAGTTCCAAGAACACAGCAGCTGCGAAAGTACACCCAAGAAGAGCACAAAAGTACCACAACATGCCTGCCTCCACAGCGATTTCCTTGGGGACATCCCTAATTCCTGGCTGATTTGCCTTTCTCGTCGTCAGGTTGGGGTTAGGTAGGCCTTGTGCTAGGATTTTTAAAATCAGGAAGCCCAGACCTCCAGGCACACTGGAGCTGTGAAAGGCATCCAAAAGGGAGTGCAAAAGTGCCACAACATGGCTGCTTTCACAGCTTTTTCGTTGGCACCATCCCTATACCTAGGCTGATTTATCTGCCTAGGGTTAGGGTTAGGGTTCAGCCTAGGGCTAGGATTTTTTGAACCAGGAAGCCCTGAGTTCCAGGCTTACTGCAGCTGCCAAAGGCATCCCAAAGGGAGCGCAGAAGTGCCACAACATGGCTGCTTTCACAGCTTTTTCCTTAGGAAGAACCCTAATACCCGGCTGATTTACCTTCCCAGGGTTAGTGCTAGGCTTAGGCCTCGGATTTTAAAATCAGGAAGCCCAGACCTCCAGGCACACTGGAGCTGTGAAAGGCATCCAAAAGGGAGTGCAAAAGTGCCACCACATGGCTGCTTTCACAGCTTTTTCCTTAGGAAGAACCCTAATACCCGGCTGATTTACCTTCCCAGGGTTAGTGCTAGGCTTAGGCCTCGGATTTTAAAATCAGGAAGCCCAGACCTCCAGGCACACTGGAGCTGTGAAAGGCATCCAAAAGGGAGTGCAAAAGTGCCACCACATGGCTGCTTTCACAGCTTTTTCCTTTGCACCATCCCTATACCTAGGCTGATTTATCTGCCTAGGGTTAGGGTTAGGTTTAGGGTTCTGGTTAGGGTTCAGCCTAGGGCTAGGATTTTTTGAACCAGGAAGCCCTGAGTTCCAGGCTTACTGCAGCTGCCAAAGGCATCCCAAAGGGAGCTCAGAAATGCCACAACATGGCTGCTTTCACAGCTTTTTCCTTTGGAAGAACCCTCATACCCGGCTGATTTACCTTCCTAGGGTTACTGTTAGTCTTAGGCCTAGGACATTTAAAACCAGGAAGCCCTGTGCTCCAGGCACACTGCAGCTGTTCAAGGCATCCGAAAGGGAGGGCAAAAGTGACACAACTTGGCTGCCTCCACTGCTATTTCCATGAGACCATCCCCAACCATAGGCTGATTTTCCTTCCTAGCGTTGAGGTTTGAGTTAGGCCTAGGGTTAGGGTTCTTTCAACCAGAAAGCCCTGAGTTCCAAGAACACAGCAGCTGCGAAGGACTACCCAAGAAGTGCACAAAAGTACCACAACATGCCTGCTTCCACAGCGATTTCCTTGGGGACATGCCTAATTCCTGGCTGATTTGCCATTCGCGTCGTCAGGTTGGGGTTAGGTAGGACTTGTGCTAGGATTTTTAAAATCAGGAAGCCCAGACCTCCAGGCACACTGGAGCTGTGAAAGGCATCCAAAAGGGAGCGCAGAAGTGCCACAACATGGCTGCTTTCACAGCTTTTTCCTTAGGAAGAACCCTAATACCCGGCTGATTTACCTTCGTAGGGTTAGTGCTAGGCTTAGGCCTAGGACTTGAAAATCAGGAAGCCCAGACCTCCAGGCACACTGGAGCTGTGAAAGGCATCCAAAAGGGAGTGCAAAAGTGCCAGCACCTGGCTGCTTTCACAGCTTTTTCCTTTGCACCATCCCTATACCTAGGCTGATTTATCTGCCTAGGGTTAGGGTTAGGGTTCAGCCTAGGGCTAGGATCTTTTGAACCAGGAAGCCCTGAGTTCCAGGCTTACTGCAGCTGCCAAAGGCATCCGAAAGGGAGCTCAGAAATGCCACAACATGGCTGCTTTCACAGCTTTTTCCTTAGGAAGAACCCTCATACCCGGCTGATTTACCTTCCTAGGGTTACTGTTAGGCTTAGGCCTAGGACTTTTAAAACCAGGAAGCCCTGTGCTCCAGGCACACTGCAGCTGTTCAAGGCATCCGAAAGGGAGGGCAAAAGTGACACAACTTGGCTGCCTCCACTGCTATTTCCATGAGACCATCCCCAACCATAGGCTGATTTTCCTTCCTAGCGTTGAGATTTGAGTTAGGCCTAGGGTTAGTGTTCTTTTAACCAGAAAGCCCTGAGTTCCAAGAACACAGCAGCTGCGAAGAACTACCGAAGAAGTGCACAAAAGTACCACAACATGCCTGCTTCCACAGCTATTTTCTTGGGGACATGCCTAATTCCTGGCTGATTTGCCATTCTCGTCATCAGGTTGGGGTTAGGTAGGCCTTGTGCTAGGATTTTTAAAATCAGGAAGCCCAGACCTCCAGGCACACTGGAGCTGTGAAAGGCATCCAAAAGGGAGTGCAAAAGTGCCACAACATGGCTGCTTTCACAGCTTTTTCCTTTGCACCATCCCTATACCTAGGCTGATTTATCTGCCTAGGGTTAGTGTTAGGGTTCAGCCTAGGGCTAGGATTTTTTGAACCAGGAAGCCCTGAGTTCCAGGCTTACTGCAGGTGCCAAAGGCATCCCAAAGTGAGCTCAGAAATGCCACAACATGGCTACTTACACAGCTTTTTCCTTAGGAGGAACCCTCATACCCGGCTGATTTACCTTCGTAGGGTTTCTATTAGGCTTAGGCCTAGGACTTTTAAAACCAGGAAGCCCTGTGCTCCAGGCACACTGCAGCTGTTCAAGGCATCCCAAGGGGACTGCAAAAGTGACACAACTTGGCTGCCTCCACTGCTATTTCCATGAGACCATCCCCAACCTTAGGCTGGTTTTCCTTCCTAGCGTTGAGTTTTGAGTTAGGCCTATGGTTAGTGTTCTTTTAACCAGAAAGCCCTGAGTTCCAAGAATACAGCAGCTGCGAAGGACTACCCAAGAAGAGCACAAAAGTACCACAACATGCCTGCCTCCACAGCTATTTCCTTGGGGACATCCCTAATTCCTGGCTGATTTGCCTTTCTCGTCATCGGGTTGGGGTTAGGTAGGCCTTGTGCTAGGATTTTTAAAATCAGGAAGCCCAGACCTCCAGGCACACTGGAGCTGTGAAAGGCATCCAAAAGGGAGTGCAAAAGTGCCACAACATGGCTGCTTTCACAGCTTTTTCCTTGGCACCATCCCTATACCTAGGCTGATTTATCGGCCTAGGGTTAGGGTTAGGGTTCAGCCTAGGGCTAGGATTTTTTGAACCAGGAAGCCCTGAGTTCCAGGCTTACTGCAGCTGCCAAAGGCATCCCAAAGTGAGCTCAGAAATGCCACAACATGGCTACATACACAGCTTTTTCCTTAGGAGGAACCCTCATACCCGGCTGATTTACCTTCGTAGGGTTTCTATTAGGCTTAGCCCTAGGACTTTAAAATCAGGAAGCCCTGTGCTCCAGGCACACTGCAGCTCTTCAAGGCATCCAAAGGGGAGCGCAAAAGTGACACAACTTGGCTGCCTCCACTGCTATTTCCATGAGACCATCCCCAAACATAGGCTGATTTTCCTTCCTAGCGTTGAGGTTTGAGTTAGGCCTAGGGTTAGTGTTTTTTTAACCTGAAAGCCCTGAGTTCCAAGAACACAGCAGCTGCGAAGGACTACCCAAGAAGAGCACAAAAGTGTTGTATTCATATTGTTGCATATCATATTTCCTGAGCCTCATACCTTCTGGGTGGTTTTGTCACAGCAGATCTCCACAACAGTGGTGTTGTTGCTTCTCAGTCAGGGCTCCTCTCCAAAGCTCTCCCTGACCACCCCGCCCCCTTTTATCTCAGTTACCTCCATGGGCTACAGCTGCTGCCCAATCAAGGACATCACAGCTGCAGCCCATTTACAATAACTAGAATCAAGGCAGGGTCACTACTACAATACAAAGATCGTTCACTGCCATACATATATTTACAATAAATACATTTAGTCAGGCCCCTACACAAAAGTACTACAACAGGCCTGCCTCCACCGCTTTTTCCTTGGGGACATCCCTAATTCCTGGCTGAAATGCCTTTCTCGTCTTAGGGTTGAGGTTAGGTAGGCCTAGTGCTAGGATTTTTAAAATCAGGAAGCCCAGACCTCCAGGCACACTGGAGATGTGAAAGGCATCCAAAAGGGAGTACAAAAGTGCCACAACATGGCTGCTTTCACAGCTTTTTCCTTGGCACCATCCCTATACCTAGGCTGATTTATCTTCCTAGGGTTAGGGTTAGGGTTCAGCCTAGGGCTAGGATTTTTTGAACCAGGAAGCCCTGAGTTCCAGGCTTACTGCAGCTGCCAAAGGCATCCCAAAGGGAGCGCAGAAGTGCCACAACATGGCTGCTTTCACAGCTTTTTCCTTAGGAAGAACCCTCATACCCGGCTGATTTACCTTCCTAGGGTTACTGTTAGGCTTAGGCCTAGGACTTTTAAAACCAGGAAGCCCTGTGCTCCAGGCACACTGCAGCTGTTCAAGGCATCCCAAGGGGAGCGCAAAAGTTACACAACTTGGCTGCCTCCACTGCTATTTCCCTGAGACCATCCCCAACCATAGGCTGGTTTTCCTTCCTAGCGTTGAGGTTTGAGTTAGGCCGAGGGTTAGTGTTCTTTTAACCTGAAAGCCCTGAGTTCCAAGAACACAGCAGCTGCGAAGGACTACCCAAGAAGTGCACAAAAGTACCACCACACGCCTGCCTCCACAGCTATTTCCTTGGGGACATCCCTAATTCCTGGCTGATTTGCCTTTCTCGTCGTCAGGTTGGGGTTAGGTAGGCCTTGTGCTAGGATTTTTAAAATCAGGAAGCCCAGACCTCCAGGCACACTGGAGCTGTGAAAGGCATCCAAAAGGGAGTGCAAAAGTGCCACAACATGGCTGCTTTCACAGCTTTTTCCTTAGGAAGAACCCTAATACCCGGCTGATTTACCTTCCTAGGGTTACTGTTAGGCTTAGGCCTAGGACTTTTAAAACCAGGAAGCCCTGTGCTCCAGGCACACTGCAGCTGTTCAAGGCATCCCAAGGGCAGCGCAAAAGTGACACAACTTGGCTGCCTCCACTACTATTTCCATGAGACCATCCCCAACCATAGCCTGATTTTCCTTCCTAGCGTTGAGGTTTGAGTTAGGCCGAGGTTTAGTGTTCTTTTAACCTGAAAGCCCTGAGTTCCAAGAACACAGCAGCTGCGAAGGACTACCCAAGAAGTGCACAAAAGTACCACCACCTGCCTGCCTCCACAGCTATTTCCTTGGGGACATCCCTAATTCCTGGCTGATTTGCCTTTCTCGTCGTCGGGTTGGGGATAGGTAGGCCTTGTGCTAGGATTTTTAAAATCAGGAAGCCCAGACCTCCAGGCACACTGGAGCTGTGAAAGGCATCCAAAAGGGAGTGCAAAAGTGCCACAACATGGCTGCTTTCACAGCTTTTTCCTTGGCACCATCCCTATACCTAGGCTGATTTATCTGCCTAGGGTTAGGGTTAGGGTTCAGCCTAGGGCTCGGATTTTTTGAACCAGGAAGCCCTGAGTTCCAGGCTTACTGTAGCTGCCAAAGGCATCCCAAAGGGAGCGCAGAAGTGCCACAACATGGCAGCTTTCACAGCTTTTTCCTTAGGAAGAACCCTAATACCCGGCTGATTTACCTTCCTAGGGGTTACTGTTAGGCTTAGGCCTAGGACTTTTAAAACCAGGAAGCCCTGTGCTCCAGGCACACTGCAGCTCTTCAAGGCATCACAAGGGGAGCGCAAAAGTGACACAACTTGGCTGCCTCCACTGCTATTTCTATGAGACCATCCCCAAACATAGGCTGATTTTCCTTCCTAGCGTTGAGGTTTGAGTTAGGCCTAGGGTTAGTGTTTTTTTAACCTGAAAGCCCTGAGTTCCAAGAACACAGCAGCTGCGAAGGACTACCCAAGAAGAGCACAAAAGTGTTGTATTCATATTGTTGCATATCATATTTCCAGAGCCTCATACCTTCTGGGTGGTTTTGTCACAGCAGATCTCCACAGCAGTGGTGTTGTTGCTTCTCAGCAGGGCTCCTCTCCAAAGCTCTCCCTGACCACCCCGCCCCCTTTTATCTCAGTTACCTCCATGGGCTACAGCTGCTGCCCAATCAAGGACATCACAGCTGCAGCCCATTTACAATAACTAGAATCAAGGCAGGGTCACTACTACAATACAAAGATCGTTCACTGCCATACATATATTTACAATAAATATATTTAGACAGGCCCCTACACAAAATACTACAACAGGCCAGCCTCCACCGCTTTTTCCTTGGGGACATCCCTAATTCCAGGCTGAAATGCCTTTCTCGTCTTAGGGTTGAGGTTAGGTAGGCCTAGTGCTAGGATTTTTAAAATCAGGAAGCCCAGACCTCCAGGCACACTGGAGATGTGAAAGGCATCCAAAAGGGAGTGCAAAAGTGCCACAACATGGCTGCTTTCACAGCTTTTTCCTTAGGAAGAACCCTAATACCCGGCTGATTTACCTTCCTAGGGTTACTGTTAGGCTTGGGCCAAGGACTTTTAAAACCAGGAAGCCCTGTGCTCCAGGCACACTGCAGCTGTTCAATTCATCCCAAGGGCAGCGCAAAAGTGACACAACTTGGCTGCCTCCACTGCTATTTCCATGAGACCATCCCGAACCCTAGGCTGAATTTCCTTCCTAGCGTTGAGGTTTGAGTTACACCTAGGGTTAATGTTCTTTTAACCTGAAAGCCCTGAGTTCCAAGAACACAGCAGCTGCGAAGGACTACCCAAGACGTGCACAAAAGTACCACAACATGCCTGCCTCCACAGCTACTTCCTTGGGGACATCCCTAATTCCTGGCTGATTTGCCTTTCTCGTCGTCGGGTTGGGGTTAGGTAGGCCTTGTGCTAGGATTTTGAAAATCAGGAAGCCCAGACCTCCAGGCACACTGGAGCTGTGAAAGGCATCCAAACGGGAGTGCAAAAGTGCCACCACATGGCTGCTTTCACAGCATTTTCCTTTGCACCATCCCTATACCTAGGCTGATTTATCTGCCTAGGGTTAGGGTTAGGGTTCAGGCTAGGGCTAGGATTTTCTGAACCAGGAAGCCCTGAGTTCCAGGCTTACTGCAGCTGCCAAAGGCATCCCAAAGGGAGCTCAGAAATGCCACAACATGGCTGCTTTCACAGCTTTTTCCTTAGGAAGAACCCTCATACCCGGCTGATTTACCTTCCTAGGGTTACTGTTAGGCTTAGGCCTAGGACATTTAAAACCAGGAAGCCCTGTGCTCCAGGCACACTGCAGCTGTTCAAGGCATCCGAAAGGGAGGGCAAAAGTGACACAACTTGGCTGCCTCCACTGCTATTTCCATGAAACCATCCCCAACCATAGGCTGATTTTCCTTCCTAGCGTTGAGGTTTGAGTTAGGCCTAGGGTTAGTGTTCTTTGAACCAGAAAGCCCTGAGTTCCAAGAACACAGCAGCTGCGAAGGACTACCCAAGAAGTGCACGAAAGTACCACAACATGCCTGCTTCCACAGCGATTTCCTTGGGGACATGCCTAATTCCTGGCTGATTTGCCATTCTCGTCGTCAGGTTGGGGTTAGGTAGGACTTGTGCTAGGATTTTTAAAATCAGGAAGCCCAGACCTCCAGGCACACTGGAGCTGTGAAAGGCATCCAAAAGGGAGCGCAGAAGTGCCACAACATGGCTGCTTTCACAGCTTTTTCCTTAGGAAGAACCCTCATACCCGGCTGATTTACCTTCCTAGGGTTACTGTTAGGCTTAGGCCTAGGACTTTTAAAACCAGGAAGCCCTGTGCTCCAGGCACACTGCAGCTGTTCAAGGCATCCGAAAGGGAGGGCAAAAGTGACACAACTTGGCTGCCTCCACTGCTATTTCCATGAGACCATCCCCAACCATAGGCTGATTTTCCTTCCTAGCGTTGAGGTTTGAGTTAGGCCTAGGGTTAGTGTTCTTTTAACCTGAAAGCCCTGAGTTCCAAGAACACAGCAGCTGCGAAAGTACACCCAAGAAGAGCACAAAAGTACCACAACATGCCTGCCTCCACAGCGATTTCCTTGGGGACATCCCTAATTCCTGGCTGATTTGCCTTTCTCGTCGTCAGGTTGGGGTTAGGTAGGCCTTGTGCTAGGATTTTTAAAATCAGGAAGCCCAGACCTCCAGGCACACTGGAGCTGTGAAAGGCATCCAAAAGGGAGTGCAAAAGTGCCACAACATGGCTGCTTTCACAGCTTTTTCGTTGGCACCATCCCTATACCTAGGCTGATTTATCTGCCTAGGGTTAGGGTTAGGGTTCAGCCTAGGGCTAGGATTTTTTGAACCAGGAAGCCCTGAGTTCCAGGCTTACTGCAGCTGCCAAAGGCATCCCAAAGGGAGCGCAGAAGTGCCACAACATGGCTGCTTTCACAGCTTTTTCCTTAGGAAGAACCCTAATACCCGGCTGATTTACCTTCCCAGGGTTAGTGCTAGGCTTAGGCCTCGGATTTTAAAATCAGGAAGCCCAGACCTCCAGGCACACTGGAGCTGTGAAAGGCATCCAAAAGGGAGTGCAAAAGTGCCACCACATGGCTGCTTTCACAGCTTTTTCCTTTGCACCATCCCTATACCTAGGCTGATTTATCTGCCTAGGGTTAGGGTTAGGTTTAGGGTTCTGGTTAGGGTTCAGCCTAGGCCTAGGATTTTTTGAACCAGGAAGCCCTGAGTTCCAGGCTTACTGCAGCTGCCAAAGGCATCCCAAAGGGAGCTCAGAAATGCCACAACATGGCTGCTTTCACAGCTTTTTCCTTTGGAAGAACCCTCATACCCGGCTGATTTACCTTCCTAGGGTTACTGTTAGTCTTAGGCCTAGGACATTTAAAACCAGGAAGCCCTGTGCTCCAGGCACACTGCAGCTGTTCAAGGCATCCGAAAGGGAGGGCAAAAGTGACACAACTTGGCTGCCTCCACTGCTATTTCCATGAGACCATCCCCAACCATAGGCTGATTTTCCTTCCTAGCGTTGAGGTTTGAGTTAGGCCTAGGGTTAGGGTTCTTTCAACCAGAAAGCCCTGAGTTCCAAGAACACAGCAGCTGCGAAGGACTACCCAAGAAGTGCACAAAAGTACCACAACATGCCTGCTTCCACAGCGATTTCCTTGGGGACATGCCTAATTCCTGGCTGATTTGCCATTCGCGTCGTCAGGTTGGGGTTAGGTAGGACTTGTGCTAGGATTTTTAAAATCAGGAAGCCCAGACCTCCAGGCACACTGGAGCTGTGAAAGGCATCCAAAAGGGAGCGCAGAAGTGCCACAACATGGCTGCTTTCACAGCTTTTTCCTTAGGAAGAACCCTAATACCCGGCTGATTTACCTTCGTAGGGTTAGTGCTAGGCTTAGGCCTAGGACTTGAAAATCAGGAAGCCCAGACCTCCAGGCACACTGGAGCTGTGAAAGGCATCCAAAAGGGAGTGCAAAAGTGCCAGCACCTGGCTGCTTTCACAGCTTTTTCCTTTGCACCATCCCTATACCTAGGCTGATTTATCTGCCTAGGGTTAGGGTTAGGGTTCAGCCTAGGGCTAGGATTTTTTGAACCAGGAAGCCCTGAGTTCCAGGCTTACTGCAGCTGCCAAAGGCATCCGAAAGGGAGCTCAGAAATGCCACAACATGGCTGCTTTCACAGCTTTTTCCTTAGGAAGAACCCTCATACCCGGCTGATTTACCTTCCTAGGGTTACTGTTAGGCTTAAGCCTAGGACTTTTAAAACCAGGAAGCCCTGTGCTCCAGGCACACTGCAGCTGTTCAAGGCATCCGAAAGGGAGGGCAAAAGTGACACAACTTGGCTGCCTCCACTGCTATTTCCATGAGACCATCCCCAACCATAGGCTGATTTTCCTTCCTAGCGTTGAGATTTGAGTTAGGCCTAGGGTTAGTGTTCTTTTAACCAGAAAGCCCTGAGTTCCAAGAACACAGCAGCTGCGAAGAACTACCGAAGAAGTGCACAAAAGTACCACAACATGCCTGCTTCCACAGCTATTTTCTTGGGGACATGCCTAATTCCTGGCTGATTTGCCATTCTCGTCATCAGGTTGGGGTTAGGTAGGCCTTGTGCTAGGATTTTTAAAATCAGGAAGCCCAGACCTCCAGGCACACTGGAGCTGTGAAAGGCATCCAAAAGGGAGTGCAAAAGTGCCACAACATGGCTGCTTTCACAGCTTTTTCCTTTGCACCATCCCTATACCTAGGCTGATTTATCTGCCTAGGGTTAGGGTTAGGGTTAGGGTTCTGGTTAGGGTTCAGCCTAGGGCTAGGATTTTTTGAACCAGGAAGCCCTGAGTTCCAGGCTTACTGCAGCTGCCAAAGGCATCCCAAAGGGAGCTCAGAAATGCCACAACATGGCTGCTTTCACAGCTTTTTCCTTTGGAAGAACCCTCATACCCGGCTGATTTACCTTCCTAGGGTTACTGTTAGTCTTAGGCCTAGGACATTTAAAACCAGGAAGCCCTGTGCTCCAGGCACACTGCAGCTGTTCAAGGCATCCGAAAGGGAGGGCAAAAGTGACACAACTTGGCTGCCTCCACTGCTATTTCCATGAAACCATCCCCAACCATAGGCTGATTTTCCTTCCTAGCGTTGAGGTTTGAGTTAGGCCTAGGGTTAGTGTTCTTTGAACCAGAAAGCCCTGAGTTCCAAGAACACAGCAGCTGCGAAGGACTACCCAAGAAGTGCACGAAAGTACCACAACATGCCTGCTTCCACAGCGATTTCCTTGGGGACATGCCTAATTCCTGGCTGATTTGCCATTCTCGTCGTCAGGTTGGGGTTAGGTAGGACTTGTGCTAGGATTTTTAAAATCAGGAAGCCCAGACCTCCAGGCACACTGGAGCTGTGAAAGGCATCCAAAAGGGAGCGCAGAAGTGCCACAACATGGCTGCTTTCACAGCTTTTTCCTTAGGAAGAACCCTCATACCCGGCTGATTTACCTTCCTAGGGTTACTGTTAGGCTTAGGCCTAGGACTTTTAAAACCAGGAAGCCCTGTGCTCCAGGCACACTGCAGCTGTTCAAGGCATCCGAAAGGGAGGGCAAAAGTGACACAACTTGGCTGCCTCCACTGCTATTTCCATGAGACCATCCCCAACCATAGGCTGATTTTCCTTCCTAGCGTTGAGGTTTGAGTTAGGCCTAGGGTTAGTGTTCTTTTAACCTGAAAGCCCTGAGTTCCAAGAACACAGCAGCTGCGAAAGTACACCCAAGAAGAGCACAAAAGTACCACAACATGCCTGCCTCCACAGCGATTTCCTTGGGGACATCCCTAATTCCTGGCTGATTTGCCTTTCTCGTCGTCAGGTTGGGGTTAGGTAGGCCTTGTGCTAGGATTTTTAAAATCAGGAAGCCCAGACCTCCAGGCACACTGGAGCTGTGAAAGGCATCCAAAAGGGAGTGCAAAAGTGCCACAACATGGCTGCTTTCACAGCTTTTTCGTTGGCACCATCCCTATACCTAGGCTGATTTATCTGCCTAGGGTTAGGCTTAGGGTTCAGCCTAGGGCTAGGATTTTTTGAACCAGGAAGCCCTGAGTTCCAGGCTTACTGCAGCTGCCAAAGGCATCCCAAAGGGAGCGCAGAAGTGCCACAACATGGCTGCTTTCACAGCTTTTTCCTTAGGAAGAACCCTAATACCCGGCTGATTTACCTTCCCAGGGTTAGTGCTAGGCTTAGGCCTCGGACTTTAAAATCAGGAAGCCCAGACCTCCAGGCACACTGGAGCTGTGAAAGGCATCCAAAAGGGAGTGCAAAAGTGCCACCACATGGCTGCTTTCACAGCTTTTTCCTTTGCACCATCCCTATACCTAGGCTGATTTATCTGCCTAGGGTTAGGGTTAGGTTTAGGGTTCTGGTTAGGGTTCAGCCTAGGCCTAGGATTTTTTGAACCAGGAAGCCCTGAGTTCCAGGCTTACTGCAGCTGCCAAAGGCATCCCAAAGGGAGCTCAGAAATGCCACAACATGGCTGCTTTCACAGCTTTTTCCTTTGGAAGAACCCTCATACCCGGCTGATTTACCTTCCTAGGGTTACTGTTAGTCTTAGGCCTAGGACATTTAAAACCAGGAAGCCCTGTGCTCCAGGCACACTGCAGCTGTTCAAGGCATCCGAAAGGGAGGGCAAAAGTGACACAACTTGGCTGCCTCCACTGCTATTTCCATGAGACCATCCCCAACCATAGGCTGATTTTCCTTCCTAGCGTTGAGGTTTGAGTTAGGCCTAGGGTTAGTGTTCTTTGAACCAGAAAGCCCTGAGTTGCAAGAACACAGCAGCTGCGAAGGACTACCCAAGAAGTGCACAAAAGTACCACAACATGCCTGCTTCCACAGCGATTTCCTTGGGGACATGCCTAATTCCTGGCTGATTTGCCATTCGCGTCGTCAGGTTGGGGTTAGGTAGGACTTGTGCTAGGATTTTTAAAATCAGGAAGCCCAGACCTCCAGGCACACTGGAGCTGTGAAAGGCATCCAAAAGGGAGCGCAGAAGTGCCACAACATGGCTGCTTTCACAGCTTTTTCCTTAGGAAGAACCCTAATACCCGGCTGATTTACCTTCGTAGGGTTAGTGCTAGGCTTAGGCCTAGGACTTGAAAATCAGGAAGCCCAGACCTCCAGGCACACTGGAGCTGTGAAAGGCATCCAAAAGGGAGTGCAAAAGTGCCACAACATGGCTGCTTTCACAGCTTTGTCCTTTGGACCATCCCTATACCTAGGCTGATTTATCTGCCTAGGGTTAGGGTTAGGCTTCAGCCTAGGGCTAGGATTTTTTGAACCAGGAAGCCCTGAGTTCCAGGCTTACTGCAGCTGCCAAAGGCATCCCAAAGGGAGCGCAGAAGTGCCACAACATGGCTGCTTTCACAGCTTTTTCCTTAGGAAGAACCCTAATACCCGGCTGATTTACCTTCCTAGGGGTTACTGTTAGGCTTAGGCCTAGGACATTTAAAACCAGGAAGCCCTGTGCTCCAGGCACACTGCAGCTGTTCAAGGCATCCGAAAGGGAGGGCAAAAGTGACACAACTTGGCTGCCTCCACTGCTATTTCCATGAGACCATCCCCAACCATAGGCTGATTTTCCTTCCTAGCGTTGAGGTTTGAGTTAGGCCTAGGGTTAGTGTTCTTTTAACCTGAAAGCCCTGAGTTCCAAGAACACAGCAGCTGCGAAGGACTACCCAAGAAGAGCACAAAAGTACCACAACATTCCTGCTTCCACAGCGATTTCCTTGGGGACATCCCTAATTCCTGGCTGATTTGCCTTTCTCGTCGTCAGGTTGGGGTTAGGGAGGACTTGTGCTAGGATTTTTAAAATCAGGAAGCCCAGACCTCCAGGCACACTGGAGCTGTGAAAGGCATCCAAAAGGGAGTGTAAAAGTGCCACCACATGGCTGCTTTCACAGCTTTTTCCTTGGCACCATCCCTATACCTAGGCTGATTTATCTGCCTAGGGTTAGGGTTAGGGTTCAGCCTAGGGCTAGGATTTTTTGAACCAGGAAGCCCTGAGTTCCAGGCTTACTGCAGCTGCCAAAGGCATCCCAAAGGGAGCTCAGAAATGCCACAACATGGCTGCTTTCACAGCTTTTTCCTTTGGAAGAACCCTCATACCCGGCTGATTTACCTTCCTAGGGTTACTGTTAGTCTTAGGCCTAGGACATTTAAAACCAGGAAGCCCTGTGCTCCAGGCACACTGCAGCTGTTCAAGGCATCCGAAAGGGAGGGCAAAAGTGACACAACTTGGCTGCCTCCACTGCTATTTCCATGAGACCATCCCCAACCATAGGCTGATTTTCCTTCCTAGCGTTGAGGTTTGAGTTAGGCCTAGGGTTAGGGTTCTTTCAACCAGAAAGCCCTGAGTTCCAAGAACACAGCAGCTGCGAAGGACTACCCAAGAAGTGCACAAAAGTACCACAACATGCCTGCTTCCACAGCGATTTCCTTGGGGACATGCCTAATTCCTGGCTGATTTGCCATTCGCGTCGTCAGGTTGGGGTTAGGTAGGACTTGTGCTAGGATTTTTAAAATCAGGAAGCCCAGACCTCCAGGCACACTGGAGCTGTGAAAGGCATCCAAAAGGGAGCGCAGAAGTGCCACAACATGGCTGCTTTCACAGCTTTTTCCTTAGGAAGAACCCTAATACCCGGCTGATTTACCTTCGTAGGGTTAGTGCTAGGCTTAGGCCTAGGACTTGAAAATCAGGAAGCCCAGACCTCCAGGCACACTGGAGCTGTGAAAGGCATCCAAAAGGGAGTGCAAAAGTGCCAGCACCTGGCTGCTTTCACAGCTTTTTCCTTTGCACCATCCCTATACCTAGGCTGATTTATCTGCCTAGGGTTAGGGTTAGGGTTCAGCCTAGGGCTAGGATTTTTTGAACCAGGAAGCCCTGAGTTCCAGGCTTACTGCAGCTGCCAAAGGCATCCGAAAGGGAGCTCAGAAATGCCACAACATGGCTGCTTTCACAGCTTTTTCCTTAGGAAGAACCCTCATACCCGGCTGATTTACCTTCCTAGGGTTACTGTTAGGCTTAGGCCTAGGACTTTTAAAACCAGGAAGCCCTGTGCTCCAGGCACACTGCAGCTGTTCAAGGCATCCGAAAGGGAGGGCAAAAGTGACACAACTTGGCTGCCTCCACTGCTATTTCCATGAGACCATCCCCAACCATAGGCTGATTTTCCTTCCTAGCGTTGAGATTTGAGTTAGGCCTAGGGTTAGTGTTCTTTTAACCAGAAAGCCCTGAGTTCCAAGAACACAGCAGCTGCGAAGAACTACCGAAGAAGTGCACAAAAGTACCACAACATGCCTGCTTCCACAGCTATTTTCTTGGGGACATCCCTAATTCCTGGCTGATTTGCCATTCTCGTCATCAGGTTGGGGTTAGGTAGGCCTTGTGCTAGGATTTTTAAAATCAGGAAGCCCAGACCTCCAGGCACACTGGAGCTGTGAAAGGCATCCAAAAGGGAGTGCAAAAGTGCCACAACATGGCTGCTTTCACAGCTTTTTCCTTTGCACCATCCCTATACCTAGGCTGATTTATCTGCCTAGGGTTAGTGTTAGGGTTCAGCCTAGGGCTAGGATTTTTTGAACCAGGAAGCCCTGAGTTCCAGGCTTACTGCAGGTGCCAAAGGCATCCCAAAGTGAGCTCAGAAATGCCACAACATGGCTACTTACACAGCTTTTTCCTTAGGAGGAACCCTCATACCCGGCTGATTTACCTTCGTAGGGTTTCTATTAGGCTTAGGCCTAGGACTTTTAAAACCAGGAAGCCCTGTGCTCCAGGCACACTGCAGCTGTTCAAGGCATCCCAAGGGGAGCGCAAAAGTGACACAACTTGGCTGCCTCCACTGCTATTTCCATGAGACCATCCCCAACCTTAGGCTGGTTTTCCTTCCTAGCGTTGAGTTTTGAGTTAGGCCTATGGTTAGTGTTCTTTTAACCAGAAAGCCCTGAGTTCCAAGAATACAGCAGCTGCGAAGGACTACCCAAGAAGAGCACAAAAGTACCACAACATGCCTGCCTCCACAGCTATTTCCTTGGGGACATCCCTAATTCCTGGCTGATTTGCCTTTCTCGTCATCGGGTTGGGGTTAGGTAGGCCTTGTGCTAGGATTTTTAAAATCAGGAAGCCCAGACCTCCAGGCACACTGGAGCTGTGAAAGGCATCCAAAAGGGAGTGCAAAAGTGCCACAACATGGCTGCTTTCACAGCTTTTTCCTTGGCACCATCCCTATACCTAGGCTGATTTATCGGCCTAGGGTTAGGGTTAGGGTTCAGCCTAGGGCTAGGATTTTTTGAACCAGGAAGCCCTGAGTTCCAGGCTTACTGCAGCTGCCAAAGGCATCCCAAAGTGAGCTCAGAAATGCCACAACATGGCTACATACACAGCTTTTTCCTTAGGAGGAACCCTCATACCCGGCTGATTTACCTTCGTAGGGTTTCTATTAGGCTTAGCCCTAGGACTTTAAAATCAGGAAGCCCTGTGCTCCAGGCACACTGCAGCTCTTCAAGGCATCCAAAGGGGAGCGCAAAAGTGACACAACTTGGCTGCCTCCACTGCTATTTCCATGAGACCATCCCCAAACATAGGCTGATTTTCCTTCCTAGCGTTGAGGTTTGAGTTAGGCCTAGGGTTAGTGTTTTTTTAACCTGAAAGCCCTGAGTTCCAAGAACACAGCAGCTGCGAAGGACTACCCAAGAAGAGCACAAAAGTGTTGTATTCATATTGTTGCATATCATATTTCCTGAGCCTCATACCTTCTGGGTGGTTTTGTCACAGCAGATCTCCACAACAGTGGTGTTGTTGCTTCTCAGTCAGGGCTCCTCTCCAAAGCTCTCCCTGACCACCCCGCCCCCTTTTATCTCAGTTACCTCCATGGGCTACAGCTGCTGCCCAATCAAGGACATCACAGCTGCAGCCCATTTACAATAACTAGAATCAAGGCAGGGTCACTACTACAATACAAAGATCGTTCACTGCCATACATATATTTACAATAAATACATTTAGTCAGGCCCCTACACAAAAGTACTACAACAGGCCTGCCTCCACCGCTTTTTCCTTGGGGACATCCCTAATTCCTGGCTGAAATGCCTTTCTCGTCTTAGGGTTGAGGTTAGGTAGGCCTAGTGCTAGGATTTTTAAAATCAGGAAGCCCAGACCTCCAGGCACACTGGAGATGTGAAAGGCATCCAAAAGGGAGTACAAAAGTGCCACAACATGGCTGCTTTCACAGCTTTTTCCTTGGCACCATCCCTATACCTAGGCTGATTTATCTTCCTAGGGTTAGGGTTAGGGTTCAGCCTAGGGCTAGGATTTTTTGAACCAGGAAGCCCTGAGTTCCAGGCTTACTGCAGCTGCCAAAGGCATCCCAAAGGGAGCGCAGAAGTGCCACAACATGGCTGCTTTCACAGCTTTTTCCTTAGGAAGAACCCTCATACCCGGCTGATTTACCTTCCTAGGGTTACTGTTAGGCTTAGGCCTAGGACTTTTAAAACCAGGAAGCCCTGTGCTCCAGGCACACTGCAGCTGTTCAAGGCATCCCAAGGGGAGCGCAAAAGTTACACAACTTGGCTGCCTCCACTGCTATTTCCCTGAGACCATCCCCAACCATAGGCTGGTTTTCCTTCCTAGCGTTGAGGTTTGAGTTAGGCCGAGGGTTAGTGTTCTTTTAACCTGAAAGCCCTGAGTTCCAAGAACACAGCAGCTGCGAAGGACTACCCAAGAAGTGCACAAAAGTACCACCACACGCCTGCCTCCACAGCTATTTCCTTGGGGACATCCCTAATTCCTGGCTGATTTGCCTTTCTCGTCGTCAGGTTGGGGTTAGGTAGGCCTTGTGCTAGGATTTTTAAAATCAGGAAGCCCAGACCTCCAGGCACACTGGAGCTGTGAAAGGCATCCAAAAGGGAGTGCAAAAGTGCCACAACATGGCTGCTTTCACAGCTTTTTCCTTAGGAAGAACCCTAATACCCGGCTGATTTACCTTCCTAGGGTTACTGTTAGGCTTAGGCCTAGGACTTTTAAAACCAGGAAGCCCTGTGCTCCAGGCACACTGCAGCTGTTCAAGGCATCCCAAGGGCAGCGCAAAAGTGACACAACTTGGCTGCCTCCACTACTATTTCCATGAGACCATCCCCAACCATAGCCTGATTTTCCTTCCTAGCGTTGAGGTTTGAGTTAGGCCGAGGTTTAGTGTTCTTTTAACCTGAAAGCCCTGAGTTCCAAGAACACAGCAGCTGCGAAGGACTACCCAAGAAGTGCACAAAAGTACCACCACCTGCCTGCCTCCACAGCTATTTCCTTGGGGACATCCCTAATTCCTGGCTGATTTGCCTTTCTCGTCGTCGGGTTGGGGATAGGTAGGCCTTGTGCTAGGATTTTTAAAATCAGGAAGCCCAGACCTCCAGGCACACTGGAGCTGTGAAAGGCATCCAAAAGGGAGTGCAAAAGTGCCACAACATGGCTGCTTTCACAGCTTTTTCCTTGGCACCATCCCTATACCTAGGCTGATTTATCTGCCTAGGGTTAGGGTTAGGGTTCAGCCTAGGGCTCGGATTTTTTGAACCAGGAAGCCCTGAGTTCCAGGCTTACTGTAGCTGCCAAAGGCATCCCAAAGGGAGCGCAGAAGTGCCACAACATGGCAGCTTTCACAGCTTTTTCCTTAGGAAGAACCCTAATACCCGGCTGATTTACCTTCCTAGGGGTTACTGTTAGGCTTAGGCCTAGGACTTTTAAAACCAGGAAGCCCTGTGCTCCAGGCACACTGCAGCTCTTCAAGGCATCACAAGGGGAGCGCAAAAGTGACACAACTTGGCTGCCTCCACTGCTATTTCTATGAGACCATCCCCAAACATAGGCTGATTTTCCTTCCTAGCGTTGAGGTTTGAGTTAGGCCTAGGGTTAGTGTTTTTTTAACCTGAAAGCCCTGAGTTCCAAGAACACAGCAGCTGCGAAGGACTACCCAAGAAGAGCACAAAAGTGTTGTATTCATATTGTTGCATATCATATTTCCAGAGCCTCATACCTTCTGGGTGGTTTTGTCACAGCAGATCTCCACAGCAGTGGTGTTGTTGCTTCTCAGCAGGGCTCCTCTCCAAAGCTCTCCCTGACCACCCCGCCCCCTTTTATCTCAGTTACCTCCATGGGCTACAGCTGCTGCCCAATCAAGGACATCACAGCTGCAGCCCATTTACAATAACTAGAATCAAGGCAGGGTCACTACTACAATACAAAGATCGTTCACTGCCATACATATATTTACAATAAATATATTTAGACAGGCCCCTACACAAAATACTACAACAGGCCAGCCTCCACCGCTTTTTCCTTGGGGACATCCCTAATTCCAGGCTGAAATGCCTTTCTCGTCTTAGGGTTGAGGTTAGGTAGGCCTAGTGCTAGGATTTTTAAAATCAGGAAGCCCAGACCTCCAGGCACACTGGAGATGTGAAAGGCATCCAAAAGGGAGTGCAAAAGTGCCACAACATGGCTGCTTTCACAGCTTTTTCCTTAGGAAGAACCCTAATACCCGGCTGATTTACCTTCCTAGGGTTACTGTTAGGCTTGGGCCAAGGACTTTTAAAACCAGGAAGCCCTGTGCTCCAGGCACACTGCAGCTGTTCAATTCATCCCAAGGGCAGCGCAAAAGTGACACAACTTGGCTGCCTCCACTGCTATTTCCATGAGACCATCCCGAACCCTAGGCTGAATTTCCTTCCTAGCGTTGAGGTTTGAGTTACACCTAGGGTTAATGTTCTTTTAACCTGAAAGCCCTGAGTTCCAAGAACACAGCAGCTGCGAAGGACTACCCAAGACGTGCACAAAAGTACCACAACATGCCTGCCGCCACAGCTACTTCCTTGGGGACATCCCTAATTCCTGGCTGATTTGCCTTTCTCGTCGTCGGGTTGGGGTTAGGTAGGCCTTGTGCTAGGATTTTGAAAATCAGGAAGCCCAGACCTCCAGGCACACTGGAGCTGTGAAAGGCATCCAAACGGGAGTGCAAAAGTGCCACCACATGGCTGCTTTCACAGCATTTTCCTTTGCACCATCCCTATACCTAGGCTGATTTATCTGCCTAGGGTTAGGGTTAGGGTTCAGGCTAGGGCTAGGATTTTCTGAACCAGGAAGCCCTGAGTTCCAGGCTTACTGCAGCTGCCAAAGGCATCCCAAAGGGAGCTCAGAAATGCCACAACATGGCTGCTTTCACAGCTTTTTCCTTAGGAAGAACCCTCATACCCGGCTGATTTACCTTCCTAGGGTTACTGTTAGGCTTAGGCCTAGGACATTTAAAACCAGGAAGCCCTGTGCTCCAGGCACACTGCAGCTGTTCAAGGCATCCGAAAGGGAGGGCAAAAGTGACACAACTTGGCTGCCTCCACTGCTATTTCCATGAGACCATCCCCAACCATAGGCTGAGTTTCCTTCCTAGCGTTGAGGTTTGAGTTAGGCCTAGGGTTAGTGTTCTTTTAACCAGAAAGCCCTGAGTTCCAAGAACACAGCAGCTGCGAAGGACTACCCAAGAAGAGCACAAAAGTACCACAACATGCCTGCCTCCACAGCGATTTCCTTGGGGACATCCCTAATTCCTGGCTGATTTGCCTTTCTCGTCGTCAGGTTGGGGTCAGGTAGGACTTGTGCTAGGATTTTTAAAATCAGGAAGCCCAGACCTCCAGGCACACTGGAGCTGTGAAAAGCATCCAAAAGGGAGTGCAAAAGTGCCACAACATGGCTGCTTTCACAGCTTTTTCCTTGGCACCATCCCTATACCTAGGCTGATTTATCTGCCTAGGGTTAGGGTTAGGGTTAGGGTTCTGGTTAGGGTTCAGCCTAGGGCTAGGATTTTTTGAACCAGGAAGCCCTGAGTTCCAGGCTTACTGCAGCTGCCAAAGGCATCCCAAAGGGAGCTCAGAAATGCCACAACATGGCTGCTTTCACAGCTTTTTCCTTTGGAAGAACCCTCATACCCGGCTGATTTACCTTCCTAGGGTTACTGTTAGTCTTAGGCCTAGGACATTTAAAACCAGGAAGCCCTGTGCTCCAGGCACACTGCAGCTGTTCAAGGCATCCGAAAGGGAGGGCAAAAGTGACACAACTTGGCTGCCTCCACTGCTATTTCCATGAAACCATCCCCAACCATAGGCTGATTTTCCTTCCTAGCGTTGAGGTTTGAGTTAGGCCTAGGGTTAGTGTTCTTTGAACCAGAAAGCCCTGAGTTCCAAGAACACAGCAGCTGCGAAGGACTACCCAAGAAGTGCACGAAAGTACCACAACATGCCTGCTTCCACAGCGATTTCCTTGGGGACATGCCTAATTCCTGGCTGATTTGCCATTCTCGTCGTCAGGTTGGGGTTAGGTAGGACTTGTGCTAGGATTTTTAAAATCAGGAAGCCCAGACCTCCAGGCACACTGGAGCTGTGAAAGGCATCCAAAAGGGAGCGCAGAAGTGCCACAACATGGCTGCTTTCACAGCTTTTTCCTTAGGAAGAACCCTCATACCCGGCTGATTTACCTTCCTAGGGTTACTGTTAGGCTTAGGCCTAGGACTTTTAAAACCAGGAAGCCCTGTGCTCCAGGCACACTGCAGCTGTTCAAGGCATCCGAAAGGGAGGGCAAAAGTGACACAACTTGGCTGCCTCCACTGCTATTTCCATGAGACCATCCCCAACCATAGGCTGATTTTCCTTCCTAGCGTTGAGGTTTGAGTTAGGCCTAGGGTTAGTGTTCTTTTAACCTGAAAGCCCTGAGTTCCAAGAACACAGCAGCTGCGAAAGTACACCCAAGAAGAGCACAAAAGTACCACAACATGCCTGCCTCCACAGCGATTTCCTTGGGGACATCCCTAATTCCTGGCTGATTTGCCTTTCTCGTCGTCAGGTTGGGGTTAGGTAGGCCTTGTGCTAGGATTTTTAAAATCAGGAAGCCCAGACCTCCAGGCACACTGGAGCTGTGAAAGGCATCCAAAAGGGAGTGCAAAAGTGCCACAACATGGCTGCTTTCACAGCTTTTTCGTTGGCACCATCCCTATACCTAGGCTGATTTATCTGCCTAGGGTTAGGGTTAGGGTTCAGCCTAGGGCTAGGATTTTTTGAACCAGGAAGCCCTGAGTTCCAGGCTTACTGCAGCTGCCAAAGGCATCCCAAAGGGAGCGCAGAAGTGCCACAACATGGCTGCTTTCACAGCTTTTTCCTTAGGAAGAACCCTAATACCCGGCTGATTTACCTTCCCAGGGTTAGTGCTAGGCTTAGGCCTCGGATTTTAAAATCAGGAAGCCCAGACCTCCAGGCACACTGGAGCTGTGAAAGGCATCCAAAAGGGAGTGCAAAAGTGCCACCACATGGCTGCTTTCACAGCTTTTTCCTTTGCACCATCCCTATACCTAGGCTGATTTATCTGCCTAGGGTTAGGGTTAGGTTTAGGGTTCTGGTTAGGGTTCAGCCTAGGCCTAGGATTTTTTGAACCAGGAAGCCCTGAGTTCCAGGCTTACTGCAGCTGCCAAAGGCATCCCAAACGGAGCTCAGAAATGCCACAACATGGCTGCTTTCACAGCTTTTTCCTTTGGAAGAACCCTCATACCCGGCTGATTTACCTTCCTAGGGTTACTGTTAGTCTTAGGCCTAGGACATTTAAAACCAGGAAGCCCTGTGCTCCAGGCACACTGCAGCTGTTCAAGGCATCCGAAAGGGAGGGCAAAAGTGACACAACTTGGCTGCCTCCACTGCTATTTCCATGAGACCATCCCCAACCATAGGCTGATTTTCCTTCCTAGCGTTGAGGTTTGAGTTAGGCCTAGGGTTAGGGTTCTTTCAACCAGAAAGCCCTGAGTTCCAAGAACACAGCAGCTGCGAAGGACTACCCAAGAAGTGCACAAAAGTACCACAACATGCCTGCTTCCACAGCGATTTCCTTGGGGACATGCCTAATTCCTGGCTGATTTGCCATTCGCGTCGTCAGGTTGGGGTTAGGTAGGACTTGTGCTAGGATTTTTAAAATCAGGAAGCCCAGACCTCCAGGCACACTGGAGCTGTGAAAGGCATCCAAAAGGGAGCGCAGAAGTGCCACAACATGGCTGCTTTCACAGCTTTTTCCTTAGGAAGAACCCTAATACCCGGCTGATTTACCTTCGTAGGGTTAGTGCTAGGCTTAGGCCTAGGACTTGAAAATCAGGAAGCCCAGACCTCCAGGCACACTGGAGCTGTGAAAGGCATCCAAAAGGGAGTGCAAAAGTGCCACCACATGGCTGCTTTCACAGCTTTTTCCTTGGCACCATCCCTATACCTAGGCTGATTTATCTGCCTAGGGTTAGGGTTAGGGTTAGGGTTCTGGTTAGGGTTCAGCCTAGGGCTAGGATTTTTTGAACCAGGAAGCCCTGAGTTCCAGGCTTACTGCAGCTGCCAAAGGCATCCCAAAGGGAGCTCAGAAATGCCACAACATGGCTGCTTTCACAGCTTTTTCCTTTGGAAGAACCCTCATACCCGGCTGATTTACCTTCCTAGGGTTACTGTTAGTCTTAGGCCTAGGACATTTAAAACCAGGAAGCCCTGTGCTCCAGGCACACTGCAGCTGTTCAAGGCATCCGAAAGGGAGGGCAAAAGTGACACAACTTGGCTGCCTCCACTGCTATTTCCATGAAACCATCCCCAACCATAGGCTGATTTTCCTTCCTAGCGTTGAGGTTTGAGTTAGGCCTAGGGTTAGTGTTCTTTGAACCAGAAAGCCCTGAGTTCCAAGAACACAGCAGCTGCGAAGGACTACCCAAGAAGTGCACGAAAGTACCACAACATGCCTGCTTCCACAGCGATTTCCTTGGGGACATGCCTAATTCCTGGCTGATTTGCCATTCTCGTCGTCAGGTTGGGGTTAGGTAGGACTTGTGCTAGGATTTTTAAAATCAGGAAGCCCAGACCTCCAGGCACACTGGAGCTGTGAAAGGCATCCAAAAGGGAGCGCAGAAGTGCCACAACATGGCTGCTTTCACAGCTTTTTCCTTAGGAAGAACCCTCATACCCGGCTGATTTACCTTCCTAGGGTTACTGTTAGGCTTAGGCCTAGGACTTTTAAAACCAGGAAGCCCTGTGCTCCAGGCACACTGCAGCTGTTCAAGGCATCCGAAAGGGAGGGCAAAAGTGACACAACTTGGCTGCCTCCACTGCTATTTCCATGAGACCATCCCCAACCATAGGCTGATTTTCCTTCCTAGCGTTGAGGTTTGAGTTAGGCCTAGGGTTAGTGTTCTTTTAACCTGAAAGCCCTGAGTTCCAAGAACACAGCAGCTGCGAAAGTACACCCAAGAAGAGCACAAAAGTACCACAACATGCCTGCCTCCACAGCGATTTCCTTGGGGACATCCCTAATTCCTGGCTGATTTGCCTTTCTCGTCGTCAGGTTGGGGTTAGGTAGGCCTTGTGCTAGGATTTTTAAAATCAGGAAGCCCAGACCTCCAGGCACACTGGAGCTGTGAAAGGCATCCAAAAGGGAGTGCAAAAGTGCCACAACATGGCTGCTTTCACAGCTTTTTCGTTGGCACCATCCCTATACCTAGGCTGATTTATCTGCCTAGGGTTAGGGTTAGGGTTCAGCCTAGGGCTAGGATTTTTTGAACCAGGAAGCCCTGAGTTCCAGGCTTACTGCAGCTGCCAAAGGCATCCCAAAGGGAGCGCAGAAGTGCCACAACATGGCTGCTTTCACAGCTTTTTCCTTAGGAAGAACCCTAATACCCGGCTGATTTACCTTCCCAGGGTTAGTGCTAGGCTTAGGCCTCGGATTTTAAAATCAGGAAGCCCAGACCTCCAGGCACACTGGAGCTGTGAAAGGCATCCAAAAGGGAGTGCAAAAGTGCCACCACATGGCTGCTTTCACAGCTTTTTCCTTTGCACCATCCCTATACCTAGGCTGATTTATCTGCCTAGGGTTAGGGTTAGGTTTAGGGTTCTGGTTAGGGTTCAGCCTAGGCCTAGGATTTTTTGAACCAGGAAGCCCTGAGTTCCAGGCTTACTGCAGCTGCCAAAGGCATCCCAAAGGGAGCTCAGAAATGCCACAACATGGCTGCTTTCACAGCTTTTTCCTTTGGAAGAACCCTCATACCCGGCTGATTTACCTTCCTAGGGTTACTGTTAGTCTTAGGCCTAGGACATTTAAAACCAGGAAGCCCTGTGCTCCAGGCACACTGCAGCTGTTCAAGGCATCCGAAAGGGAGGGCAAAAGTGACACAACTTGGCTGCCTCCACTGCTATTTCCATGAGACCATCCCCAACCATAGGCTGATTTTCCTTCCTAGCGTTGAGGTTTGAGTTAGGCCTAGGGTTAGGGTTCTTTCAACCAGAAAGCCCTGAGTTCCAAGAACACAGCAGCTGCGAAGGACTACCCAAGAAGTGCACAAAAGTACCACAACATGCCTGCTTCCACAGCGATTTCCTTGGGGACATGCCTAATTCCTGGCTGATTTGCCATTCGCGTCGTCAGGTTGGGGTTAGGTAGGACTTGTGCTAGGATTTTTAAAATCAGGAAGCCCAGACCTCCAGGCACACTGGAGCTGTGAAAGGCATCCAAAAGGGAGCGCAGAAGTGCCACAACATGGCTGCTTTCACAGCTTTTTCCTTAGGAAGAACCCTAATACCCGGCTGATTTACCTTCGTAGGGTTAGTGCTAGGCTTAGGCCTAGGACTTGAAAATCAGGAAGCCCAGACCTCCAGGCACACTGGAGCTGTGAAAGGCATCCAAAAGGGAGTGCAAAAGTGCCAGCACCTGGCTGCTTTCACAGCTTTTTCCTTTGCACCATCCCTATACCTAGGCTGATTTATCTGCCTAGGGTTAGGGTTAGGGTTCAGCCTAGGGCTAGGATTTTTTGAACCAGGAAGCCCTGAGTTCCAGGCTTACTGCAGCTGCCAAAGGCATCCGAAAGGGAGCTCAGAAATGCCACAACATGGCTGCTTTCACAGCTTTTTCCTTAGGAAGAACCCTCATACCCGGCTGATTTACCTTCCTAGGGTTACTGTTAGGCTTAAGCCTAGGACTTTTAAAACCAGGAAGCCCTGTGCTCCAGGCACACTGCAGCTGTTCAAGGCATCCGAAAGGGAGGGCAAAAGTGACACAACTTGGCTGCCTCCACTGCTATTTCCATGAGACCATCCCCAACCATAGGCTGATTTTCCTTCCTAGCGTTGAGATTTGAGTTAGGCCTAGGGTTAGTGTTCTTTTAACCAGAAAGCCCTGAGTTCCAAGAACACAGCAGCTGCGAAGAACTACCGAAGAAGTGCACAAAAGTACCACAACATGCCTGCTTCCACAGCTATTTTCTTGGGGACATGCCTAATTCCTGGCTGATTTGCCATTCTCGTCATCAGGTTGGGGTTAGGTAGGCCTTGTGCTAGGATTTTTAAAATCAGGAAGCCCAGACCTCCAGGCACACTGGAGCTGTGAAAGGCATCCAAAAGGGAGTGCAAAAGTGCCACAACATGGCTGCTTTCACAGCTTTTTCCTTTGCACCATCCCTATACCTAGGCTGATTTATCTGCCTAGGGTTAGGGTTAGGGTTAGGGTTCTGGTTAGGGTTCAGCCTAGGGCTAGGATTTTTTGAACCAGGAAGCCCTGAGTTCCAGGCTTACTGCAGCTGCCAAAGGCATCCCAAAGGGAGCTCAGAAATGCCACAACATGGCTGCTTTCACAGCTTTTTCCTTTGGAAGAACCCTCATACCCGGCTGATTTACCTTCCTAGGGTTACTGTTAGTCTTAGGCCTAGGACATTTAAAACCAGGAAGCCCTGTGCTCCAGGCACACTGCAGCTGTTCAAGGCATCCGAAAGGGAGGGCAAAAGTGACACAACTTGGCTGCCTCCACTGCTATTTCCATGAAACCATCCCCAACCATAGGCTGATTTTCCTTCCTAGCGTTGAGGTTTGAGTTAGGCCTAGGGTTAGTGTTCTTTGAACCAGAAAGCCCTGAGTTCCAAGAACACAGCAGCTGCGAAGGACTACCCAAGAAGTGCACGAAAGTACCACAACATGCCTGCTTCCACAGCGATTTCCTTGGGGACATGCCTAATTCCTGGCTGATTTGCCATTCTCGTCGTCAGGTTGGGGTTAGGTAGGACTTGTGCTAGGATTTTTAAAATCAGGAAGCCCAGACCTCCAGGCACACTGGAGCTGTGAAAGGCATCCAAAAGGGAGCGCAGAAGTGCCACAACATGGCTGCTTTCACAGCTTTTTCCTTAGGAAGAACCCTCATACCCGGCTGATTTACCTTCCTAGGGTTACTGTTAGGCTTAGGCCTAGGACTTTTAAAACCAGGAAGCCCTGTGCTCCAGGCACACTGCAGCTGTTCAAGGCATCCGAAAGGGAGGGCAAAAGTGACACAACTTGGCTGCCTCCACTGCTATTTCCATGAGACCATCCCCAACCATAGGCTGATTTTCCTTCCTAGCGTTGAGGTTTGAGTTAGGCCTAGGGTTAGTGTTCTTTTAACCTGAAAGCCCTGAGTTCCAAGAACACAGCAGCTGCGAAAGTACACCCAAGAAGAGCACAAAAGTACCACAACATGCCTGCCTCCACAGCGATTTCCTTGGGGACATCCCTAATTCCTGGCTGATTTGCCTTTCTCGTCGTCAGGTTGGGGTTAGGTAGGCCTTGTGCTAGGATTTTTAAAATCAGGAAGCCCAGACCTCCAGGCACACTGGAGCTGTGAAAGGCATCCAAAAGGGAGTGCAAAAGTGCCACAACATGGCTGCTTTCACAGCTTTTTCGTTGGCACCATCCCTATACCTAGGCTGATTTATCTGCCTAGGGTTAGGCTTAGGGTTCAGCCTAGGGCTAGGATTTTTTGAACCAGGAAGCCCTGAGTTCCAGGCTTACTGCAGCTGCCAAAGGCATCCCAAAGGGAGCGCAGAAGTGCCACAACATGGCTGCTTTCACAGCTTTTTCCTTAGGAAGAACCCTAATACCCGGCTGATTTACCTTCCCAGGGTTAGTGCTAGGCTTAGGCCTCGGACTTTAAAATCAGGAAGCCCAGACCTCCAGGCACACTGGAGCTGTGAAAGGCATCCAAAAGGGAGTGCAAAAGTGCCACCACATGGCTGCTTTCACAGCTTTTTCCTTTGCACCATCCCTATACCTAGGCTGATTTATCTGCCTAGGGTTAGGGTTAGGTTTAGGGTTCTGGTTAGGGTTCAGCCTAGGGCTAGGATTTTTTGAACCAGGAAGCCCTGAGTTCCAGGCTTACTGCAGCTGCCAAAGGCATCCCAAAGGGAGCTCAGAAATGCCACAACATGGCTGCTTTCACAGCTTTTTCCTTTGGAAGAACCCTCATACCCGGCTGATTTACCTTCCTAGGGTTACTGTTAGTCTTAGGCCTAGGACATTTAAAACCAGGAAGCCCTGTGCTCCAGGCACACTGCAGCTGTTCAAGGCATCCGAAAGGGAGGGCAAAAGTGACACAACTTGGCTGCCTCCACTGCTATTTCCATGAGACCATCCCCAACCATAGGCTGATTTTCCTTCCTAGCGTTGAGGTTTGAGTTAGGCCTAGGGTTAGTGTTCTTTGAACCAGAAAGCCCTGAGTTGCAAGAACACAGCAGCTGCGAAGGACTACCCAAGAAGTGCACAAAAGTACCACAACATGCCTGCTTCCACAGCGATTTCCTTGGGGACATGCCTAATTCCTGGCTGATTTGCCATTCGCGTCGTCAGGTTGGGGTTAGGTAGGACTTGTGCTAGGATTTTTAAAATCAGGAAGCCCAGACCTCCAGGCACACTGGAGCTGTGAAAGGCATCCAAAAGGGAGCGCAGAAGTGCCACAACATGGCTGCTTTCACAGCTTTTTCCTTAGGAAGAACCCTAATACCCGGCTGATTTACCTTCGTAGGGTTAGTGCTAGGCTTAGGCCTAGGACTTGAAAATCAGGAAGCCCAGACCTCCAGGCACACTGGAGCTGTGAAAGGCATCCAAAAGGGAGTGCAAAAGTGCCACAACATGGCTGCTTTCACAGCTTTGTCCTTTGGACCATCCCTATACCTAGGCTGATTTATCTGCCTAGGGTTAGGGTTAGGCTTCAGCCTAGGGCTAGGATTTTTTTAACCAGGAAGCCCTGAGTTCCAGGCTTACTGCAGCTGCCAAAGGCATCCCAAAGGGAGCGCAGAAGTGCCACAACATGGCTGCTTTCACAGCTTTTTCCTTAGGAAGAACCCTAATACCCGGCTGATTTACCTTCCTAGGGGTTACTGTTAGGCTTAGGCCTAGGACATTTAAAACCAGGAAGCCCTGTGCTCCAGGCACACTGCAGCTGTTCAAGGCATCCGAAAGGGAGGGCAAAAGTGACACAACTTGGCTGCCTCCACTGCTATTTCCATGAGACCATCCCCAACCATAGGCTGATTTTCCTTCCTAGCGTTGAGGTTTGAGTTAGGCCTAGGGTTAGTGTTCTTTTAACCTGAAAGCCCTGAGTTCCAAGAACACAGCAGCTGCGAAGGACTACCCAAGAAGAGCACAAAAGTACCACAACATTCCTGCTTCCACAGCGATTTCCTTGGGGACATCCCTAATTCCTGGCTGATTTGCCTTTCTCGTCGTCAGGTTGGGGTTAGGGAGGACTTGTGCTAGGATTTTTAAAATCAGGAAGCCCAGACCTCCAGGCACACTGGAGCTGTGAAAGGCATCCAAAAGGGAGTGTAAAAGTGCCACCACATGGCTGCTTTCACAGCTTTTTCCTTGGCACCATCCCTATACCTAGGCTGATTTATCTGCCTAGGGTTAGGGTTAGGGTTCAGCCTAGGGCTAGGATTTTTTGAACCAGGAAGCCCTGAGTTCCAGGCTTACTGCAGCTGCCAAAGGCATCCCAAAGGGAGCTCAGAAATGCCACAACATGGCTGCTTTCACAGCTTTTTCCTTTGGAAGAACCCTCATACCCGGCTGATTTACCTTCCTAGGGTTACTGTTAGTCTTAGGCCTAGGACATTTAAAACCAGGAAGCCCTGTGCTCCAGGCACACTGCAGCTGTTCAAGGCATCCGAAAGGGAGGGTAAAAGTGACACAACTTGACTGCCTCCACTGCTATTTCCATGAGACAATCCCCAACCATAGGCTGATTTTCCTTCCTAGCGTTGAGGTTTGAGTTAGGCCTAGGGTTAGTGTTCTTTTAACCAGAAAGCCCTGAGTTCCAAGAACACAGCAGCTGCGAAGAACTACCCAAGAAGTGCACAAAAGTACCACAACATGCCTGCTTCCACAGCGATTTCCTTGGGGACATCCCTAATTCCTGGCTGATTTGCCATTCTCGTCATCAGGTTGGGGTTAGGTAGGACTTGTGCTAGGATTTTTAAAATCAGGAAGCCCTGACCTCCAGGCACATTGGAGCTGTGAAAGGCATCCAAAAGGGAGTGCAAAAGTGCCACCACATGGCTGCTTTCACAGCTTTTTCCTTTGCACCATCCCTATACCTAGGCTGATTTATCTGCCTAGGGTTAGGGTTAGGGTTCAGCCTAGGGCTAGGATTTTTTGAATAAGAAAGCCCTGAGTTCCAGGCTTACTGCAGCTGCCAAAGGCATCCCAAAGGGAGCGCAGAAGTGCCACAACATGGCTGCTTTCACAGCTTTTTCCTTAGGAAGAACCCTCATACCCGGCTGATTTACCTTCCTAGGGTTACTGTTAGGCTTAGGCCTAGGACTTTTAAAACCAGGAAGCCCTGTGCTCCAGGCACACTGCAGCTGTTCAAGGCATCCGAAAGGGAGGGCAAAAGTGACACAACTTGGCTGCCTCCACTGCTATTTCCATGAGACCATCCCCAACCATAGGCTGATTTTCCTTCCTAGCGTTGAGGTTTGAGTTAGGCCTAGGGTTAGTGTTCTTTTAACCTGAAAGCCCTGAGTTCTAAGAACACAGCAGCTGCGAAAGTACACCCAAGAAGTGCACAAAAGTACCACAACATGCCTGCCTCCACAGCGATTTCCTTGGGGACATCCCTAATTCCTGGCTGATTTGCCTTTCTCGTCGTCAGGTTGGGGTTAGGTAGGACTTGTGCTAGGATTTTTAAAATCAGGAAGCCCAGACCTCCAGGCACACTGGAGCTGTGAAAGGCATCAAAAAGGGAGTGCAAAAGTGCCACAACATGGCTGCTTTCACAGCTTTTTCGTTGGCACCATCCCTATACCTAGGCTGATTTATCTGCCTAGGGTTAGGGTTAGGGTTCAGCCTAGGGCTAGGATTTTTTGAACCAGGAAGCCCTGAGTTCCAGGCTTACTGCAGCTGCCAAAGGCATCCCAAAGGGAGCGCAGAAGTGCCACAACATGGCTGCTTTCACAGCTTTTTCCTTAGGAAGAACCCTAATACCCGGCTGATTTGCCTTCCCAGGGTTAGTGCTAGGCTTAGGCCTCGGACTTTAAAATCAGGAAGCCCAGACCTCCAGGCACACTGGAGCTGTGGCAGGCATCCAAAAGGGAGTGCAAAAGTGCCACCACATGGCTGCTTTCACAGCTTTTTCCTTTGCACCATCCCTATACCTAGGCTGATTTATCTGCCTAGGGTTAGGGTTAGGGTTAGGGTTCGGGTTAGGGTTCAGCCTAGGGCTAGGATTTTTTGAACCAGGAAGCCCTGAGTTCCAGGCTTACTGCAGCTGCCAAAGGCATCCCAAAGGGAGCTCAGAAATGCCACAACATGGCTGCTTTCACAGCTTTTTCCTTTGGAAGAACCCTCATACCCGGCTGATTTACCTTCCTAGGGTTACTGTTAGTCTTAGGCCTAGGACATTTAAAACCAGGAAGCCCTGTGCTCCAGGCACACTGCAGCTGTTCAAGGGATCCGAAAGGGAGGGCAAAAGTGACACAACTTGGCTGCCTCCACTGCTATTTCCATGAAACCATCCCCAACCATAGGCTGGTTTTCCTTCCTAGCGTGGAGGTTTGAGTTAGGCCTAGGGTTAGTGTTCTTTGAACCAGAAAGCCCTGAGTTGCAAGAACACAGCAGCTGCGAAGGACTACCCAAGAAGTGCACAAAAGTACCATAACATGCCTGCTTCCACAGCGATTTCCTTGGGGACATGCCTAATTCCTGGCTGATTTGCCATTCTCGTCGTCAGGTTGGGGTTAGGTAGGACTTGTGCTAGGATTTTTAAAATCAGGAAGCCCAGACCTCCAGGCACACTGGAGCTGTGAAAGGCATCCAAAAGGGAGCGCAGAAGTGCCACAACATGGCTGCTTTCACAGCTTTTTCCTTAGGAAGAACCCTAATACCCGGCTGATTTACCTTCGTAGGGTTAGTGCTAGGCTTAGGCCTAGGACTTGAAAATCAGGAAGCCCAGACCTCCAGGCACACTGGAGCTGTGAAAGGCATCCAAAAGGGAGTGTGAAAGTGCCACCACATGGCTGCTTTCACAGCTTTCTCCTTGGCACCATCCCTATACCTAGGCTGATTTATCTGCCTAGGGTTAGGGTTAGGGTTCAGCCTAGGGCTAGGATTTTTTGAACCAGGAAGCCCTGAGTTCCAGGCTTACTGCAGCTGCCAAAGGCATCCGAAAGGGAGCTCAGAAATGCCACAACATGGCTGCTTTCACAGCTTTTTCCTTTGGAAGAACCCTCATACCCGGCTGATTTACCTTCCTAGGGTTACTGTTAGTCTTAGGCCTAGGACATTTAAAACCAGGAAGCCCTGTGCTCCAGGCACACTGCAGCTGTTCAAGGCATCCGAAAGGGAGGGCAAAAGTGACACAACTTGACTGCCTCCACTGCTATTTCCATGAGACCATCCCCAACCATAGGCTGATTTTCCTTCCTAGCGTTGAGGTTTTAGTTAGGCCTAGGGTTAGTGTTCTTTTAACCAGAAAGCCCTGAGTTCCAAGAACACAGCAGCTGCGAAGGACTACCCAAGAAGAGCACAAAAGTACCACAACATTCCTGCTTCCACAGCGATTTCCTTGGGGACATCCCTAATTCCTGGCTGATTTGCCTTTCTCGTCGTCAGGTTGGGGTTAGGTAGGCCTTGTGCTAGGATTTTTAAAATCAGGAAGCCCAGACCTCCAGGCACACTGGAGCTGTGAAAGGCATCAAAAAGGGAGTGCAAAAGTGCCACAACATGGCTGCTTTCACAGCTTTTTCCTTGGCACCATCCCTATACCTAGGCTGATTTATCTGCCTAGGGTTAGGCTTAGGGTTCAGCCTAGGGCTAGGATTTTTTGAATAAGAAAGCCCTGAGTTCCAGGCTTACTGCAGCTGCCAAAGGCATCCCAAAGGGAGCGCAGAAGTGCCACAACATGGCTGCTTTCACAGCTTTTTCCTTAGGAAGAACCCTCATACCCGGCTGATTTACCTTCCTAGGGTTACTGTTAGGCTTAGGCCTAGGACTTTTAAAACCAGGAAGCCCTGTGCTCCAGGCACACTGCAGCTGTTCAAGGCATCCGAAAGGGAGGGCAAAAGTGACACAACTTGGCTGCCTCCACTGCTATTTCCATGAGACCATCCCCAACCATAGGCTGATTTTCCTTCCTAGCGTTGAGGTTTGAGTTAGGCCTAGGGTTAGTGTTCTTTTAACCTGAAAGCCCTGAGTTCTAAGAACACAGCAGCTGCGAAAGTACACCCAAGAAGTGCACAAAAGTACCACAACATGCCTGCCTCCACAGCGATTTCCTTGGGGACATCCCTAATTCCTGGCTGATTTGCCTTTCTCGTCGTCAGGTTGGGGTTAGGTAGGACTTGTGCTAGGATTTTTAAAATCAGGAAGCCCAGACCTCCAGGCACACTGGAGCTGTGAAAGGCATCAAAAAGGGAGTGCAAAAGTGCCACAACATGGCTGCTTTCACAGCTTTTTCGTTGGCACCATCCCTATACCTAGGCTGATTTATCTGCCTAGGGTTAGGGTTAGGGTTCAGCCTAGGGCTAGGATTTTTTGAACCAGGAAGCCCTGAGTTCCAGGCTTACTGCAGCTGCCAAAGGCATCCCAAAGGGAGCGCAGAAGTGCCACAACATGGCTGCTTTCACAGCTTTTTCCTTAGGAAGAACCCTAATACCCGGCTGATTTGCCTTCCCAGGGTTAGTGCTAGGCTTAGGCCTCGGACTTTAAAATCAGGAAGCCCAGACCTCCAGGCACACTGGAGCTGTGGCAGGCATCCAAAAGGGAGTGCAAAAGTGCCACCACATGGCTGCTTTCACAGCTTTTTCCTTTGCACCATCCCTATACCTAGGCTGATTTATCTGCCTAGGGTTAGGGTTAGGGTTAGGGTTCGGGTTAGGGTTCAGCCTAGGGCTAGGATTTTTTGAACCAGGAAGCCCTGAGTTCCAGGCTTACTGCAGCTGCCAAAGGCATCCCAAAGGGAGCTCAGAAATGCCACAACATGGCTGCTTTCACAGCTTTTTCCTTTGGAAGAACCCTCATACCCGGCTGATTTACCTTCCTAGGGTTACTGTTAGTCTTAGGCCTAGGACATTTAAAACCAGGAAGCCCTGTGCTCCAGGCACACTGCAGCTGTTCAAGGGATCCGAAAGGGAGGGCAAAAGTGACACAACTTGGCTGCCTCCACTGCTATTTCCATGAAACCATCCCCAACCATAGGCTGGTTTTCCTTCCTAGCGTGGAGGTTTGAGTTAGGCCTAGGGTTAGTGTTCTTTGAACCAGAAAGCCCTGAGTTGCAAGAACACAGCAGCTGCGAAGGACTACCCAAGAAGTGCACAAAAGTACCATAACATGCCTGCTTCCACAGCGATTTCCTTGGGGACATGCCTAATTCCTGGCTGATTTGCCATTCTCGTCGTCAGGTTGGGGTTAGGTAGGACTTGTGCTAGGATTTTTAAAATCAGGAAGCCCAGACCTCCAGGCACACTGGAGCTGTGAAAGGCATCCAAAAGGGAGCGCAGAAGTGCCACAACATGGCTGCTTTCACAGCTTTTTCCTTAGGAAGAACCCTAATACCCGGCTGATTTACCTTCGTAGGGTTAGTGCTAGGCTTAGGCCTAGGACTTGAAAATCAGGAAGCCCAGACCTCCAGGCACACTGGAGCTGTGAAAGGCATCCAAAAGGGAGTGTGAAAGTGCCACCACATGGCTGCTTTCACAGCTTTCTCCTTGGCACCATCCCTATACCTAGGCTGATTTATCTGCCTAGGGTTAGGGTTAGGGTTCAGCCTAGGGCTAGGATTTTTTGAACCAGGAAGCCCTGAGTTCCAGGCTTACTGCAGCTGCCAAAGGCATCCGAAAGGGAGCTCAGAAATGCCACAACATGGCTGCTTTCACAGCTTTTTCCTTTGGAAGAACCCTCATACCCGGCTGATTTACCTTCCTAGGGTTACTGTTAGTCTTAGGCCTAGGACATTTAAAACCAGGAAGCCCTGTGCTCCAGGCACACTGCAGCTGTTCAAGGCATCCGAAAGGGAGGGCAAAAGTGACACAACTTGACTGCCTCCACTGCTATTTCCATGAGACCATCCCCAACCATAGGCTGATTTTCCTTCCTAGCGTTGAGGTTTTAGTTAGGCCTAGGGTTAGTGTTCTTTTAACCAGAAAGCCCTGAGTTCCAAGAACACAGCAGCTGCGAAGGACTACCCAAGAAGAGCACAAAAGTACCACAACATTCCTGCTTCCACAGCGATTTCCTTGGGGACATCCCTAATTCCTGGCTGATTTGCCTTTCTCGTCGTCAGGTTGGGGTTAGGTAGGCCTTGTGCTAGGATTTTTAAAATCAGGAAGCCCAGACCTCCAGGCACACTGGAGCTGTGAAAGGCATCAAAAAGGGAGTGCAAAAGTGCCACAACATGGCTGCTTTCACAGCTTTTTCCTTGGCACCATCCCTATACCTAGGCTGATTTATCTGCCTAGGGTTAGGGTTAGGGTTCAGCCTAGGGCTAGGATTTTTTGAATAAGAAAGCCCTGAGTTCCAGGCTTACTGCAGCTGCCAAAGGCATCCCAAAGGGAGCGCAGAAGTGCCACAACATGGCTGCTTTCACAGCTTTTTCCTTAGGAAGAACCCTCATACCCGGCTGATTTACCTTCCTAGGGTTACTGTTAGGCTTAGGCCTAGGACTTTTAAAACCAGGAAGCCCTGTGCTCCAGGCACACTGCAGCTGTTCAAGGCATCCGAAAGGGAGGGCAAAAGTGACACAACTTGGCTGCCTCCACTGCTATTTCCATGAGACCATCCCCAACCATAGGCTGATTTTCCTTCCTAGCGTTGAGGTTTGAGTTAGGCCTAGGGTTAGTGTTCTTTTAACCTGAAAGCCCTGAGTTCTAAGAACACAGCAGCTGCGAAAGTACACCCAAGAAGTGCACAAAAGTACCACAACATGCCTGCCTCCACAGCGATTTCCTTGGGGACATCCCTAATTCCTGGCTGATTTGCCTTTCTCGTCGTCAGGTTGGGGTTAGGTAGGACTTGTGCTAGGATTTTTAAAATCAGGAAGCCCAGACCTCCAGGCACACTGGAGCTGTGAAAGGCATCAAAAAGGGAGTGCAAAAGTGCCACAACATGGCTGCTTTCACAGCTTTTTCGTTGGCACCATCCCTATACCTAGGCTGATTTATCTGCCTAGGGTTAGGGTTAGGGTTCAGCCTAGGGCTAGGATTTTTTGAACCAGGAAGCCCTGAGTTCCAGGCTTACTGCAGCTGCCAAAGGCATCCCAAAGGGAGCGCAGAAGTGCCACAACATGGCTGCTTTCACAGCTTTTTCCTTAGGAAGAACCCTCATACCCGGCTGATTTACCTTCCTAGGGTTACTGTTTGGCTTAGGCCTAGGACTTTAAGTACCAGGAAGCCCTGTGCTCCAGGCACACTGCAGCTGTTCAAGGCACCGAAAGGGAGGGCAAAAGTGACACAACTTGGCTGCCTCCACTGCTATTTCCATGAGACCATCCCCAACCATAGGCTGAGTTTCCTTCCTAGCGTTGAGGTTTGAGTTAGGCCTAGGGTTAGTGTTCTTTTAACCAGAAAGCCCTGAGTTCTAAGAACACAGCAGCTGCGAAAGTACACCCAAGAAGTGCACAAAAGTACCACAACATGCCTGCCTCCACAGCGATTTCCTTGGGGACATCCCTAATTCCTGGCTGATTTGCCTTTCTCGTCGTCAGGTTGGGGTTAGGTAGGACTTGTGCTAGGATTTTTAAAATCAGGAAGCCCAGACCTCCAGGCACACTGGAGCTGTGAAAGGCATCAAAAAGGGAGTGCAAAAGTGCCACAACATGGCTGCTTTCACAGCTTTTTCGTTGGCACCATCCCTATACCTAGGCTGATTTATCTGCCTAGGGTTAGGGTTAGGGTTCAGCCTAGGGCTAGGATTTTTTGAACCAGGAAGCCCTGAGTTCCAGGCTTACTGCAGCTGCCAAAGGCATCCCAAAGGGAGCGCAGAAGTGCCACAACATGGCTGCTTTCACAGCTTTTTCCTTAGGAAGAACCCTAATACCCGGCTGATTTACCTTCCCAGGGTTAGTGCTAGGCTTAGGCCTCGGACTTTAAAATCAGGAAGCCCAGACCTCCAGGCACACTGGAGCTGTGGCAGGCATCCAAAAGGGAGTGCAAAAGTGCCACCACATGGCTGCTTTCACAGCTTTTTCCTTTGCACCATCCCTATACCTAGGCTGATTTATCTGCCTAGGGTTAGGGTTAGGGTTAGGGTTCGGGTTAGGGTTCAGCCTAGGGCTAGGATTTTTTGAACCAGGAAGCCCTGAGTTCCAGGCTTACTGCAGCTGCCAAAGGCATCCCAAAGGGAGCTCAGAAATGCCACAACATGGCTGCTTTCACAGCTTTTTCCTTTGGAAGAACCCTCATACCCGGCTGATTTACCTTCCTAGGGTTACTGTTAGTCTTAGGCCTAGGACATTTAAAACCAGGAAGCCCTGTGCTCCAGGCACACTGCAGCTGTTCAAGGCATCCGAAAGGGAGGGCAAAAGTGACACAACTTGGCTGCCTCCACTGCTATTTCCATGAAACCATCCCCAACCATAGGCTGGTTTTCCTTCCTAGCGTGGAGGTTTGAGTTAGGCCTAGGGTTAGTGTTCTTTGAACCAGAAAGCCCTGAGTTCCAAGAACACAGCAGCTGCGAAGGACTACCCAAGAAGTGCACAAAAGTACCATAACATGCCTGCTTCCACAGCGATTTCCTTGGGGACATGCCTAATTCCTGGCTGATTTGCCATTCTCATCGTCAGGTTGGGGTTAGGTAGGACTTGTGCTAGGATTTTTAAAATCAGGAAGCCCAGACCTCCAGGCACACTGGAGCTGTGAAAGGCATCCAAAAGGGAGCGCAGAAGTGCCACAACATGGCTGCTTTCACAGCTTTTTCCTTAGGAAGAACCCTAATACCCGGCTGATTTACCTTCGTAGGGTTAGTGCTAGGCTTAGGCCTAGGACTTGAAAATCAGGAAGCCCAGACCTCCAGGCACACTGGAGCTGTGAAAGGCATCCAAAAGGGAGTGTGAAAGTGCCACCACATGGCTGCTTTCACAGCTTTTTCCTTGGCACCATCCCTATACCTAGGCTGATTTATCTGCCTAGGGTTAGGGTTAGGGTTCAGCCTAGGGCTAGGATTTTTTGAACCAGGAAGCCCTGAGTTCCAGGCTTACTGCAGCTGCCAAAGGCATCCCAAAGAGAGCTCAGAAATGCCACAACATGGCTGCTTTCACAGCTTTTTCCTTTGGAAGAACCCTCATACCCGGCTGATTTACCTTCCTAGGGTTACTGTTAGTCTTAGGCCTAGGACATTTAAAACCAGGAAGCCCTGTGCTCCAGGCACACTGCAGCTGTTCAAGGCATCCGAAAGGGAGGGCAAAAGTGACACAACTTGACTGCCTCCACTGCTATTTCCATGAGACCATCCCCAACCATAGGCTGATTTTCCTTCCTAGCGTTGAGGTTTGAGTTAGGCCTAGGGTTAGTGTTCTTTTAACCAGAAAGCCCTGAGTTCCAAGAACACAGCAGCTGCGAAGGACTACCCAAGAAGAGCACAAAAGTACCACAACATTCCTGCTTCCACAGCGATTTCCTTGGGGACATCCCTAATTCCTGGCTGATTTGCCTTTCTCGTCGTCAGGTTGGGGTTAGGTAGGACTTGTGCTAGGATTTTTAAAATCAGGAAGCCCAGACCTCCAGGCACACTGGAGCTGTGAAAGGCATCAAAAAGGGAGTGCAAAAGTGCCACAACATGGCTGCTTTCACAGCTTTTTCCTTGGCACCATCCCTATACCTAGGCTGATTTATCTGCCTAGGGTTAGGCTTAGGGTTCAGCCTAGGGCTAGGATTTTTTGAACCAGGAAGCCCTGAGTTCCAGGCTTACTGCAGCTGCCAAAGGCATCCCAAAGGGAGCGCAGAAGTGCCACAACATGGCTGCTTTCACAGCTTTTTCCTTAGGAAGAACCCTCATACCCGGCTGATTTACCTTCCTAGGGTTACTGTTAGGCTTAGGCCTAGGACTTTAAGTACCAGGAAGCCCTGTGCTCCAGGCACACTGCAGCTGTTCAAGGCACCGAAAGGGAGGGCAAAAGTGACACAACTTGGCTGCCTCCACTGCTATTTCCATGAGACCATCCCCAACCATAGGCTGAGTTTCCTTCCTAGCGTTGAGGTTTGAGTTAGGCCTAGGGTTAGTGTTCTTTTAACCAGAAAGCCCTGAGTTCCAAGAACACAGCAGCTGCGAAGGACTACCCAAGAAGAGCACAAAAGTACCACAACATGCCTGCCTCCACAGCTATTTCCTTGGGGACATCCCTAATTCCTGGCTGATTTGCCTTTCTCGTCGTCAGGTTGGGGTCAGGTAGGACTTGTGCTAGGATTTTTAAAATCAGGAAGCCCAGACCTCCAGGCACACTGGAGCTGTGAAAAGCATCCAAAAGGGAGTGCAAAAGTGCCACAACATGGCTGCTTTCACAGCTTTTTCCTTGGCACCATCCCTATACCTAGGCTGATTTATCTGCCTAGGGTTAGGGTTCAGCCTAGGGCTAGGATTTTTTGAATCAGGAAGCCCTGAGTTCCAGGCTTACTGCAGCTGCCAAAGGCATCCCAAAGGGAGCACAGAAGTGCCACAACATGGCTGCTTTCACAGCTTTTTCCTTAGGAAGAACCCTCATACCCGGCTGATTTACCTTCCTAGGGTTACTGTTAGGCTTAGGCCTAGGACTTTGAAAACCAGGAAGCCCTGTGCTCCAGGCACACTGCAGCTGTTCAATTCATCCCAAGGGCAGCGCAAAAGTGACACAACTTGGCTGCCTCCACTGCTATTTCCATGAGACCATCCCGAATCATAGGCTGATTTTCCTTCCAAGCGTTGAGGTTTGAGTTAGGCCTAGGGTTAGGGTTCTTTTAACCTGAAAGCCCTGAGTTCCAAGAACACAGCAGCTGCGAAGGACTACCCAAGAAGAGCACAAAAGTACCACAACATGCCTGCCTCCACAGCTATTTCCTTGGGGACATCCCTAATTCCTGGCTGATTTGCCTTTCTCGTCGTCGGGCTGGGGTTAGGTAGGCCTTGTGCTAGGATTTTTAAAATCAGGAAGCCCAGACCTCCAGGCACACTGGAGCTGTGAAAGGCATCCAAAAGGGAGTGCAAAAGTGCCACCACATGGCTGCTTTCACAGCTTTTTCCTTTGCACCATCCCTATACCTAGGCTGATTTATCTGCCTAGGGTTAGGGTTAGGGTTAGGGTTCTGGTTAGGGTTCAGCCTAGGGCTAGGATTTTTTGAACCAGGAAGCCCTGAGTTCCAGGCTTACTGCAGCTGCCAAAGGCATCCCAAAGGGAGCTCAGAAATGCCACAACATGGCTGCTTTCACAGCTTTTTCCTTTGGAAGGACCCTCATACCCGGCTGATTTACCTTCCTAGGGTTACTGTTAGTCTTAGGCCTAGGACATTTAAAACCAGGAAGCCCTGTGCTCCAGGCACACTGCAGCTGTTCAAGGCATCCGAAAGGGAGGGCAAAAGTGACACAACTTGGCTGCCTCCACTGCTATTTCCATGAAACCATCCCCAACCATAGGCTGATTTTCCTTCCTAGCGTTGAGGTTTGAGTTAGGCCTAGGGTTAGTGTTCTTTTAACCAGAAAGCCCTGAGTTCCAAGAACACAGCAGCTGCGAAGGACTACCCAAGAAGAGCACAAAAGTACCACAACATTCCTGCTTCCACAGCGATTTCCTTGGGGACATCCCTAATTCCTGGCTGATTTGCCTTTCTCGTCGTCAGGTTGGGGTTAGGTAGGCCTTGTGCTAGGATTTTTAAAATCAGGAAGCCCAGACCTCCAGGCACACTGGAGCTGTGAAAGGCATCAAAAAGGGAGTGCAAAAGTGCCACAACATGGCTGCTTTCACAGCTTTTTCCTTGGCACCATCCCTATACCTAGGCTGATTTATCTGCCTAGGGTTAGGCTTAGGGTTCAGCCTAGGGCTAGGATTTTTTGAACCAGGAAGCCCTGAGTTCCAGGCTTACTGCAGCTGCCAAAGGCATCCCAAAGGGAGCGCAGAAGTGCCACAACATGGCTGCTTTCACAGCTTTTTCCTTAGGAAGAACCCTCATACCCGGCTGATTTACCTTCCTAGGGTTACTGTTTGGCTTAGGCCTAGGACTTTAAGTACCAGGAAGCCCTGTGCTCCAGGCACACTGCAGCTGTTCAAGGCACCGAAAGGGAGGGCAAAAGTGACACAACTTGGCTGCCTCCACTGCTATTTACATGAGACCATCCCCAACCATAGGCTGAGTTTCCTTCCTAGCGTTGAGGTTTGAGTTAGGCCTAGGGTTAGTGTTCTTTTAACCAGAAAGCCCTGAGTTCTAAGAACACAGCAGCTGCGAAAGTACACCCAAGAAGTGCACAAAAGTACCACAACATGCCTGCCTCCACAGCGATTTCCTTGGGGACATCCCTAATTCCTGGCTGATTTGCCTTTCTCGTCGTCAGGTTGGGGTTAGGTAGGACTTGTGCTAGGATTTTTAAAATCAGGAAGCCCAGACCTCCAGGCACACTGGAGCTGTGAAAGGCATCAAAAAGGGAGTGCAAAAGTGCCACAACATGGCTGCTTTCACAGCTTTTTCGTTGGCACCATCCCTATACCTAGGCTGATTTATCTGCCTAGGGTTAGGGTTAGGGTTCAGCCTAGGGCTAGGATTTTTTGAACCAGGAAGCCCTGAGTTCCAGGCTTACTGCAGCTGCCAAAGGCATCCCAAAGGGAGCGCAGAAGTGCCACAACATGGCTGCTTTCACAGCTTTTTCCTTAGGAAGAACCCTAATACCCGGCTGATTTACCTTCCCAGGGTTAGTGCTAGGCTTAGGCCTCGGAATTTAAAATCAGGAAGCCCAGACCTCCAGGCACACTGGAGCTGTGGCAGGCATCCAAAAGGGAGTGCAAAAGTGCCACCACATGGCTGCTTTCACAGCTTTTTCCTTTGCACCATCCCTATACCTAGGCTGATTTATCTGCCTAGGGTTAGGGTTAGGGTTAGGGTTCGGGTTAGGGTTCAGCCTAGGGCTAGGATTTTTTGAACCAGGAAGCCCTGAGTTCCAGGCTTACTGCAGCTGCCAAAGGCATCCCAAAGGGAGCTCAGAAATGCCACAACATGGCTGCTTTCACAGCTTTTTCCTTTGGAAGAACCCTCATACCCGGCTGATTTACCTTCCTAGGGTTACTGTTAGTCTTAGGCCTAGGACATTTAAAACCAGGAAGCCCTGTGCTCCAGGCACACTGCAGCTGTTCAAGGGATCCGAAAGGGAGGGCAAAAGTGACACAACTTGGCTGCCTCCACTGCTATTTCCATGAAACCATCCCCAACCATAGGCTGGTTTTCCTTCCTAGCGTGGAGGTTTGAGTTAGGCCTAGGGTTAGTGTTCTTTGAACCAGAAAGCCCTGAGTTCCAAGAACACAGCAGCTGCGAAGGACTACCCAAGAAGTGCACAAAAGTACCATAACATGCCTGCTTCCACAGCGATTTCCTTGGGGACATGCCTAATTCCTGGCTGATTTGCCATTCTCATCGTCAGGTTGGGGTTAGGTAGGACTTGTGCTAGGATTTTTAAAATCAGGAAGCCCAGACCTCCAGGCACACTGGAGCTGTGAAAGGCATCCAAAAGGGAGCGCAGAAGTGCCACAACATGGCTGCTTTCACAGCTTTTTCCTTAGGAAGAACCCTAATACCCGGCTGATTTACCTTCGTAGGGTTAGTGCTAGGCTTAGGCCTAGGACTTGAAAATCAGGAAGCCCAGACCTCCAGGCACACTGGAGCTGTGAAAGGCATCCAAAAGGGAGTGTGAAAGTGCCACCACATGGCTGCTTTCACAGCTTTTTCCTTGGCACCATCCCTATACCTAGGCTGATTTATCTGCCTAGGGTTAGGGTTAGGGTTCAGCCTAGGGCTAGGATTTTTTGAACCAGGAAGCCCTGAGTTCCAGGCTTACTGCAGCTGCCAAAGGCATCCCAAAGAGAGCTCAGAAATGCCACAACATGGCTGCTTTCACAGCTTTTTCCTTTGGAAGAACCCTCATACCCGGCTGATTTACCTTCCTAGGGTTACTGTTAGTCTTAGGCCTAGGACATTTAAAACCAGGAAGCCCTGTGCTCCAGGCACACTGCAGCTGTTCAAGGCATCCGAAAGGGAGGGCAAAAGTGACACAACTTGACTGCCTCCACTGCTATTTCCATGAGACCATCCCCAACCATAGGCTGATTTTCCTTCCTAGCGTTGAGGTTTGAGTTAGGCCTAGGGTTAGTGTTCTTTTAACCAGAAAGCCCTGAGTTCCAAGAACACAGCAGCTGCGAAGGACTACCCAAGAAGAGCACAAAAGTACCACAACATTCCTGCTTCCACAGCGATTTCCTTGGGGACATCCCTAATTCCTGGCTGATTTGCCTTTCTCGTCGTCAGGTTGGGGTTAGGTAGGACTTGTGCTAGGATTTTTAAAATCAGGAAGCCCAGACCTCCAGGCACACTGGAGCTGTGAAAGGCATCAAAAAGGGAGTGCAAAAGTGCCACAACATGGCTGCTTTCACAGCTTTTTCCTTGGCACCATCCCTATACCTAGGCTGATTTATCTGCCTAGGGTTAGGCTTAGGGTTCAGCCTAGGGCTAGGATTTTTTGAACCAGGAAGCCCTGAGTTCCAGGCTTACTGCAGCTGCCAAAGGCATCCCAAAGGGAGCGCAGAAGTGCCAGAACATGGCTGCTTTCACAGCTTTTTCCTTAGGAAGAACCCTCATACCCGGCTGATTTACCTTCCTAGGGTTACTGTTAGGCTTAGGCCTAGGACTTTAAGTACCAGGAAGCCCTGTGCTCCAGGCACACTGCAGCTGTTCAAGGCACCGAAAGGGAGGGCAAAAGTGACACAACTTGGCTGCCTCCACTGCTATTTCCATGAGACCATCCCCAACCATAGGCTGAGTTTCCTTCCTAGCGTTGAGGTTTGAGTTAGGCCTAGGGTTAGTGTTCTTTTAACCAGAAAGCCCTGAGTTCCAAGAACACAGCAGCTGCGAAGGACTACCCAAGAAGAGCACAAAAGTACCACAACATGCCTGCCTCCACAGCGATTTCCTTGGGGACATCCCTAATTCCTGGCTGATTTGCCTTTCTCGTCGTCAGGTTGGGGTCAGGTAGGACTTGTGCTAGGATTTTTAAAATCAGGAAGCCCAGACCTCCAGGCACACTGGAGCTGTGAAAAGCATCCAAAAGGGAGTGCAAAAGTGCCACAACATGGCTGCTTTCACAGCTTTTTCCTTGGCACCATCCCTATACCTAGGCTGATTTATCTGCCTAGGGTTAGGGTTCAGCCTAGGGCTAGGATTTTTTGAATCAGGAAGCCCTGAGTTCCAGGCTTACTGCAGCTGCCAAAGGCATCCCAAAGGGAGCACAGAAGTGCCACAACATGGCTGCTTTCACAGCTTTTTCCTTAGGAAGAACCCTCATACCCGGCTGATTTACCTTCCTAGGGTTACTGTTAGGCTTAGGCCTAGGACTTTGAAAACCAGGAAGCCCTGTGCTCCAGGCACACTGCAGCTGTTCAATTCATCCCAAGGGCAGCGCAAAAGTGACACAACTTGGCTGCCTCCACTGCTATTTCCATGAGACCATCCCGAATCATAGGCTGATTTTCCTTCCAAGCGTTGAGGTTTGAGTTAGGCCTAGGGTTAGGGTTCTTTTAACCTGAAAGCCCTGAGTTCCAAGAACACAGCAGCTGCGAAGGACTACCCAAGAAGAGCACAAAAGTACCACAACATGCCTGCCTCCACAGCTATTTCCTTGGGGACATCCCTAATTCCTGGCTGATTTGCCTTTCTCGTCGTCGGGCTGGGGTTAGGTAGGCCTTGTGCTAGGATTTTTAAAATCAGGAAGCCCAGACCTCCAGGCACACTGGAGCTGTGAAAGGCATCCAAAAGGGAGTGCAAAAGTGCCACCACATGGCTGCTTTCACAGCTTTTTCCTTTGCACCATCCCTATACCTAGGCTGATTTATCTGCCTAGGGTTAGGGTTAGGGTTAGGGTTCTGGTTAGGGTTCAGCCTAGGGCTAGGATTTTTTGAACCAGGAAGCCCTGAGTTCCAGGCTTACTGCAGCTGCCAAAGGCATCCCAAAGGGAGCTCAGAAATGCCACAACATGGCTGCTTTCACAGCTTTTTCCTTTGGAAGGACCCTCATACCCGGCTGATTTACCTTCCTAGGGTTACTGTTAGTCTTAGGCCTAGGACATTTAAAACCAGGAAGCCCTGTGCTCCAGGCACACTGCAGCTGTTCAAGGCATCCGAAAGGGAGGGCAAAAGTGACACAACTTGGCTGCCTCCACTGCTATTTCCATGAAACCATCCCCAACCATAGGCTGATTTTCCTTCCTAGCGTTGAGGTTTGAGTTAGGCCTAGGGTTAGTGTTCTTTTAACCAGAAAGCCCTGAGTTCCAAGAACACAGCAGCTGCGAAGGACTACCCAAGAAGTGCACAAAAGTACCACAACATGCCTGCTTCCACAGCGATTTCCTTGGGGACATGCCTAATTCCTGGCTGATTTGCCATTCGCGTCGTCAGGTTGGGGTTAGGTAGGACTTGTGCTAGGATTTTTAAAATCAGGAAGCCCAGACCTCCAGGCACACTGGAGCTGTGAAAGGCATCCAAAAGGGAGCGCAGAAGTGCCACAACATGGCTGCTTTCACAGCTTTTTCCTTAGGAAGAACCCTAATACCCGGCTGATTTACCTTCGTAGGGTTAGTGCTAGGCTTAGGCCTAGGACTTGAAAATCAGGAAGCCCAGACCTCCAGGCACACTGGAGCTGTGAAAGGCATCCAAAAGGGAGTGCAAAAGTTCCAGCACCTGGCTGCTTTCACAGCTTTTTCCTTTGCACCATCCCTATACCTAGGCTGATTTATCTGCCTAGGGTTAGGGTTAGGGTTCAGCCTAGGGCTAGGATTTTTTGAACCAGGAAGCCCTGAGTTCCAGGCTTACTGCAGCTGCCAAAGGCATCCGAAAGGGAGCTCAGAAATGCCACAACATGGCTGCTTTCACAGCTTTTTCCTTAGGAAGAACCCTCATACCCGGCTGATTTACCTTCCTAGGGTTACTGTTAGGCTTAGGCCTAGGACTTTTAAAACCAGGAAGCCCTGTGCTCCAGGCACACTGCAGCTGTTCAAGGCATCCGAAAGGGAGGGCAAAAGTGACACAACTTGGCTGCCTCCACTGCTATTTCCATGAGACCATCCCCAACCATAGGCTGATTTTCCTTCCTAGCGTTGAGATTTGAGTTAGGCCTAGGGTTAGTGTTCTTTGAACCAGAAAGCCCTGAGTTCCAAGAACACAGCAGCTGCGAAGAACTACCGAAGAAGTGCACAAAAGTACCACAACATGCCTGCTTCCACAGCTATTTTCTTGGGGACATGCCTAATTCCTGGCTGATTTGCCTTTCTCGTCCTCAGGTTGGGGTTAGGTAGGACTTGTGCTAGGATTTTTAAAATCAGGAAGCCCAGACCTCCAGGCACATTGGAGCTGTGAAAGGCATCCAAAAGGGAGTGCAAAAGTGCCACCACATGGCTGCTTTCACAGCTTTTTCCTTTGCACCATCCCTATACCTAGGCTGATTCATCTGCCTAGGGTTAGGGTTAGGGTTCAGCCTAGGGCTAGGATTTTTTGAACCAGGAAGCCCTGAGTTCCAGGCTTACTGCAGCTGCCAAAGGCATCCCAAAGGGAGCGCAGAAGTGCCACAACATGGCTGCTTTCACAGCTTTTTCCTTAGGAAGAACCCTCATACCCGGCTGATTTACCTTCCTAGGGTTACTGTTAGGCTTAGGCCTAGGACTTTTAAAACCAGGAAGCCCTGTGCTCCAGGCACACTGCAGCTGTTCAAGGCATCCGAAAGGGAGGGCAAAAGTGACACAACTTGGCTGCCTCCACTGCTATTTCCATGAGACCATCCCCAACCATAGGCTGATTTTCCTTCCTAGCGTTGAGGTTTGAGTTAGGCCTAGGGTTAGTGTTCTTTTAACCTGAAAGCCCTGAGTTCCAAGAACACAGCAGCTGCGAAAGTACACCCAAGAAGAGCACAAAAGTACCACAACATGCCTGCCTCCACAGCGATTTCCTTGGGGACATCCCTAATTCCTGGCTGATTTGCCTTTCTCATCGTCAGGTTGGGGTTAGGTAGGCCTTGTGCTAGGATTTTTAAAATCAGGAAGCCCAGACCTCCAGGCACACTGGAGCTGTGAAAGGCATCCAAAAGGGAGTGCAAAAGTGCCACAACATGGCTGCTTTCACAGCTTTTTCGTTGGCACCATCCCTATACCTAGGCTGATTTATCTGCCTAGGGTTAGGGTTAGGGTTCAGCCTAGGGCTAGGATTTTTTGAACCAGGAAGCCCTGAGTTCCAGGCTTACTGCAGCTGCCAAAGGCATCCCAAAGGGAGCGCAGAAGTGCCACAACATGGCTGCTTTCACAGCTTTTTCCTTAGGAAGAACCCTAATACCCGGCTGATTTACCTTCCCAGGGTTAGTGCTAGGCTTAGGCCTCGGACTTTAAAATCAGGAAGCCCAGACCTCCAGGCACACTGGAGCTGTGAAAGGCATCCAAAAGGGAGTGCAAAAGTGCCACCACATGGCTGCTTTCACAGCTTTTTCCTTTGCACCATCCCTATACCTAGGCTGATTTATCTGCCTAGGGTTAGGGTTAGGTTTAGGGTTCTGGTTAGGTTTCAGCCTAGGGCTAGGATTTTTTGAACCAGGAAGCCCTGAGTTCCAGGCTTACTGCAGCTGCCAAAGGCATCCCAAAGGGAGCTCAGAAATGCCACAACATGGCTGCTTTCACAGCTTTTTCCTTTGGAAGAACCCTCATACCCGGCTGATTTACCTTCCTAGGGTTACTGTTAGTCTTAGGCCTAGGACATTTAAAACCAGGAAGCCCTGTGCTCCAGGCACACTGCAGCTGTTCAAGGCATCCGAAAGGGAGGGCAAAAGTGACACAACTTGACTGCCTCCACTGCTATTTCCATGAGACCATCCCCAACCATAGGCTGATTTTCCTTCCTAGCGTTGAGGTTTGAGTTAGGCCTAGGGTTAGTGTTCTTTTAACCAGAAAGCCCTGAGTTCCAAGAACACAGCAGCTGCGAAGGACTACCCAAGAAGAGCACAAAAGTACCACAACATTCCTGCTTCCACAGCGATTTCCTTGGGGACATCCCTAATTCCTGGCTGATTTGCCTTTCTCGTCGTCAGGTTGGGGTTAGGTAGGACTTGTGCTAGGATTTTTAAAATCAGGAAGCCCAGACCTCCAGGCACACTGGAGCTGTGAAAGGCATCAAAAAGGGAGTGCAAAAGTGCCACAACATGGCTGCTTTCACAGCTTTTTCCTTGGCACCATCCCTATACCTAGGCTGATTTATCTGCCTAGGGTTAGGCTTAGGGTTCAGCCTAGGGCTAGGATTTTTTGAACCAGGAAGCCCTGAGTTCCAGGCTTACTGCAGCTGCCAAAGGCATCCCAAAGGGAGCGCAGAAGTGCCACAACATGGCTGCTTTCACAGCTTTTTCCTTAGGAAGAACCCTCATACCCGGCTGATTTACCTTCCTAGGGTTACTGTTAGGCTTAGGCCTAGGACTTTAAGTACCAGGAAGCCCTGTGCTCCAGGCACACTGCAGCTGTTCAAGGCACCGAAAGGGAGGGCAAAAGTGACACAACTTGGCTGCCTCCACTGCTATTTCCATGAGACCATCCCCAACCATAGGCTGATTTTCCTTCCTAGCGTTGAGGTTTGAGTTAGGCCTAGGGTTAGTGTTCTTTTAACCAGAAAGCCCTGAGTTCCAAGAACACAGCAGCTGCGAAGGACTACCCAAGAAGAGCACAAAAGTACCACAACATGCCTGCCTCCACAGCGATTTCCTTGGGGACATCCCTAATTCCTGGCTGATTTGCCTTTCTCGTCGTCAGGTTGGGGTCAGGTAGGACTTGTGCTAGGATTTTTAAAATCAGGAAGCCCAGACCTCCAGGCACACTGGAGCTGTGAAAAGCATCCAAAAGGGAGTGCAAAAGTGCCACAACATGGCTGCTTTCACAGCTTTTTCCTTGGCACCATCCCTATACCTAGGCTGATTTATCTGCCTAGGGTTAGGGTTCAGCCTAGGGCTAGGATTTTTTGAATCAGGAAGCCCTGAGTTCCAGGCTTACTGCAGCTGCCAAAGGCATCCCAAAGGGAGCACAGAAGTGCCACAACATGGCTGCTTTCACAGCTTTTTCCTTAGGAAGAACCCTCATACCCGGCTGATTTACCTTCCTAGGGTTACTGTTAGGCTTAGGCCTAGGACTTTGAAAACCAGGAAGCCCTGTGCTCCAGGCACACTGCAGCTGTTCAATTCATCCCAAGGGCAGCGCAAAAGTGACACAACTTGGCTGCCTCCACTGCTATTTCCATGAGACCATCCCGAATCATAGGCTGATTTTCCTTCCAAGCGTTGAGGTTTGAGTTAGGCCTAGGGTTAGGGTTCTTTTAACCTGAAAGCCCTGAGTTCCAAGAACACAGCAGCTGCGAAGGACTACCCAAGAAGAGCACAAAAGTACCACAACATGCCTGCCTCCACAGCTATTTCCTTGGGGACATCCCTAATTCCTGGCTGATTTGCCTTTCTCGTCGTCGGGCTGGGGTTAGGTAGGCCTTGTGCTAGGATTTTTAAAATCAGGAAGCCCAGACCTCCAGGCACACTGGAGCTGTGAAAGGCATCCAAAAGGGAGTGCAAAAGTGCCACCACATGGCTGCTTTCACAGCTTTTTCCTTTGCACCATCCCTATACCTAGGCTGATTTATCTGCCTAGGGTTAGGGTTAGGGTTAGGGTTCTGGTTAGGGTTCAGCCTAGGGCTAGGATTTTTTGAACCAGGAAGCCCTGAGTTCCAGGCTTACTGCAGCTGCCAAAGGCATCCCAAAGGGAGCTCAGAAATGCCACAACATGGCTGCTTTCACAGCTTTTTCCTTTGGAAGGACCCTCATACCCGGCTGATTTACCTTCCTAGGGTTACTGTTAGTCTTAGGCCTAGGACATTTAAAACCAGGAAGCCCTGTGCTCCAGGCACACTGCAGCTGTTCAAGGCATCCGAAAGGGAGGGCAAAAGTGACACAACTTGGCTGCCTCCACTGCTATTTCCATGAAACCATCCCCAACCATAGGCTGATTTTCCTTCCTAGCGTTGAGGTTTGAGTTAGGCCTAGGGTTAGTGTTCTTTTAACCAGAAAGCCCTGAGTTCCAAGAACACAGCAGCTGCGAAGGACTACCCAAGAAGTGCACAAAAGTACCACAACATGCCTGCTTCCACAGCGATTTCCTTGGGGACATGCCTAATTCCTGGCTGATTTGCCATTCGCGTCGTCAGGTTGGGGTTAGGTAGGACTTGTGCTAGGATTTTTAAAATCAGGAAGCCCAGACCTCCAGGCACACTGGAGCTGTGAAAGGCATCCAAAAGGGAGCGCAGAAGTGCCACAACATGGCTGCTTTCACAGCTTTTTCCTTAGGAAGAACCCTAATACCCGGCTGATTTACCTTCGTAGGGTTAGTGCTAGGCTTAGGCCTAGGACTTGAAAATCAGGAAGCCCAGACCTCCAGGCACACTGGAGCTGTGAAAGGCATCCAAAAGGGAGTGCAAAAGTTCCAGCACCTGGCTGCTTTCACAGCTTTTTCCTTTGCACCATCCCTATACCTAGGCTGATTTATCTGCCTAGGGTTAGGGTTAGGGTTCAGCCTAGGGCTAGGATTTTTTGAACCAGGAAGCCCTGAGTTCCAGGCTTACTGCAGCTGCCAAAGGCATCCCAAAGAGAGCTCAGAAATGCCACAACATGGCTGCTTTCACAGCTTTTTCCTTAGGAAGAACCCTCATACCCGGCTGATTTACCTTCCTAGGGTTACTGTTAGGCTTAGGCCTAGGACTTTTAAAACCAGGAAGCCCTGTGCTCCAGGCACACTGCAGCTGTTCAAGGCATCCGAAAGGGAGGGCAAAAGTGACACAACTTGGCTGCCTCCACTGCTATTTCCATGAGACCATCCCCAACCATAGGCTGATTTTCCTTCCTAGCGTTGAGATTTGAGTTAGGCCTAGGGTTAGTGTTCTTTGAACCAGAAAGCCCTGAGTTCCAAGAACACAGCAGCTGCGAAGAACTACCGAAGAAGTGCACAAAAGTACCACAACATGCCTGCTTCCACAGCTATTTTCTTGGGGACATGCCTAATTCCTGGCTGATTTGCCTTTCTCGTCCTCAGGTTGGGGTTAGGTAGGACTTGTGCTAGGATTTTTAAAATCAGGAAGCCCAGACCTCCAGGCACATTGGAGCTGTGAAAGGCATCCAAAAGGGAGTGCAAAAGTGCCACCACATGGCTGCTTTCACAGCTTTTTCCTTTGCACCATCCCTATACCTAGGCTGATTCATCTGCCTAGGGTTAGGGTTAGGGTTCAGCCTAGGGCTAGGATTTTTTGAACCAGGAAGCCCTGAGTTCCAGGCTTACTGCAGCTGCCAAAGGCATCCCAAAGGGAGCGCAGAAGTGCCACAACATGGCTGCTTTCACAGCTTTTTCCTTAGGAAGAACCCTCATACCCGGCTGATTTACCTTCCTAGGGTTACTGTTAGGCTTAGGCCTAGGACTTTTAAAACCAGGAAGCCCTGTGCTCCAGGCACACTGCAGCTGTTCAAGGCATCCGAAAGGGAGGGCAAAAGTGACACAACTTGGCTGCCTCCACTGCTATTTCCATGAGACCATCCCCAACCATAGGCTGATTTTCCTTCCTAGCGTTGAGGTTTGAGTTAGGCCTAGGGTTAGTGTTCTTTTAACCTGAAAGCCCTGAGTTCCAAGAACACAGCAGCTGCGAAAGTACACCCAAGAAGAGCACAAAAGTACCACAACATGCCTGCCTCCACAGCGATTTCCTTGGGGACATCCCTAATTCCTGGCTGATTTGCCTTTCTCATCGTCAGGTTGGGGTTAGGTAGGCCTTGTGCTAGGATTTTTAAAATCAGGAAGCCCAGACCTCCAGGCACACTGGAGCTGTGAAAGGCATCCAAAAGGGAGTGCAAAAGTGCCACAACATGGCTGCTTTCACAGCTTTTTCGTTGGCACCATCCCTATACCTAGGCTGATTTATCTGCCTAGGGTTAGGGTTAGGGTTCAGCCTAGGGCTAGGATTTTTTGAACCAGGAAGCCCTGAGTTCCAGGCTTACTGCAGCTGCCAAAGGCATCCCAAAGGGAGCGCAGAAGTGCCACAACATGGCTGCTTTCACAGCTTTTTCCTTAGGAAGAACCCTAATACCCGGCTGATTTACCTTCCCAGGGTTAGTGCTAGGCTTAGGCCTCGGACTTTAAAATCAGGAAGCCCAGACCTCCAGGCACACTGGAGCTGTGAAAGGCATCCAAAAGGGAGTGCAAAAGTGCCACCACATGGCTGCTTTCACAGCTTTTTCCTTTGCACCATCCCTATACCTAGGCTGATTTATCTGCCTAGGGTTAGGGTTAGGTTTAGGGTTCTGGTTAGGTTTCAGCCTAGGGCTAGGATTTTTTGAACCAGGAAGCCCTGAGTTCCAGGCTTACTGCAGCTGCCAAAGGCATCCCAAAGGGAGCTCAGAAATGCCACAACATGGCTGCTTTCACAGCTTTTTCCTTTGGAAGAACCCTCATACCCGGCTGATTTACCTTCCTAGGGTTACTGTTAGTCTTAGGCCTAGGACATTTAAAACCAGGAAGCCCTGTGCTCCAGGCACACTGCAGCTGTTCAAGGCATCCGAAAGGGAGGGCAAAAGTGACACAACTTGGCTGCCTCCACTGCTATTTCCATGAAACCATCCCCAACCATAGGCTGATTTTCCTTCCTAGCGTTGAGGTTTGAGTTAGGCCTAGGGTTAGTGTTCTTTGAACCAGAAAGCCCTGAGTTCCAAGAACACAGCAGCTGCGAAGGACTACCCAAGAAGTGCACAAAAGTACCACAACATGCCTGCTTCCACAGCGATTTCCTTGGGGACATGCCTAATTCCTGGCTGATTTGCCATTCGCGTCGTCAGGTTGGGGTTAGGTAGGACTTGTGCTAGGATTTTTAAAATCAGGAAGCCCAGACCTCCAGGCACACTGGAGCTGTAAAAGGCATCCAAAAGGGAGCGCAGAAGTGCCACAACATGGCTGCTTTCACAGCTTTTTCCTTAGGAAGAACCCTAATACCCGGCTGATTTACCTTCCCAGGGTTAGTGCTAGGCTTAGGCCTAGGATTTGAAAATCAGGAAGCCCAGACCTCCAGGCACACTGGAGCTGTGAAAGGCATCCAAAAGGGAGTGCAAAAGTGCCACCACATGGCTGCTTTCACAGCTTTTTCCTTTGCACCATCCCTATACCTAGGCTGATTTATCTGCCTAGGGTTAGGGTTAGGTTTAGGGTTCTGGTTAGGGTTCAGCCTAGGGCTAGGATTTTTTGAACCAGGAAGCCCTGAGTTCCAGGCTTACTGCAGCTGCCAAAGGCATCCCAAAGGGAGCTCAGAAATGCCACAACATGGCTGCTTTCACAGCTTTTTCCTTTGGAAGAACCCTCATACCCGGCTGATTTACCTTCCTAGGGTTACTGTTAGTCTTAGGCCTAGGACATTTAAAACCAGGAAGCCCTGTGCTCCAGGCACACTGCAGCTGTTCAAGGCATCCGAAAGGGAGGGCAAAAGTGACACAACTTGGCTGCCTCCACTGCTATTTCCATGAAACCATCCCCAACCATAGGCTGATTTTCCTTCCTAGCGTTGAGGTTTGAGTTAGGCCTAGGGTTAGTGTTCTTTGAACCAGAAAGCCCTGAGTTCCAAGAACACAGCAGCTGCGAAGGACTACCCAAGAAGTGCACAAAAGTACCACAACATGCCTGCTTCCACAGCGATTTCCTTGGGGACATGCCTAATTCCTGGCTGATTTGCCATTCGCGTCGTCAGGTTGGGGTTAGGTAGGACTTGTGCTAGGATTTTTAAAATCAGGAAGCCCAGACCTCCAGGCACACTGGAGCTGTGAAAGGCATCCAAAAGGGAGCGCAGAAGTGCCACAACATGGCTGCTTTCACAGCTTTTTCCTTAGGAAGAACCCTAATACCCGGCTGATTTACCTTCGTAGGGTTAGTGCTAGGCTTAGGCCTAGGACTTGAAAATCAGGAAGCCCAGACCTCCAGGCACACTGGAGCTGTGAAAGGCATCCAAAAGGGAGTGCAAAAGTGCCAGCACCTGGCTGCTTTCACAGCTTTTTCCTTTGCACCATCCCTATACCTAGGCTGATTTATCTGCCTAGGGTTAGGGTTAGGGTTCAGCCTAGGGCTAGGATTTTTTGAACCAGGAAGCCCTGAGTTCCAGGCTTACTGCAGCTGCCAAAGGCATCCGAAAGGGAGCTCAGAAATGCCACAACATGGCTGCTTTCACAGCTTTTTCCTTAGGAAGAACCCTCATACCCGGCTGATTTACCTTCCTAGGGTTACTGTTAGGCTTAAGCCTAGGACTTTTAAAACCAGGAAGCCCTGTGCTCCAGGCACACTGCAGCTGTTCAAGGCATCCGAAAGGGAGGGCAAAAGTGACACAACTTGGCTGCCTCCACTGCTATTTCCATGAGACCATCCCCAACCATAGGCTGATTTTCCTTCCTAGCGTTGAGATTTGAGTTAGGCCTAGGGTTAGTGTTCTTTTAACCAGAAAGCCCTGAGTTCCAAGAACACAGCAGCTGCGAAGAACTACCGAAGAAGTGCACAAAAGTACCACAACATGCCTGCTTCCACAGCTATTTTCTTGGGGACATGCCTAATTCCTGGCTGATTTGCCATTCTCGTCATCAGGTTGGGGTTAGGTAGGCCTTGTGCTAGGATTTTTAAAATCAGGAAGCCCAGACCTCCAGGCACACTGGAGCTGTGAAAGGCATCCAAAAGGGAGTGCAAAAGTGCCACAACATGGCTGCTTTCACAGCTTTGTCCTTTGGACCATCCCTATACCTAGGCTGATTTATCTGCCTAGGGTTAGGGTTAGGGTTCAGCCTAGGGCTAGGATTTTTTGAACCAGGAAACCCTGAGTTCCAGGCTTACTGCAGCTGCCAAAGGCATCCCAAAGGGAGCGCAGAAGTGCCACAACATGGCTGCTTTCACAGCTTTTTCCTTAGGAAGAACCCTAATACCCGGCTGATTTACCTTCCTAGGGTTACTGTTAGGCTTAGGCCTAGGACTTTTAAAACCAGGAAGCCCTGTGCTCCAGGCACACTGCAGCTGTTCAAGGCATCCGAAAGGGAGGGCAAAAGTGACACAACTTGGCTGCCTCCACTGCTATTTCCATGAGACCATCCCCAACCATAGGCTGATTTTCCTTCCTAGCGTTGAGGTTTGAGTTAGGCCTAGGGTTAGTGTTCTTTTAACCTGAAAGCCCTGAGTTCCAAGAACACAGCAGCTGCGAAGGACTACCCAAGAAGAGCACAAAAGTACTACAACATTCCTGCTTCCACAGCGATTTCCTTGGGGACGTCCCTAATTCCTGGCTGATTTGCCTTTCTCGTCGTCAGGTTGGGGTTAGGTAGGACTTGTGCTAGGATTTTTAAAATCAGGAAGCCCAGACCTCCAGGCACACTGGAGCTGTGAAAGGCATCCAAAAGGGAGCGCAGAAGTGCCACAACATGGCTGCTTTCACAGCTTTTTCCTTAGGAAGAACCCTAATACCCGGCTGATTTACCTTCGTAGGGTTAGTGCTAGGCTTAGGCCTAGGACTTGAAAATCAGGAAGCCCAGACCTCCAGGCACACTGGAGCTGTGAAAGGCATCCAAAAGGGAGTGTGAAAGTGCCACCACATGGCTGCTTTCACAGCTTTTTCCTTGGCACCATCCCTATACCTAGGCTGATTTATCTGCCTAGGGTTAGGGTTAGGGTTCAGCCTAGGGCTAGGATTTTTTGAACCAGGAAGCCCTGAGTTCCAGGCTTACTGCAGCTGCCAAAGGCATCCCAAAGGGAGCTCAGAAATGCCACAACATGGCTGCTTTCACAGCTTTTTCCTTAGGAAGAACCCTCATACCCGGCTGATTTACCTTCCTAGGGTTACTGTTAGGCTTAGGCCTAGGACTTTTAAAACCAGGAAGCCCTGTGCTCCAGGCACACTGCAGCTGTTCAAGGCATCCGAAAGGGAGGGCAAAAGTGACACAACTTGGCTGCCTCCACTGCTATTTCCATGAGACCATCCCCAACCATAGGCTGATTTTCCTTCCTAGCGTTGAGGTTTGAGTTAGGCCTAGGGTTAGTGTTCTTTTAACCTGAAAGCCCTGAGTTCCAAGAACACAGCAGCTGCGAAAGTACACCCAAGAAGAGCACAAAAGTACCACAACATGCCTGCCTCCACAGCGATTTCCTTGGGGACATCCCTAATTCCTGGCTGATTTGCCTTTCTCGTCGTCAGGTTGGGGTTAGGTAGGCCTTGTGCTAGGATTTTTAAAATCAGGAAGCCCAGACCTCCAGGCACACTGGAGCTGTGAAAGGCATCCAAAAGGGAGTGCAAAAGTGCCACAACATGGCTGCTTTCACAGCTTTTTCGTTGGCACCATCCCTATACCTAGGCTGATTTATCTGCCTAGGGTTAGGGTTAGGGTTCAGCCTAGGGCTAGGATTTTTTGAACCAGGAAGCCCTGAGTTCCAGGCTTACTGCAGCTGCCAAAGGCATCCCAAAGGGAGCGCAGAAGTGCCACAACATGGCTGCTTTCACAGCTTTTTCCTTAGGAAGAACCCTAATACCCGGCTGATTTACCTTCCCAGGGTTAGTGCTAGGCTTAGGCCTCGGACTTTAAAATCAGGAAGCCCAGACCTCCAGGCACACTGCAGCTGTTCAAGGCATCCAAAAGGGAGTGCAAAAGTGCCACCACATGGCTGCTTTCACAGCTTTTTCCTTTGCACCATCCCTATACCTAGGCTGATTTATCTGCCTAGGGTTAGGGTTAGGTTTAGGGTTCTGGTTAGGGTTCAGCCTAGGGCTAGGATTTTTTGAACCAGGAAGCCCTGAGTTCCAGGCTTACTGCAGCTGCCAAAGGCATCCCAAAGGGAGCTCAGAAATGCCACAACATGGCTGCTTTCACAGCTTTTTCCTTAGGAAGAACCCTCATACCCGGCTGATTTACCTTCCTAGGGTTACTGTTAGTCTTAGGCCTAGGACATTTAAAACCAGGAAGCCCTGTGCTCCAGGCACACTGCAGCTGTTCAAGGCATCCGAAAGGGAGGGCAAAAGTGACACAACTTGGCTGCCTCCACTGCTATTTCCATGAAACCATCCCCAACCATAGGCTGATTTTCCTTCCTAGCGTTGAGGTTTGAGTTAGGCCTAGGGTTAGTGTTCTTTGAACCAGAAAGCCCTGAGTTCCAAGAACACAGCAGCTGCGAAGGACTACCCAAGAAGTGCACAAAAGTACCACAACATGCCTGCTTCCACAGCGATTTCCTTGGGGACATGCCTAATTCCTGGCTGATTTGCCATTCGCGTCGTCAGGTTGGGGTTAGGTAGGACTTGTGCTAGGATTTTTAAAATCAGGAAGCCCAGACCTCCAGGCACACTGGAGCTGTGAAAGGCATCCAAAAGGGAGCGCAGAAGTGCCACAACATGGCTGCTTTCACAGCTTTTTCCTTAGGAAGAACCCTAATACCCGGCTGATTTACCTTCGTAGGGTTAGTGCTAGGCTTAGGCCTAGGACTTGAAAATCAGGAAGCCCAGACCTCCAGGCACACTGGAGCTGTGAAAGGCATCCAAAAGGGAGTGCAAAAGTGCCAGCACCTGGCTGCTTTCACAGCTTTTTCCTTTGCACCATCCCTATACCTAGGCTGATTTATCTGCCTAGGGTTAGGGTTAGGGTTCAGCCTAGGGCTAGGATTTTTTGAACCAGGAAGCCCTGAGTTCCAGGCTTACTGCAGCTGCCAAAGGCATCCGAAATGGAGCTCAGAAATGCCACAACATGGCTGCTTTCACAGCTTTTTCCTTAGGAAGAACCCTCATACCCGGCTGATTTACCTTCCTAGGGTTACTGTTAGGCTTAGGCCTAGGACTTTTAAAACCAGGAAGCCCAGACCTCCAGGCACACTGCAGCTGTTCAAGGCATCCGAAAGGGAGGGCAAAAGTGACACAACTTGGCTGCCTCCACTGCTATTTCCATGAGACCATCCCCAACCATAGGCTGATTTTCCTTCCTAGCGTTGAGATTTGAGTTAGGCCTAGGGTTAGTGTTCTTTTAACCAGAAAGCCCTGAGTTCCAAGAACACAGCAGCTGCGAAGAACTACCGAAGAAGTGCACAAAAGTACCACAACATGCCTACTTCCACAGCTATTTTCTTGGGGACATGCCTAATTCCTGGCTGATTTGCCATTCTCGTCATCAGGTTGGGGTTAGGTAGGCCTTGTGCTAGGATTTTTAAAATCAGGAAGCCCAGACCTCCAGGCACACTGGAGCTGTGAAAGGCATCCAAAAGGGAGTGCAAAAGTGCCACAACATGGCTGCTTTCACAGCTTTGTCCTTTGGACCATCCCTATACCTAGGCTGATTTATCTGCCTAGGGTTAGGGTTAGGGTTCAGCCTAGGGCTAGGATTTTTTGAACCAGGAAGCCCTGAGTTCCAGGCTTACTGCAGCTGCCAAAGGCATCCCAAAGGGAGCTCAGGAATGCCACAACATGGCTGCTTTCACAGCTTTTTCCTTTGGAAGAACCCTCATACCCGGCTGATTTACCTTCCTAGGGTTACTGTTAGTCTTAGGCCTAGGACATTTAAAACCAGGAAGCCCTGTGCTCCAGGCACACTGCAGCTGTTCAAGGCATCCGAAAGGGAGGGCAAAAGTGACACAACTTGACTGCCTCCACTGCTATTTCCATGAGACAATCCCCAACCATAGGCTGATTTTCCTTCCTAGCGTTGAGGTTTGAGTTAGGCCTAGGGTTAGTGTTCTTTTAACCAGAAAGCCCTGAGTTCCAAGAACACAGCTGCTGCGAAGAACTACCCAAGAAGTGCACAAAAGTACCACAACATGCCTGCTTCCACAGCTATTTCCTTGGGGACATGCCTAATTCCTGGCTGATTTGCCATTCTCGTCATCAGGTTGGGTTTAGGTAGGCCTTGTGCTATGATTTTTAAAATCAAGAAGCCCAGACCTCCAGGCACATTGGAGCTGTGAAAGGCATCCAAAAGGGAGTGCAAAAGTGCCACCACATGGCTGCTTTCACAGCTTTTTCCTTTGCACCATCCCTATACCTAGGCTGATTTATCTGCCTAGGGTTAGGGTTAGGGTTCAGCCTAGGGCTAGGATTTTTTGAATCAGGAAGCCCTGAGTTCCAGGCTTACTGCAGCTGCCAAAGGCATCCCAAAGGGAGCGCAGAAGTGCCACAACATGGCTGCTTTCACAGCTTTTTCCTTAGGAAGAACCCTCATACCCGGCTGATTTACCTTCCTAGGGTTACTGTTAGGCTTAGGCCTAGGACTTTTAAAACCAGGAAGCCCTGTGCTCCAGGCACACTGCAGCTGTTCAAGGCATCCGAAAGGGAGGGCAAAAGTGACACAACTTGGCTGCCTCCACTGCTATTTCCATGAGACCATCCCCAACCATAGGCTGATTTTCCTTCCTAGCGTTGAGGTTTGAGTTAGGCCTAGGGTTAGTGTTCTTTTAACCAGAAAGCCCTGAGTTCTAAGAACACAGCAGCTGCGAAAGTACACCCAAGAAGTGCACAAAAGTACCACAACATGCCTGCCTCCACAGCGATTTCCTTGGGGACATCCCTAATTCCTGGCTGATTTGCCTTTCTCGTCGTCAGGTTGCGGTTAGGTAGGACTTGTGCTAGGATTTTTAAAATCAGGAAGCCCAGACCTCCAGGCACACTGGAGCTGTGAAAGGCATCAAAAAGGGAGTGCAAAAGTGCCACAACATGGCTGCTTTCACAGCTTTTTCGTTGGCACCATCCCTATACCTAGGCTGATTTATCTGCCTAGGGTTAGGGTAAGGGTTCAGCCTAGGGCTAGGATTTTTTGAACCAGGAAGCCCTGAGTTCCAGGCTTACTGCAGCTGCCAAAGGCATCCCAAAGGGAGCGCAGAAGTGCCACAACATGGCTGCTTTCACAGCTTTTTCCTTAGGAAGAACCCTAATACCCGGCTGATTTACCTTCCCAGGGTTAGTGCTAGGCTTAGGCCTCGGACTTTAAAATCAGGAAGCCCAGACCTCCAGGCACACTGGAGCTGTGGCAGGCATCCAAAAGGGAGTGCAAAAGTGCCACCACATGGCTGCTTTCACAGCTTTTTCCTTTGCACCATCCCTATACCTAGGCTGATTTATCTGCCTAGGGTTAGGGTTAGGGTTAGGGTTCGGGTTAGGGTTCAGCCTAGGGCTAGGATTTTTTGAACCAGGAAGCCCTGAGTTCCAGGCTTACTGCAGCTGCCAAAGGCATCCCAAAGGGAGCTCAGAAATGCCACAACATGGCTGCTTTCACAGCTTTTTCCTTTGGAAGAACCCTCATACCCGGCTGATTTACCTTCCTAGGGTTACTGTTAGTCTTAGGCCTAGGACATTTAAAACCAGGAAGCCCTGTGCTCCAGGCACACTGCAGCTGTTCAAGGCATCCGAAAGGGAGGGCAAAAGTGACACAACTTGGCTGCCTCCACTGCTATTTCCATGAAACCATCCCCAACCATAGGCTGGTTTTCCTTCCTAGCGTGGAGGTTTGAGTTAGGCCTAGGGTTAGTGTTCTTTGAACCAGAAAGCCCTGAGTTCCAAGAACACAGCAGCTGCGAAGGACTACCCAAGAAGTGCACAAAAGTACCATAACATGCCTGCTTCCACAGCGATTTCCTTGGGGACATGCCTAATTCCTGGCTGATTTGCCATTCTCATCGTCAGGTTGGGGTTAGGTAGGACTTGTGCTAGGATTTTTAAAATCAGGAAGCCCAGACCTCCAGGCACACTGGAGCTGTGAAAGGCATCCAAAAGGGAGCGCAGAAGTGCCACAACATGGCTGCTTTCACAGCTTTTTCCTTAGGAAGAACCCTAATACCCGGCTGATTTACCTTCGTAGGGTTAGTGCTAGGCTTAGGCCTAGGACTTGAAAATCAGGAAGCCCAGACCTCCAGGCACACTGGAGCTGTGAAAGGCATCCAAAAGGGAGTGTGAAAGTGCCACCACATGGCTGCTTTCACAGCTTTTTCCTTGGCACCATCCCTATACCTAGGCTGATTTATCTGCCTAGGGTTAGGGTTAGGGTTCAGCCTAGGGCTAGGATTTTTTGAACCAGGAAGCCCTGAGTTCCAGGCTTACTGCAGCTGCCAAAGGCATCCCAAAGGGAGCTCAGAAATGCCACAACATGGCTGCTTTCACAGCTTTTTCCTTTGGAAGAACCCTCATACCCGGCTGATTTACCTTCCTAGGGTTACTGTTAGTCTTAGGCCTAGGACATTTAAAACCAGGAAGCCCTGTGCTCCAGGCACACTGCAGCTGTTCAAGGCATCCGAAAGGGAGGGCAAAAGTGACACAACTTGACTGCCTCCACTGCTATTTCCATGAGACCATCCCCAACCATAGGCTGATTTTCCTTCCTAGCGTTGAGGTTTGAGTTAGGCCTAGGGTTAGTGTTCTTTTAACCAGAAAGCCCTGAGTTCCAAGAACACAGCAGCTGCGAAGGACTACCCAAGAAGAGCACAAAAGTACCACAACATTCCTGCTTCCACAGCGATTTCCTTGGGGACATCCCTAATTCCTGGCTGATTTGCCTTTCTCGTCGTCAGGTTGGGGTTAGGTAGGCCTTGTGCTAGGATTTTTAAAATCAGGAAGCCCAGACCTCCAGGCACACTGGAGCTGTGAAAGGCATCCAAAAGGGAGTGCAAAAGTGCCACAACATGGCTGCTTTCACAGCTTTTTCCTTGGCACCATCCCTATACCTAGGCTGATTTATCTGCCTAGGGTTAGGCTTTGGGTTAAGGCTAGGGCTAGGATTTTTTGAACCAGGAAGCCCTGAGTTCCAGGCTTACTGCAGCTGCCAAAGGCATCCCAAAGGGAGCGCAGAAGTGCCACAACATGGCTGCTTTCACAGCTTTTTCCTTAGGAAGAACCCTAAAACCCGGCTGATTTACCTTCCTAGGGTTACTGTTAGGCTTAGGCCTAGGACTTTAAGTACCAGGAAGCCCTGTGCTCCAGGCACACTGCAGCTGTTCAAGGCATCCGAAAGGGAGTGCAAAAGTGACACAACTTGGCTGCCTCCACTGCTATTTCCATGAGACCATCCCCAACCTTAGGCTGATTTTCCTTCCTAGCGTTGAGGTTTGAGTTAGGCCTAGGGTTAGGGTTCTTTTAACCTGAAAGCCCTGAGTTCCAAGAACACAGCAGCTGCGAAGGACTACCCAAGAAGAGCACAAAAGTACCACAACATGCCTGCCTCCACAGCTATTTCCTTGGGGACATCCCTAATTCCTGGCTGATTTGCCTTTCTCGTCATCGGGTTGGAGTTAGGTAGGCCTTGTGCTAGGATTTTTAAAATCAGGAAGCCCAGACCTCCAGGCACACTGGAGCTGTGAAAGGCATCCCAAAGGGAGTGCAAAAGTGCCACAACATGGCTGCTTTCACAGCTTTTTCCTTAGGAAGAACCCTCATACCCGGCTGATTTACCTTCCTAGGGTTACTGTTAGGCTTAGTCCTAGGACTTTTAAAACCAGGAAGCCCTGTGCTCCAGGCACACTGCAGCTGTTCAAGGCATCTCAAGGGGAGCGCAAAAGTGGCACTACTTGGCTGCCTCCACTGCTATTTCCATGAGACCGTCCCCAACCATAGCCTGATTTTCCTTCCTAGCGTTGAGGTTTGAGTTAGGCCTAGGGTTAGGGTTCTTTTAACCTGAAAGCCCTGAGTTCCAAGAACACAGCAGCTGCGAAGGACAACCCAAGAAGAGCACAAAAGTACCACAACATGCCTGCCTCCACAGCTATTTCCTTGGGGACATCCCTAATTCCTGGCTGATTTGCCTTTCTCGTCGTCGGGTTGTGTTGTGGTGTGCTGTTATGTCCCATTTTGACCTTCCAGGTCACTTTCCCAGGTGTGCCTGTACGTCTGTCCCTTCTCCCTTGCCCCCATGTTGAGTGAGTCCTGTCAATCAGGCTAAATGTTCCAGCAAGGCGTCGTGTGGTTGGTCAAGTTCAAAGGATGCCCCTCAGGCCCAGGGGTCATTGGCCTGGCTGGGTGTCATCTTCCTCTGAGACCCTGCCCCTCTCACCTGGTTGGTGGCTCACCTGTACCTCCCCTCCCCCTGTCCCTGAGCTTAAAAAGGTGATCAGACCATGCGGTCATTGTTCTGTTGGAGCAGGTCCTCACGTTCAGACCTCTGTAACCATGGAATAAACCTCTGGACATTAAACCCTCCAGCAGAATCCATCTCCTTTTTCTCTTCACCATCGCCTGAAGCTATCCCTCCTGAGGTAACGGGGTCCCTTACAAGCCTGGACTTGTTCAGTGCCCAGCTGCAACCACCAGCAAGCCGAGGTATCTCTGCGGTGATACCCTGAAGTTGCTGCCTTTGGCCCAGCAGCGAGGGTCAGACTGGCCCAGGCACAATCTAACTGGTAATATTGGGAGCCTTATTTTTTCCAATATTTGGCGTCCCTGAGGCGGGCAAAGCGACTCTGCAGCCTGAGACGGACCTGCAGTACCTTGGAGAAGCTTCTGGCAGCCGTGCATCCAGCTGAAAGGGGCTTTGGTTGCAACGCCCTCGGCTAGAGACTTAGGGATTATTCCCAGAAGAAGTTTCGTGGACTGTTCGGCGCCTCTGGAAAGCCCAGCTCCTTTCTGGTGAGCAGATTTTCCAGAGGGAGGACAGGGTAGCCTCTCTCGCCCATAGAGAGGTCCTGTTCCGGTGAAGAGACCTGCCTGTACACAGCCAGCTACAGCTTCCATTTCGGGTGAGTATCTCTGCTCTCGGTAGGGCAGGAGCTCAAAAACAGACTCTGCCGTGAGTTCTGTTCCTTTTTGCATTTGCATTTTTGGCTGCGCAGCCCCACAGACGGGAATTCATTGATTTCTAGCTATTAGCTTTCTGCCGCGTGTTTTGCTGTCTTTTGGAATTCGCGCGGGAGCTCTCTGCCCTTCCCTCCCGGCTCTGCAGGCTCGGCTCTCTCCACGTGGTCGGGAGATCTTTCTCTCTGTGCGGGGGAGGGGGGGCTCTCGGTTCTCTTGCCGCGGGGGACTCTCTCTCTCTCTGTGGGGGAAGGGGGGGGGGGGGGTTCTCTGCACACGCGGCGCGGGGGGCCCCGGTTTCGGCTTGCAACGTGGCGTGGCTGCTCTCGCTGCTCCGCGGGGGGGTGCATTCTACAGCGGGGGGAGGCTTTGTTTCCACCTCAGCTCGGCAGGGCGTGCCCTGCTGCTGCTGCCCGGGAATTTTAAAAGCAGTATATACAGCTGCATTGTGAAGCTTTTGTCAGCTCGTTATCCCTTTCCATCTGTGGTGTTTTTTTTTTAGAAATCGGTAGCTGATTTTGGCTTTGTTCTTGGTCAGGCGGGATTTAGTACTTTGCTTTTTACATCTAACATGGGTTTGAAACTCAGCATTGTACAAAAAGGAGTGTATTATAATATTGTTAGCATTTTAAATAGTGGTAATGTGAAGTTCTCAAAGGGAAAATTGAAACAATTTATAAGATGGCTTTTCCTCCACTTCCCACAAATCTCCCCTGAAGAAATCCACAATATTCAATTCTGGGATAAAGTTGGGAATGAATTGATAACCTTAGGACAATCTAGCAATGCACCCTCAGCTAAATTTGTGTTTTGGAGTTTACAAATTCGAACAGCATTGCTCAAACAAAAGGAAATGGAGAAAAAGCCAAATGTAAAGCCATGTACCCCTGCTCTCCCTGTTTCTCCCTCTCCTAGTTCTAAAACCCCTAAACCTCTTTCCCCAAAACTTAGTATTTTAAACAGATCAAACTCATTGGGAAGTCGACGCCCAAAGTCTGTTGAAATGCATGAGTTGCCCTATCCACAAGGCCCTGGCCAGGCTGCGTGGAACCTTTCCCAATCCCCTGTGTCCCATCCTCAGAAACCCACAGCACGTGTTAGCTTTGCAGAGAGTAGTGTTACCCAAAATGGCCCCCAGCCCCTAGGGGGTCCACAAGATGGTGGATGCCACGTGGCATCTTCCCAAACCGGGTCTTCTTCTTCCCAAAATCCCCTTAAGCATCCCGAAACTCCAGCCCCATCCCCCTCTCCTTCTGTTCCTCGTGATACCTTCCCCCCTCCCCCTCCCTTTCCTGCAATACCCTCAGCTCCGCCCCTCTACTCCTCCCAGGGGGCGTCTGCTGACGTGATGTCACCAGGTGTCCCCGCCCCCTGCTTGCCCCCTGACCCCGCCCCCTGTTCCCACGGTTTCCCCGCCCCTTGCCGGCCCCCTGTCCCTGCCCCCTGTACCCGTTGCATCCCCGCCCCCTCCCCGGGTTCCCAAGGTGGGGACACACCCACTGCCATCCCCCAAACCTGTATCTGTGATCCCAATGCTTCCAATTCAAGGGATACAGAGCAGGGAACAGCAGATTCAATGCATAGTCCCATGTTGTCACTGGCTCCTGTTACCTTTCAGCCTGCAGCTCAGGGGGGAGCAGCTCCAACTGCTAATTGGAGTTCTTTTGGACGGCAATTGATTAAAGAGATCTGTAAGTCTCATAAAGAATATGGTCCACACAGTCCATATTTCCGTGGCCTTTTAAATTCTGAATTGAGTAGGACTGTAGTGATTCCACATGATTTAAAACAGCTTTTTTCCTGTCTCATGACCTCTACGGAATTCAAATTATGGGGAATAGCATGGAAACAAATGCTGAATGATGCTCTCCCAGGCTTGCATGCTGATCCAAACACAGCCAAAGACAACAGTGGTAACCCTATCACCATTGAGCACCTCTGTGGTGAGGGCCAATGGTCTTCTCCCTCAATCCAAGCTACTGCAATTCCTGCAGAAACACTCGAAAAAGTAAAGGAAGCAGCTGAAAAAGCGTTCTTTTCCCTACAACCTGAGGGGCCTTTTGAGCCCTATAGTAAAATTAAACAGCTACCATCAGAGCCTTTTTTGAAATTTGTAGAAAGGTTAACTAGAGCTATTGAAATACAAGTTAAAAAAGAGAATGCTAGGGAAGCAATTTTAGAAGAAATGGCGTTTACAAATGCAAATAATCAGTGTCAAGCGGCAATCCTCAGCCTTCCTCTCGAACCTACCCCTACGTTAAAAGATATGCTCCTAGTCTGTAACAGGAAAGTGCCTCTGATGAGTGTGGCTGAAGACACCAGACCAAGGCTGCTGCCAAGACCACCTCAGCGTGTCGCCGTTGCCAGCCCTGCGCCTTTCCCCTCATCACAGCAGTACCCTGGGCAGCAGCGGAGACCAGCACTGGCTGAGCCCACAAAACCATGCCTGCTTTGTAACAACCTAGGGCACTGGAGTAACCAGTGCCCCCTGAAAAGGGAATTTGATGAATTTAGAAATGGCAGGGGAGGAGAACTACAAGCCCTCCCTGGGGGTCAACAACAACAAAAAAACTAAAGAGCCAGTGCCGGCCTGCCAGGCGCATAGACACAAAAAGAGCAGGCCAAGGGAATAAGGGTAGCAAAACAAATCAAGCGCGCGATAATACTAATGATTGTGTAAGTGAAGCAGGTGCTTCAAAGACTGTGTATGATTTAGGTGATCCTGTGTTAACCACGTCTTCTGTCAATGAGCCTTACAGGTTGCAGCTGACTGAGTCACTCCATCTGGAGGACACTGATTGGCATTTTGTCTCTGTCAATCCTGAACAGAAAGGTACTTGGAACCGGATTCGTTGTAAGTACATCGTCATTGGGGACACCAAACACACACCACAAGAGATCGAAATTGCTCCAGGAATGACAACATCAGATCCTGAGCAATTTGTTCTCGGCCTGCATTGTTTCCACTCACCCCTGTTTCTTCCCAAGGGACAAATTGTTGCACAAGCTATCCCTGTGCCATCTTTACCTGAAAATATCAAAAAACAAGGGCCCACAGTCGCCCGGGTCCAAGTTATTGGAAAAGACAAACCCAAATTATGGTGTAATGTCAGTGGGGGTGGGGAGTCTAAACGCATTGAGATGCTTGTAGACACAGGTGCAGACTGCACAGTAATTCCAGTACAAGACTGGCCAGCACATTGGCCTTTGCAAAATGTTGCCGGTCACCTTCAAGGAGTAGGAGGTCTGCAATTGGCAAGACAATCCAAAAGCATTATTCAATTTGAGGGACCAAACGGACAATTGGCTAATATCCGTCCATTTGTGTTGGATTATTCAGAACCTTTGTTAGGGAGAGATTTAATGGCCCAGTGGGGTGTCACAATTGATATTCCAGACTCTCCACAGCATATTTGTACAGCAGTCACTGAACAACAGCGCCCCACCCAAAAACTGAAGTGGATAACAGACAAACCAGTTCAGGTGAAACAGTGGCCGCTAAGTAAACAAAAAATAAAGGTGCTTGAAGAACTAGTGGAAGAGCAACTAAAAAAGGGCCACATTGTGGAGACCATGTCCCCATGGAACTCTCCAGTGTTTGTCATCCAAAAAGCTGACAAAAAGAGATGGCGACTCCTCTGCGACCTCCGACAAATTAATAATGTAATTGAAGATATGGGTTCTCCCCAACCTGGTATGCCATCCCCAACAATGCTTCCCCAAGATTGGAAATTAGCTGTTATTGATATTAAGGATTGTTTTTTCCAAATCCCCTTGCACCCTGACGATGCACCGCGTTTTGCATTCTCAGTCCCTTCTATTAATATGGAATCCCCTATGAAAAGGTACCATTGGACCGTTCTTCCTCAGGGATTAAAGGTATCTCCAGCTATTTGCCAGTGGTATGTGTCTTCCCTGCTTTCCCCAGTACGTGCAGCCGCAGAGAAGGCCATCATCTATCATTATATGGATGATATCCTTGTGTGTGCCCCCAATGATGATTTACTCACGCATGCGCTTGACCTAACGATCGATGCATTGATTGTTGCAGGGTTCGAGCTCCAGGAAAAGAAAATTCAAAAGATGCCACCTTGGAAGTATTTGGGCTTAGAAATTGGAAATAGGACCATTGTTCCTCAAAAATTAGAAATCAATACAAAGATCAAGACCCTTGCGGATGTCCACAGGTTGTGTGGGTCTTTGAATTGGGTAAGACCATGGCTCGGTCTGACTAACAAAGACCTTGCCCCTCTTTTCAATTTATTGAAAGGGGGAGAGGACCCAGGTGCTCCTAGGTCTGTTACCCCAGAGGCACGGAAAGCTCTAGAAAAGGTTCAGATTGCAATGTCCACAAGACAGGCCAACCGATGCCGGCCTGACCTGCCATTCAAATTTATCATCCTAGGTAAGTTGCCACACCTCCATGGAATTATTTTCCAGTGGGAGGAAAAACAAACACCTAAGGCAAAGAACACACCAAAAAAGGACCGGGACCAGAGGGACCCTCTCTTGATCATAGAATGGGTTTTCCTCAGTCACAAAAGGTCCAAGAGACTGACAAAGCCTCAGGAGCTGGTAGCAGAACTGATCTGGAAAGCAAGGACCCAGATCAGGGAGTTAGCAGGATGTGATTTTAAGTGCATTCACATTCCAGTTGAGTTAAAATCAGGACAAAATACTGTGAAAATACTGGAACAATTGTTTCAAGAAAATGAAGTGTTGCAGTTTGCTCTGGATTCCTACTCAGGACAAATTTCGGTAGCGCGGCCCGCTCACAAATTGTTCGAACAAGATGTTCAATTTACCTTAAAACTGAGAAATGCTCTAAGTAGGAGACCTTTAAAAAGGGCTCTAACTGTCTTCACAGATGCATCTGGGAGGTCCCACAAGTCTGTTATGACTTGGAAGGATCCTCAAACCCAGCAGTGGGAGACAGACATTGCTGAGGTGGAAGGTTCACCTCAGGTTGCTGAATTGGCTGCGGTTGTTAGGGCCTTTGAAAGGTTCTCAGAACCATTTAATCTGATTACAGACTCTGCATATGTGGCAGGAGTAGTATCCAGGGCAGATCAAGCAATACTGCAAGATGTGTCTAACATCGCACTTTTCGAATTGCTCTCAAAGCTGGTAAAGTTAGTCACTCACCGAGAGCAACCATTTTATGTGACGCACGTCAGGTCACACACTGACTTGCCAGGGTTTATTGCTGAAGGCAACAGAAGGGCAGATGCTCTTGCTGCACCTGCAGTGATGGCCACTCTCCCAAATGTTTTTGAACAGGCAAAAATCAGCCACCAGCTTTTCCACCAAAATGCACCTGGCCTGGTTCGTCAGTTTAACATCACTCGAGAACAGGCCAAAGCGATTGTGGCCACATGCCCAAATTGCCAGCAACATGCACTCCCTACAGTGAGTACGGGAGCAAACCCAAGGGGACTGAACAGTTGTGAACTGTGGCAAACAGATGTAACACACATACAGTCTTTTGGGTGGCAGAAATATGTTTACGTTAGTGTAGATACCTTTTCTGGAGCGGTCTATGCTTCTGCCCACACAGGAGAATCATCTATTGATGCTACTAAGCACCTCTTGCAGGCTTTTTCTTTCAAGGGCATCCCCAAGGAGCTGAAAACTGATAATGGGCCTGCTTACAAATCCAAGGAATTCGGGAGCTTCCTGCAGCAATGGGGAGTAGAGCACGAAACTGGCATCCCCTACTCCCCTACAGGTCAAGCCATTGTAGAAAGAACTCACCGTGATCTTAAAAGGGTCCTGGACCAGCAACAACAGGTTCTGAAGGTAGAACCTCCCCACATCCGGTTATCCAGGGCGCTATTCACAATAAATTTTCTGAATTGTTCTTTTGACAGCCTAAACCCACCCATCCTACACCACTTTGGGGGGAGAAATCATAGGTTAATTAAGGAAAAACCTCCAGTTTTAGTAAAGGACCCTGAGACTTGGAAAATGGTGGGACCTTACAAATTGGTTACTTGGGGACGTGGATATGCCTGTGTGTCCACCCCCTCTGGTTTAAGGTGGGTCCCTTCCAAATGGGTAAAGCCCTATGTTCCCAAGGTCTCAGAGAAATCTACAGAAGCACCCCAGGTTGCTCATGCTGCCTGGAGAAGAAAACGCCGCCCGTGTTCTCTGGAGGAAATTCCATTTAAGCCTCCTATCTGGAATAGTTTATAATATATGTTTGTTTCAAGTTTTTGTACCAGTTTAGATCCCACTGTTCATGTGTAGCCTCGAGATGCCATGAGACCGAGCCTGCTTCTCGTCCTACTCGTGATCATCCCACCTGTGACCTCCTGCATAGTGCCTCAGCCCAAACCACGTATGGACTACCTTGACAACGGCTCTCAGACATCAACAGAGAAACTGACAACTGGCTGAATGAACTGTTCAAAGGCTGGGGTGTCGACGGAAGGGAACCAGGACATCATTTTGATCATCACAGGCTCGATTTTATTGATCAGTACGGCGGGTTAAATACAGTTGGTAATGAGCTTCATGCATATTGCAAAAGTTGAGCTCAGGATTGGTCAGCTTGCATATCAGCATCTACGCCTACTTCTACATTCCTATGGTTCTACTTTTGATACTTTCTACATATTCTTAGGATGTATTCAGGGCTAATCTCAACTCCCTATCCTCATGTTGCAGCAAGGTCGCTGCTGACTCTTCCTTTTAGCTTGCTGACTGCTGACTTTTCTCCTTCAGTTTAACCAGTGGCATTATATCAGTGTGGCCTTTCTCAGCTAACCAATTATTAATAATGCTCTCCACATTTCCCCCGTTTTCTTCTTGTGCAAGGAGATTAGTTTGCCATGTTTTTGCTATTGTACGGCTGACCATGTTTTGGATACAGTTAAAGATACAAGGCAAAATAAGCAAAAACAGTAAAATTACACCCAGCAGTCCTATAGCATAGATCACAAGGTTCCTCAGCCACGGTCCGAGTCCCAGGCCTTTAAGCCATTCGTCAATTCCTAAACCGTCTTCTTCCTTAAGTTTGTGAAGTCCCTGTTGTAACTCTTTTATCTTAGTGTGAATGGACACTGAATGATCAGACAGATTCATGCAACACATTCCCTCGAACTCTTCACATCCATGCCCTTGTGCTAAGAGCAAAAAATCTACAGCAGCTCTATTTTGCAAAACAGCATGGTTAACACTTTGCACATCTGCAGTTAACATGTCTAGAATTTGTGATGTCTTGTTCAGCTCATTCTTTGCCCAGCATCCTAATTGTTTTGCTAAATTCATGGCTTTATTGGCAGATCCTCCTGGTAAGATAGTTGAAACCACCACCTGTTTGAATGTGCCCCAAAACCGTGGATCTCCTATCTTGCTGCAGTCTAAGTCATGTATGCTACGTTTTCTCCTGTTTGAATTTTGACTCAGCTGCATTAGCAAGGACACATTAGGATGAAACAGTGACAATTTTCCCAAAAAACAGGGTCCACCTTGTGGTTTAGCTGGTATACCATTCCACGCCCTGTCTCCACAAATCAAAAATATTCCTGTGGGTAATTTCATTGGTGCTGTGATATTTGTGCCATTACATTGACTGTAATGCTGTGGAGAGAATTCACTCACATTCAGGGATGAATCTAGGGTGGCCCATGTTTCTTTAGGTTGGTTTAAATTCTGAGCACCCGAAAGTTTGAAGCTAAACCATCCACCAGCTGTAGTGTTAGATATGCTGGCATTTGTACTTCCAAAAAGATCCAATTCCTCAGGAGGAGAATGCAAAGAGGTGTTAAGTGATTGGATTAGTAAGCATTGACGATAGCCATCACTCTGACCTGCAGTATACCCCTGTTGCACTGGCAATGTGATGTTTGACATGTTAGACCTACATAAGGTTTGATTGTCTATCAAACTACAAAATTCTCCAGGAGACCACACCGGAAGTCCCACCAGGCATGTTCGAAATGGGTTAGTGACTCCTCCAAGGCTAAGACAAAGTGATGATTGGTTAGTTTGATTAGCAAGTGTTACCCATAAATTTTCCCTTGGTTGACTAAAGTGTGTTACTCCTACTGCTTCACTTGCTACAGCATTGAGCAGTATTACAAAAACAAACCTCATTTTTCTTTCTGCTTACTTTGCTTCTCCTTTTCTTCCTTCTGCTTACGTTGTTTTTTCTTTCTTCGCTGTCTTTTCCCTGGTTTGCTAGATTGACTATTGTAAGGCTGAGTCAACTCTTGAATATACTGATCTAATTCTAAATCAGCATCCTTGCTCACAAGTATAGCACGAGGTAAGTTTGAAGGCAAATCAGCTTTGCAGCGAGCTGCTATGATACGTGAGGCTCTAGTAATTTCAAATATTCTAAGGTTTTCCTGTAACTTCCACCTAAGATATGCTATAACCACTTGTTCTGCACTCTCAAAGAGCTGTAATCCTGTCCGTCCTGGCAGGCCAGTACTTTGTTCAAGAGCTCTAACCCAGATATGATTTCGAATCCACTTTCCAAAACAAGGGGCACACCATAAATATCCCAATGACTTCTGTGAATACCAATAAACCTGATTACAATCTGCACAATGCAAAGCTACCCATGCATAGCATTTATCTTTATCCTTTTTGCAAACATAACAAGGAAGCGAATGCAAGTAAGGACCAGTATAAAATTGTGTATCTTCAACCCAAAGCAACCAATTCAATGGTGGTGATCGCAAAGCCTCTTCAGCCTTTTTACTATATGAGGCTAACAGCTCAAGGTCCTTCTTTAACACAAGGTGTATCTTATTTCGTAATCGTAGTTCTTGTTCGTTATCCTCCTCAACAACTATATCCTCCCGAGGGTCCCACAACAGTAAAATTGTTCTAATCATAGAAAATGAATTAGCAATCACTGATACCCCTATTCAAATGAGTTCCCCTTTTTGCCTTCTTTTTCTTATCTGTCTTCAATCTTGCTGCTCCTAATTTCACTGGTCCTGCCACTTTCAAACTTAATTTTTTCAACTTATCAATGCAGCAATCTAGTGCTCTATCAGGATCCCCTTGGAAGGGTCCTACAACTGAATGCTGTGTTAAAGGCACTAATTTCCTACACCTTATAGAAACTATACGTGATTTACTTTGAACCTTAATTCTATTTACAATACATTGTATTTCCCATCGATAATAAGCAAGAACCTTCTGTTCAGGAGACTCATAAAGATTTAAAGCTATATGTGCGTTTTGCCCCGTTTGTCTCCTTAGTTCATCTTGCCAGCTTTTACCCCACGTGTGCTCGTGTTCACAAGTATGACACCACAAATCCCGTAATAATGATTGTTCTATCCAAAAAGTTCTTTTACAACCCCCACAACATAGAGCTATCCAGGCAGCACAATGTGGATTGTGACAGTCAAGGCAATATAGTTTCGCTGGATCTGTTAAATGAAAAGTTGATAATGAGTCAATGAAACGAATCAACTCCTGGGCTGTCCGATAGTGACGTGTCAGTGCTCTGTCCACCGCTTCCGAGTACCCCTTCAATTGAAACAGTAGTGGTTGTAGGACTAGAAGCAGTTTCTTCCCCAGTCGCTCCTTGTCCTCCTCCGTAAGGCGATCCACCAGAGGCTGCATCAAAAACAGGTTTAGTCCACTTAGCAGGCACCCACAAAGGCCCTGTAGGTGAGGAAACACAAAGATACCCCCGACCCCAATATAATACTTTTGCAGGTTTTTCCCATAATCCTGTGCTTGGGTTCTTATACTTAACCCAGACCTCTGTTTCCTTAGTATTTTCCTGACCTGACCTTGGATGATGTTTCATTGCAGGGGGGGTATCATCTTCCCCAAAAATGCATAAATGATTAATCACATACAAAACCTTAGCCAAACATGCTTGTGGATCTGTCAAATCTTGATGTTTTTCAATATACTGCTTAAGGGTACCGTTTGCTCTTTCCACTATTGCCTGTCCAGTAGAAGAGTGTGGAATACCTGTCACGTGCTTAACAGACCACTGATTCAAAAATTTCCGGACCCTAGCACTTACATAACCTCGACCATTATCTGTTTTGATACTCTTTGGAACTCCCATAACAGCAAAACAACTTAACAGATGTCTGATAACCTGTATAGCTTTCTGTCCTGCCTGAGCCGTAGCCCATATATAATGACTGTATGTATCTATGGTGACGTGCACATGCTTGACTTTACCGAATCTAGCTACGTGTGTAACATCCATTTGCCATATCTCATTTATTTTTAAACCTCGAGGATTAACCCCGATGCCTAGACCTATCCCTCCATTATGATAACTACATGTTGGACATGCTCTGACAATGGCCTTGGCTTCTGACAAACTCAGCTCAAAGTGTTTTGCCAAACCTCTTGCATTTTGATGATATCTACTATGTGCTTCTCTGGCCAATGTGTGCTTGTCAATAGGACAAGAATTATCAATGGGTAGGGTAACCAATTTATCTGCACGTTCATTCCCTTCTCCTAAACCTTCAGACCACTTATGGCTCCTAATATGAATCACAGAATATGCTGCATTTCTTTCTCGTAAAGCCTTCCTTAACTGTATCAGTAACTCATACAATCGTTTATTATTCACTTCCTTAATTGCTGCTTCCTCTATTCGTTTGACTACTCCTGCAACATACATAGAGTCTGTGACCACATTTAAAGGCTCTTGTAAGTTGGACACCGCCCATACTACTGCTAACAATTCCAAAGTTTGTAAGCTATCTGCAGGGTCTGCGGTGAGGAGTTGATGCTTCCATTGTCCTTTTTCTTGCCAGGTAACAGCAGCACGCCTTGATTTCTTTCCTGCATCTGTAAAAACTGTAATAGCTCCTTCTATGGGGTTTTCTTCTCTCAAAGGTCGAGTAATCCAGTTCCATTCTGTCATCCATTGCAAAACTCTAGGCACTAATTTACTAGTCTCTACTTTAGCAGGTGACATCAATAATGCTTCTTGTAAATTCTTTGAATTTATCAAGTACCAGTCCAAGGTTTCTTTTTCCATAGGCAATCTAATAGTAGCAGGCTCTCTACCATCCACTTCAAGAATTCTGAGACGCCCCTTTTTGATTAATGCAGCCAATTGTTCAATTTTTGAAGATATTGTTTTCTTATGCTGTAGTGGTGGTGATAACCATTCCAACACCCGTATCTCCCCCGTTTTCTTTTGCAACTGAGAGAGAGCACCAAGCAAGTGGCAAGGGCTATTCCAAATAGTAAGGTCAATGGGGTGGTCGAGTTGTCGACGAGACACATACCCTTGCTGTACACAGTTACTAATTTGCTGCAAGGCAAGATGATGCTCCTTTGTCAGGTGTACAGGAGTAGTAGGGTCCACACCTTTTAACAAGGGCCGTAGGGCTTCTAATAAGTGATTTGGTATTCCCACAATAGGCTTCAGCCACTGTAAGTCTCCCAGCAACTTCTGTGCATCATGTAGTGTTTTAATGTCCAATTGTAATTCCAGTTTTTGTGGTATCACTATTTGATCCGTCAAAGTCCATCCCAAATATTTCCAGGGCTTTGTAGTCTGAATTTTCTCTGCAGCAATAACAAGTGAATATGCAGCAAGAGTATTTTTAATGGTGTTAATCTGTAAAGAGGAGAATGGCTGTTGCTGTGCAAACAAAATATCGTCCATGTAATGATATATTATAGTTGCTGGCCATTTACGACGTAGTGGCTGTAATGCTGCATCAACATAAAGCTGACATAAAGTGGGGGAGTTGCGCATGCCCTGCGGAAGAGATGTCCATTCAAATCTTTTATCTGGTTCCCCACGATTTATTGCTGGTAAAGTAAAAGCAAATCTCTTCATGTCATCAGGATGCAGGCCAATAGTGAAAAAACAATCCTTTAGGTCAATAATTAAAAGTGGCCAGTGTTCTGGAATCATAGCTGGATTTGGAAGACCAGGCTGTAAGGCCCCCATTGGTTCCATTTGGTCATTTACAGCCCTCAAATCATGTATCAAACGATATTTCCCTGATTTCTTTTTGATTACAAAAATAGGTGTATTCCAAGGGCTTGTGGATAGTCGTAGGTGCCCTTTTGTATATTGTTCCTGTACCAATTCATGGGCATGCATAAGACTCTCCCCTTTTAATGGCCATTGCTTAACCATCACCGGTGTATCCGTTTTCCAGGTGAGTGGAATGGGGAAAGTCCAAGCAATGGCAATTACCCCAAAGGGTGCTGATTAGTTAACACCACTCCCAATTGTGTTAAAATGTCCCTTCCAATTAAACAGGAAACTGTAGGAGGCAGTTGAACAATTGAAAACACAGCAGATATTTGTTGATTCTCAATGCACACAGACAAAGACGGCGACCTGCTTGCCAATGTAAATCCTCCTACTCCTGTGAGCATGTTTGATGAAGGAAATAGAGGCCAATGTTGTGGCCAGGCTTCTGGAGAAATGATGCTAGTATCTGCTCCTGTGTCCAATAATCCATAAAGGGTTATGCTTTGATGCCCATAGGTAATTTCAACTTTTTGTTTTGGTCTATTTTGTAAATCCACAGTTAAAAGTGTAACACCAGTAGAGCCAAAACCTTTTTCATCCCGTGCTTGTCCAGTAAATGGTTGTATTCCTGATGTCATTTGTGACAGTGGCACCAATTGTGCAATGCGTTGTCCTTTTGTAATTTTAATTGGAGGATAAAGGGTGTAAGCCATAATTTGTATTTCCCCTGTAAAGTCCGCATCGATAACACCAGGCAAAACAAATAATCCCAACATAGTTATAGAGGAACGTCCCAGCAATAATGCTCCACATGTTTGTCCATTTAGTATAAGAGGACCCTTTATTCCAGTGGGTATCCTCTCAGGCCGGTTTGTCATTAGTGTGACGTCTACTGCTGCTGATAAGTCCAAGCCGAGGCTCCCGGTTGTTGCGGGTTGCAGACAGGAGGTGGCGGCGATGTCACGGCAGCTGCTGGTGTCTCCGATGTCACGGTGGCAACTTGTGTCTGGGCGCGGCCCCCATGATTCGCGCTCTGCAAATGGTTTCCCGACCGGCGCCTACAAGCCGTAGTGTTGTGGGAGCTGGATCGGCAGTGTTGACACCATACGCCAGTTGCTCGGCACGTTCGACGTGTATGTCCTTCGTTGCCGCATCGGTAACACTTGAGGAATGGCTTTGAACCCCCTTGAGTGAATGCCAGAGAGCCATTTCGGAGAGGAGCAAGAGCAGCTAGCACTTGATTTTGAGTGGACTCTGCTTGCTTTTGCAACCCCAATCCTAATTCCTTTAAGGCTTCTGCTATAAATGCCTGTGAAGCTGTTGGCATTAATGCCATTCGCTCTAATGCTTCCTCAATAGTCCAATTTGCCCCTAAAGTAGCTAACACTCTCTGGGTTGCTGGATTGCTATTTTGCAAGGTACACTGCTTCAATAGCGCCCCCTTCATGTAATCTGCCACACCAGCCCGATCTATAGCAGTAGCTGCTCTATCTATAAAATTTCCAAATGATTCCTCCCTTCCTTGCTTAATACCCATATAAGCCGGTAGCCCTCCTGGCTCTTTAACCATATCTATTGCAGCACGCACCAACCTCATAGACTCTCTAAGTTTATCAGCTCCCGATATCATCTGTGCCTCTGTACGCAAATATGCCCCTAAGCCCATCAGCTCCTCTACTGTCACCCCATGTAATGGGTCTCCCTGGGCTCGTTGTACAGCAACCGATTCATTTACCAACGCGTGCCAATGGGCATTAAACAATAACTGCTGATGCTGAGTGAATATCAACCGAACTATTCCTCTTAAATCATTAGGACATAAAACCTGAGTATTAAAAAGATAATCTAACATTTGCTTAACAGGTTCACTTTTTACTCCAAACTGACTAACCGTAGAACGTAGCTGAGTTAACAGCTTCCAATCTAAGGGAGTATATTCTGCTATATTATGCGTAAGGTTCCCCTGTGCATCATACTGTGGTGTGTATGTAACTGGACATGCAAGACTAGAAGCTATTTCCACCGCCTCACCATCCCCCATTTGCATTACTTCTTTCGCCAAAGCAGCCCAAGCTTCCCTCCTCTGTTTAGCCATCTCCCCCCATGGATCACGGTGTGCCCCTGGGATGGGATCTGGCCCTTTAAGGGTGCTATGCTGCTGGCGCTTCGGTGCAGACACCGAGGTTTCGCGCGGGGGGGGCAGTGAAGCAGACGCTGGCTCGTGCGGGGGAAGCGGGAGCCCCCCCTCCCCCGCTGGAGCTGACAGTGAAACCGGAGCCGGCTCACGCGGAGCCAACCTGCGGGGAGGAACCAGCCCCCCCGCCGGAGCCGCCTCGGGCGGGGGAACGGGCCCCTCCCCCACCGAAGCTGTAACCGGAGCCGGCTCATTGAGGGGTAGCGGCGGAGGCAAAGCTGGCGGCGGAGGCGAAGCTGGCTTGCCCCTCCCCCCACCATCCGACTCGCCCTCCCCCTCTGACAGGAAAGGTGCAGACGGTTCCACTGCGCCTATAGAGAAATCCTCCACACCACTTTGCTGGGGACTCTTAGGCATAAGTACCTTAGTTACAGAGGGTGCCAGGGGATCATCTTCACGACCATACCCTATATTCCTCTTATGAGCTTCTGTTGCCCTTTCTGCTGCCTTTCTCTCAGAGACCTGCTGAAGTAACGTGTTATACACCACCCGCCATAACTTCCCAAATTTCTTTGCTGACTTATCATCGTCTAGCACTGTATCCCACAATATTTCCCCAAACTTTCTCCACTCTGATAACTCATGAACTGTATGAGGATTAGAAAAGATACCCTTAGAATGGCCATAAGCTAATAACCCTGGTAACTCCTTTTTTAAATCTATCCCTTTTATCCCACGCCGCTCTAAATAGGCGGTAAATAAATCATATGCCGCTTGCCTATCCATACCTATTAATCAGCGCGCGCTGTTGCAGCTCTCCAGGCTCCTGCGACACGTATTGGCTTAAGTCACGGTTGTGAACCTTAAGGGTGCTTCAAATTCCGGCACCGTCCCGGCTGCTGGGACCCAAACCCAACTTCCGGACCGTGGCGTAATCCCTTTTTCTTTTAATCCGAGAAAAAGGGCAGAGATTCGGTTATGCCCGCATTCTCCACCATTTGTCGACGGAAGGGAACCAGGACATCATTTTGATCATCACAGGCTCGATTTTATTGATCAGTACGGCGGGTTAAATACAGTTGGTAATGAGCTTCATGCATATTGCAAAAGTTGAGCTCAGGATTGGTCAGCTTGCATATCAGCATCTACGCCTACTTCTACATTCCTATGGTTCTACTTTTGATACTTTCTACATATTCTTAGGATGTATTCAGGGCTAATCTCAACTCCCTATCCTCATGTTGCAGCAAGGTCGCTGCTGACTCTTCCTTTTAGCTTGCTGACTGCTGACTTTTCTCCTTCAGTTTAACCAGTGGCATTATATCAGTGTGGCCTTTCTCAGCTAACCAATTATTAATAATGCTCTCCACACTGGGGACTCTCGGGCTGGTCGGGATCTATTCTGAAAACTGTGTTTTAGTTCTGTTTATTTTAGTTATAGTTATTGTAGTTTATAGCATTGTTTTTGGACTAATCAAACGCATGGTGCTCAAGTTAATTTCAAGCTCATCTCCCCCTCCTGAAGTCTACCATTTGGAAGCCCTCAGTGTTCCAATAGATGACCTGGAAGCCTCAGTAGAAAACACTGACCCTCCTGTAGAGGAAGAACTGATTTACCAACCATGGTTTGGCAATCATTCTGCACCACAAACATAGTCCTCTTCTTTTTAAACAAAACTAGGGGGAGATGTTGTGGTGTGCTGTGATGTCCCATTTTGACCTTCCAGGTCACTTTCCCAGGTGTGCCTGTACGTCTATCCCTTCCCCCTTGCCCCCATGCTGAGTGAGTCCTGTCAATCAGGCTAAACGTTCCAGCAAGGCGTCGTGTGGTTGGTCAAGTTCAAAGGATGCCCCTCAGGCCCAGGGGTCATTGGCCTGGCTGGGTGTCATCTTCCTCTGAGACCCTGCCCCTCTCACCTGGTTGGTGGCTCACCTGTACCTCCCCTCCCCCTGTCCCTGAGCTTAAAAAGGTGATCAGACCATGCGGTCATTGTTCTGTTGGAGCAGGTCCTCACGTTCAGACCTCTGTAACCATGGAATAAACCTCTGGACATTAAACCCTCCAGCAGAATCCATCTCCTTTTTCTCTTCACCATCGCCTGAAGCTATCCCTCCTGAGGTAACGGGGTCCCTTACAAGCCTGGACTTGTTCAGTGCCCAGCTGCAACCACCAGCAAGCCGAGGTATCTCTGCGGTGATACACTGAAGTTGCTGCCTTTGGCCCAGCAGCGAGGGTCAGACTGGCCCAGGCACAATCTTACTGGTAATATTGGGAGCTTTTTTTCCAATAGGGTTGGGGTTAGGTAGGCCTTGTGCTAGGATTTTGAAAATCAGGAAGCCCAGACCTCCAGGCACATTGGAGCTGTGAAAAGCATCCAAAAGGGAGTGCAAAAGTGCCACAACATGGCTGCTTTCACAGCTTTTTCCACTGCACCATCCCTATACCTAGGCTGATTTATCTGCCTAGGGTTAGGGTTAGGCTTCAGCCTAGGGCTAGGATTTTTTGAACCAGGAAGCCCTGAGTTCCAGGCTTACTGCAGCTGGCAAAGGCATCCCAAAGGGAGCGCAGAAGTGCCACAACATGGCTGCTTTCACAGCTTTTTCCTTAGGAAGAACCCTCATACCCGGCTGATTTACCTTCCTAGGGTTACTGTTAGGCTTAAGGCTAGGATTTTAAAACCAGGAAGCCCTGTGCTCCAGGCGCACTGCAGCTGTTCAAGGCATCCCAAGGGGAGCGCAAAAGTGACACCACTTGGCTGCCTCCACTGCTATTTCCATGAGACCATCCCGAACCAAAGGCTGATTTTCCTTCCTAGCGTTGAGGTTTGAGTTAGACCTAGGGTTAGGGTTCTTTTACCAGAAAGCCCTGAGTTCCAAGAACACAGCAGGTGCGAAGGACTACCCAAGAAGAGCACAAAAGTACCACAACATGCCTGCCTCCACAGCGATTTCCTTGGGGACATCCCTAATTCCTGGCTGATTTGCCTTTCTCGTCGTCGGGTTGGGGTTAGGTAGGCCTTGTGCTAGGATTTTTAAAATCAGGAAGCCCAGACCTCCAGGTACACTGGAGCTGTGAAAGGCATCCTAAAGGGAGTGCACAAGTGCCACAACATGGCTGCTTTCACAGCTTTTTCCTTGGCACCATCCCTATACCTAGGCTGATTTATCTGCCTAGGGTTAGGGTTAGGGTTCAGCCTAGGGCTAGGAATTTTGGAACCAGGAAGCCCTGAGTTCCAGGCTTACTGCAGCTGCCAAAGGCATCCCAAAGGGAGCGCAGAAGTGCCACAACATGGCTGCTTTCACAGCTTTTTCCTTAGGAAGAACCCTCATACCCGGCTGATTTACCTTCCTAGGGTTACTGTTAGGCTTAAGGCTAGGATTTTAAAACCAGGAAGCCCTGTGCTCCAGGCGCACTGCAGCTGTTCAAGGCATCCCAAGGGGAGCGCAAAAGTGACACCACTTGGCTGCCTCCACTGCTATTTCCATGAGACCATCCCGAACCAAAGGCTGATTTTCCTTCCTAGCGTTGAGGTTTGAGTTAGACCTAGGGTTAGGGTTCTTTTACCAGAAAGCCCTGAGTTCCAAGAACACAGCAGGTGCGAAGGACTACCCAAGAAGAGCACAAAAGTACCACAACATGCCTGCCTCCACAGCGATTTCCTTGGGGACATCCCTAATTCCTGGCTGATTTGCCTTTCTCGTCGTCGGGTTGGGGTTAGGTAGGCCTTGTGCTAGGATTTTTAAAATCAGGAAGCCCAGACCTCCAGGTACACTGGAGCTGTGAAAGGCATCCTAAAGGGAGTGCACAAGTGCCACAACATGGCTGCTTTCACAGCTTTTTCCTTGGCACCATCCCTATACCTAGGCTGATTTATCTGCCTAGGGTTAGGGTTAGGGTTCAGCCTAGGGCTAGGAATTTTGGAACCAGGAAGCCCTGAGTTCCAGGCTTACTGCAGCTGCCAAAGGCATCCCAAAGGGAGCGCAGAAGTGCCACAACATGGCAGCTTTCACAGCTTTTTCCTTAGGAAGAACCCTAATACCCGGCTGATTTACCTTCCTAGGGTTACTGTTAGGCTTAGGCCTAGGACTTTTAAAACCAGGAAGCCCTGTGCTCCAGGCACACTGCAGCTGTTCAAGGCATCACAAGGGGAGCGCAAAAGTGACACAACTTGGCTGCCTCCACTGCTATTTCCATGAGACCATCCCGAACCATAGGCTGATTTTCCTTCCTAGCATTGAGGTTTGAGTTACACCTAGGGTTAGTGTTTTTTTAACCTGAAAGCCCTGAGTTCCAAGAACACAGCAGCTGCGAAGGACTACCCAAGAAGAGCACAAAAGTGTTGTATTCATATTGTTGCATATCATATTTCCAGAGCCTCATACCTTCTGGGTGGTTTTGTCACAGCAGATCTCCACAGCAGTGGTGTTGTTGCTTCTCAGCAGGGCTCCTCTCCAAAGCTCTCCCTGACCACCCCGCCCCCTTTTATCTCAGTTACCTCCATGGGCTACAGCTGCTGCCCAATCAAGGACATCACAGCTGCAGCCCATTTACAATAACTAGAATCTAGGCAGGGTCACTACTACAATACAAAGATCTTTCACTGCCATACATATATTTACAATAAATACATTTAGTCAGGCCCCTACACCAAAGTACTACAACAGGCCTGCCTCCACCGCTTTTTCCTTGGGCACATCCCTAATTCCAGGCTGAAATGCCTTTCTCGTCTTAGGGTTGAGGTTAGGTAGGCCTAGTGCTAGGATTTTTAAAATCAGGAAGCCCAGACCTCCAGGCACACTGGAGCTGTGAAAGGCATCCAAAAGGGAGTGCAAAAGTGCCACAACATGGCTGGTTTCACAGCTTTTTCCTTAGGAAGAACCCTCATACCCGGCTGATTTACCTTCCTAGGGTTACTGTTAGGCTTAGGCCTAGGACTTTTAAAACCAGGAAGCCCTGTGCTCCAGGCTTACTGCAGCTGTTCAAGGCATCCGAAAGGAGGGCAAAAGTGACACAACTTGGCTGCCTCCACTGCTATTTCCATGAGACCATCCCGAATCATAGGCTGATTTTCCTTCCTAGCGTTGAGGTTTGAGTTAGGCCTAGGGTTAGTGTTCTTTTAACCTGAAAGCCCTGAGTTCCAAGAACACAGCAGCTGCGAAAGTATACCCAAGAAGTGCACAAAAGTACCACAACATGCCTGCCTCAACAGCGATTTCCTTGGGGACATCCCTAATTCCTGGCTGATTTGCCTGTCTCGTCGTCAGGTTGGGGTTAGGTAGGCCTTGTGCTAGGATTTTTAAAATCAGGAAGCCCAGACCTCCAGGCACACTGGAGCTGTGAAAGGCATCCAAAAGGGAGTGCAAAAGTGCCACAACATGGCTGCTTTCACAGCTTTTTCCTTAGGAAGAACCCTCATACCCGGCTGATTTACCTGCCTAGGGTTACTGTTAGGCTTAGGCCTAGGACTTTTAAAACCAGGAAGCCCTGTGCTCCAGGCACACTGCAGCTGTTCAAGGCATCCCAATGCGAGGGCAAAAGTGACACAACTTGGCTGCCTCCACTGCTATTTCCATGAGACCATCCCGAACCATAGGCTGATTTTCCTTCCTAGCGTTGAGGTTTGAGTTAGGCCTAGGGTTAGTGTTCTTTTAACCTGAAAGCCCTGAGTTCCAAGAACACAGCAGCTGCGAAAGTATACCCAAGAAGTGCACAAAAGTACCACAACATGCCTGCCTCCACAGCGATTTCCTTGGGGACATCCCTAATTCCTGGCTGATTTGCCTGTCTCGTCGTCAGGTTTGGGTTAGGTAGGCCTTGTGCTAGGATTTTTAAAATCAGGAAGCCCAGACCTCCAGGCACACTGGAGCTGTGAAAGGCATCCAAAAGGGAGTGCAAAAGTGCCACAACATGGCTGCTTTCTCAGCTTTTTCCTCTGCACCATCCCTATACCTTGGCTGATTTATCTGCCTAGGGTCAGGGTTAGGGTTCAGCCTAGGGCTAGGGTTTTTTGAATCAGGAAGCCCTGAGTTCCAGGCTTACTGCAGCTGCCAAAGGCATCCCAAAGGGAGCGCAGAAGTGCCACAACATGGCTGCTTTCACAGCTTTTTCCTTAGGAAGAACCCTAATAACCGGCTGATTTACCTTCCTAGGGTTACTGTTAGGCTTAGGCCTAGGACTTTTAAAACCAGGAAGCCCTGTGCTCCAGGCACACTGCAGCTGTTCAAGGCATCCCAAGGGCAGCGCAAAAGTGACACAACTTGGCTGCCTCCACTGCTATTTCCATGAGACCATCCCCAACCATAGTCTGATTTTCCTTCCTAGCGTTGAGGTTTGAGTTAGGCCTAGGGTTAGTGTTCTTTTAACCAGAAAGCCCTGAGTTCCAAGAACACAGCAGCTGCGAAGGACTACCCAAGAAGTGCACAAAAGTACCACCACATGCCTGCCTTCACAGCTATTTCCTTGGGGACGTCCCTAATTCCTGGCTGATTTGCCTTTCTCGTCGTCGGGTTGGGGTTAGGTAGGCCTTGTGCTAGGATTTTTAAAATCAGGAAGCCCAGACCTCCAGGCACATTGGAGCTGTGAAAAGCATCCAAAAGGGAGTGCAAAAGTGCCACAACATGGCTGCTTTCACAGCTTTTTCCTTAGGAAGAACCCTCATACCCGGCTGATTTACCTTCCTAGGGTTACTGTTAGGCTTAGGCCTAGGACTTTTAAAACCAGGAAGCCCTGTGCTCCAGGCACACTGCAGCTGTTCAAGGCATCCCAAAGGGAGGGCAAAAGTGACACAACTTGGCTGCCTCCACTGCTATTTCCATGAGACCATCCCCAACCATAGGCTGATTTTCCTTCCTAGCGTTGAGGTTTGAGTTAGGCCTAGGGTTAGTGTTCTTTTAACCTGAAAGCCCTGAGTTCCAAGTACACAGCAGCTGCGAAAGTATACCCAAGAAGTGCACAAAAGTACCACAACATGCCTGCCTCCACAGCGATTTCCTTGGGGACATCCCTAATTCCTGGCTGATTTGCCTGTCTCGTCGTCAGGTTGGGGTTAGGTAGGCCTTGTGCTAGGATTTTTAAAATCAGGAAGCCCAGACCTCCAGGCACACTGGAGCTGTGAAAGGCATCCAAAAGGGAGTGCAAAAGTGCCACAACATGGCTGCTTTCACAGCTTTTTCCTCTGCACCATCCCTATACCTAGGCTGATTTATCTGCCTAGGGTCAGGGTTAGGGTTCAGCCTAGGGCTAGGGTTTTTTGAATCAGGAAGCCCTGAGTTCCAGGCTTACTGCAGCTGCCAAAGGCATCCCAAAGGGAGCGCAGAAGTGACACAACATGGCTGCTTTCACAGCTTTTTCCTTAGGAAGAACCCTAATACCTGGCTGATTTACCTTCCTAGGGTTACTGTTAGGCTTAGGCCTAGGACTTTTAAAACCAGGAAGCCCTGTGCTCCAGGCACACTGCAGCTGTTCAAGGCATCCCAAGGGCAGCGCAAAAGTGACACAACTTGGCTGCCTCCACTGCTATTTCCATGAGACCATCCCCAACCATAGTCTGATTTTCCTTCCTAGCGTTGAGGTTTGAGTATGGCCTAGGGTTAGGGTTCTTTTAACCAGAAAGCCCTGAGTTCCAAGAACACAGCAGCTGCGAAGGACTACCCAAGAAGTGCACAAAAGTACCACCACATGCCTGCCTTCACAGCTATTTCCTTGGGGACGTCCCTAATTACTGGCTGATTTGCCTTTCTCGTCGTCGGGTTGGGGTTAGTTAGGCCTTCTGCTAGGATTTTTAAAATCAGGAAGCCCAGACCTCCAGGCACACTGGAGCTGTGAAAGGCATCCAAAAGGGAGTGCAAAAGTGCCACAACATGGCTGCTTTCACAGCTTTTTCCTTAGGAAGAACCCTCATACCCGGCTGATTTACCTGCCTAGGGTTACTGTTAGGCTTAGGCCTAGGACTTTTAAAACCAGGAAGCCCTGTGCTGCAGGCTTACTGCAGCTGTTCAAGGCATCACAACGGGAGTGCAAAAGTGACACAACTTGACTGCCTCCACTGCTATTTCCATGAGACCATCCCGAACCATAGGCTGATTTTCCTTCCTAGCGTTGAGGTTTGAGTTAGGCCTAGGGTTAGTGTTCTTTTAACCTGAAAGCCCTGAGTTCCAAGAACACAGCAGCTGCGAAAGTATACCCAAGAAGTGCACAAAAGTACCACAACATGCCTGCCTCCACAGCTATTTCCTTGGGGACATCCCTAATTCCTGGCTGATTTGCCTTTCTCGTCGCCAGGTTGGGGTCAGGTAGGACTTGTGCTAGGATTTTTAAAATCAGGAAGCCCAGACCTCCAGGCACACTGGAGCTGTGAAAGGCATCCAAAAAGGAGTGCAAAAGTGCCACAACATGGCTGCTTTCACAGCTTTTTCCTTGGCACCAGCCCTATACATAAGCTGATTTATCTGCCTAGGGTTTGGTTTAGGGTTCAACCTAGGGCTAGGATTTTTTGAACCAGGAAGCCCTGAGTTCCAGGCTTACTGCAGCAGCCAAAGGCATCCCAAAGGGAGCGCAGAAGCGCCACAACATGGCTGCTTTCACAGCTTTTTCCTTAGGAAGAACCCTAATACCCGGCTGATTTACCTTCCTAGGGTTACTGTTAGGCTTAGGCCTAGGACTTTTAAAACCAGGAAGCCCTGTGCTCCAGGCACACTGCAGCTGTTCAAGGCATCCCAAGGGCAGCGCAAAAGTGACACAACTTTGCTGCCTCCACGGCTATTTCCATGAGACCATCCCCAACCATAGGCTGATTTTCCTTCCTAGCGTTGAGTTTTGAGTTAGGCCTAGGGTTAGGGTTTTATAACCTGAAAGCCCTGAGTTCCAAGAACACAGCAGCTGCCAAGGACTACCCAAGAAGTGCACAAAAGTACCACCACATGCCTGCCTTCACAGCTATTTCCTTGGGGACGTCCCTAATTCCTGGCTGATTTGCCTTTCTCGTCGTCGGGTTGGGGTTAGGTAGGCCTTGGGCTAGGATTTTTAAAATCAGGAAGCCCAGACCTCCAGGCACACTGGAGCTGTGAAAGGCATCCAAAAGGGAGTGCAAAAGTGCCACAACATAGCTGCTTTCACAGCTTTTTCCTTAGGAAGAACCCTCACACCCGGCTGATTTACCTTCCTAGGGTTACTGTTAGGCTTAGGCCTAGGACTTTTAAAACCAGGAAGCCCTGTGCTCCAGGCTTACTGCAGCTGTTCAAGGCATCCGAAAGGGAGGGCAAAAGTGACACAACTTGGCTGCCTCCACTGCTATTTCCATGAGACCATCCCGAACCATAGGCTGATTTTCCTTCCTAGCGTTGAGGTTTGAGTTAGGCCTAGGGTTAGTG